>NC_140021.1:17316776-17661923 GCF_964263955.1 Coregonus lavaretus | reverse complement strand
AGGGAGAGAGAGAGGAGGGGGGAGCCAGAGAGAGGGAGAGAGAGAGGAATAGAGAGAGGAGGGGGGAGCCAGAGAGAGGAATAGAGAGAGGAGGGGGGAGCCAGAGAGAGGAATAGAGAGAGGAGGAGGAGCCAGAGAGAGGAATAGAGAGAGGAGGGGTGCTGCTTTTTTCGAGCCGCCTCCACCTTCTCTCTTTTATTTCCTCAGGATCAGCGGAGTGACTCTGTGGCAACATTTCAATGTCTACTGCTTATCGGAAAGCTGTCCGCACACATTGATACATCACATCCTTAATTTACACTGCTTACTCTGTGTGAAAGTAACTGACTGAACTTCCTCTATACATCAACAGGCTAAATATAGAGAGCTGGACCTTAATATGAAGAAGTGTACATTGAACAAGGAAAATAATTGGAGCTGGAATTCAAACTAGTTTACAACTTAAAATACTGTGTATACCTGTGGGAAATGTTATCATACGTTTTCAATACAATATGTATATCTTTATGTATAGTTTTTGTCTGTGGGTGATTTGGTTCACAGTTAGAGGGTACTCAGCTCTAAACTGCTATAATGAGTGTTGTGACCTCTCTGTTTCCCCTCTGTATTAGGATTTACTGTGAGAGGAAAGCTCTGATGGTGTACTGTACTCTTCATATTTTATTGAAACCATAATCTGAGTTGAGTAAACACATTAGAGTCTACATTATTAATTCCAATTTCCCTTGATTCTGTTTGTTCAGCCCAGCCCATCAGTGGGTTCAAACCATCACTATGTCTACACACACACACACACACACACACACACACACACACACACACACACACAAACACACACACACACACACACACACACACACACACACAACGCTGTTAAAACATACCAAACGTCACTACCACATTTAGGCCCCTGAGGGAGCGGAGGAATGGAGGCGCCTGCCTGGAAGGTCAAATGCAAACAGTTTCTCTTCCCAGTAGCTTGTGTTGATTCAGAAGAGTGTGATATGTGCTGTGCCAGTATGATTGCCTCGGCGTGACAGCTCAGATATCCCCCAAAAAGGTTTACACCTACTTGCCGCTGTGAGCCCGGAATAAATCTCTCACAATTAATTACTGTGAGAGTTCCCCCTGTGGCCCCCAGTTCGCCTGTTGTGGCCCTGTGTGTCAAACGGAGGTGGAGTTCCATGTCCAACCTAGAGGGGGTTCTAGAGTCCCACAGTGCGGTGGATTCTACCATGTCTGGTCCAAAGGGGGGCAGATTTGTTCTAGTCATCGGGGACCCCTCCTACTGTTAGGCTGACAGACATATCTGCATAGACAAGATAGCACATGATAGCATTACCTTCTACATTACCACTAGAGAGCTTAATGTGCTTGTCATCAAAGCTGAATGTCTGAAATGTATGACGACCTGGACATTTAAGGAAGATTAATTAAATAATGCCATATTCCTTCAATAATGAGAGCGAGAAAATGGAGGGAGAGATAGAGAAAGAGACAGAGGTGGAGGCAGACTTCTACAATGTCCAAATTTTCTGGACACAATCCTTAACGCTTTGGTAGCTTGTCAAAGCCATCATACTGAATCCACCAGCATCTCAGCCTGAAGAACTCTCTGCCATGTTTGAGCGGAATGATGCATTTTGCACAGTGCATTTGAGAGGTAATAATCACATTAGACTACATTGGAATGAGAAGCCATCTTTCTCCACATGCAGCAGCAGGACAAAGCTGGTGCTGTCATTTCCTATTATCTGGTCAATTGACAAAAAGTTTCTCATGGACGTGCTTCTGTTTCAGGTTGAATTTATGAGGAGACAAAGTATTTGTGGATACCATAGAGATGGATAGAGGGCACACTTGGCTCAAAGTTAGGAGATGAGCTCTCGCAGTAGTGGAAAAAGTACTCAATTGTAACACTTGAGCATAGAAAATGACTCAAGTAAAAGTGAAAGTCACCTAGTAAAATACTATATGAGTAAAAGTCTAAAAGTATTTGGTTTTAAATATACTTAATTCATTACTTACCAATAACAGCTGCAAATTCCAATAAAAATACATCATGTTTTGAAGTTCACTTTCCTTGCTTTGCCTAACAACCCTCTAGCAAATACGTTTTGTGGGTCAGAGTGCAGTATTTATATAGTTTCATAGCACAAACGTTTGTTAGCACGTTTCTCACCATGGCTTTAGCCATGGAGGGAGCAGGCCTGCCCCAGCATGTGCAGGAAGTTGCCTAGCAACAGGTGCCTCTGAGGGAGTCAACCTCTGCATAACGTGACAAATTCCCATGATTTGTGAATCTGTTCAGACCGAACAGCTAGCGCGACAGCTAAAATGGCTTTGAAAAAAAGATTTCAGCTAATAGGGAGAAGTATCTGGCATTCACTAATCATAAACTATTTACATATAATTTAAATGTTGGTACATTTGTGGATAAAAACCTTATTTACTCAACCTTTAAACATCCAATAAACCACCATGTCATGTGCCATATCTCTGCCCCAAATCATACATCTGGGCTTAACGTTTTTATTGTCCGTCAAATTGGCACTTGTGTAGCAACAAGCAAGAGGTCAGCATCAATCTCCCTCCTGCTCCTCAGCAGGTAGCTTTATCAGGGGATCTCATTCCCTGGGCCCAATGCTGCCTGTCAATCGATGGCCTCTGGGCTGGACGAAGGAGAGGAGGGGTGTGTGTATGCATGTCTGACTGTGCATGCATGTGTGCGTGTGTGTGTGTCTGCGCGTGTGTGTGTGTGTGTGCACGTGTGTCGATGGCCTCTGGCTGGTTGATAGGAGGGGGGAGGTCCATAGCATTGGCTGAATGGCTGCAGAGTATAAACCTAAAGATCACTGTTGGTTTTATCTTTCTTATCGCCAGGTCATTCCCAGCAGTAGCAGCCATGCTCTGGTTTCACTGTGCTGCCTGATGGTGACAGTGATGACCAGCACTGGTGGTGATTGATCTGATAGATAGATAGACAGACAGACAGACAGGCAGGCAGGCAGGCAGGCAGGCAGGCAGGCAGGCAGGCAGGCAGGCAGGCAGGCAGGCAGGCAGGCAGGCAGGCAGGCAGGCAGGCAGGCAGGCAGGCAGACAGACAGACAGACAGACAGACAGACAGACAGACAGACAGACAGACAGACAGACAGACAGACAGACAGACAGACAGACAGACAGACAGACAGACAGACAGATAGATAGATAGATAGATAGATAGATAGATAGATAGATAGACAGACATGTCACATACACTCTTGATAGGGGGATGCGACAAACGATGGACGCTATGCGAGAATACTACAAAAATCAATCATGAATTTTAAGCCCGAGCTCTACCTACTCATGCCCGCAACGTTCAGGCTCTACCCTACCCAGGCCCGATTGCTTCTGCCAAATTTAAGGCCCAGCCCTGCCCGAAACCCGAAATCAGATAACTACCTCCATTAGTAAATCCATTAGCTGCTCCTCTCTGTCTGTCACTCGCTTCCTGCACGCAGCTCGCTCTGCATTCGCTCTGAGTCTGTTAGTATCCATAGCAACAGCTCTGCTTGGGCTGCTTGGGCTCTGCTAGCTGTTAGCTACTTTGTCACACTAAACTCAGACAAAACTCATGGAACATTATTATTTTCTGTGAATAATCTCTCCTGTCTTGAATTTGACGAGGTTGAAGCACTTCTGACACCATGTTATAATTTTTGTCAGATACTGTACATATGACTGTACTGCACAGCAGAACACGACCAAATTGTGTCAGCGGCGAATTTTGTTATTGATGGTTTATTCTTTCAACTGAAAACTACCAGAATTCTGTGGCTACAGCCCTACAATCAATGAAAACATAGTTAAATACCAGTGAATTGAAAATGTGTCCCATCTATCTTGCTGTGCAGCTGGCTAGCAGGAAGCTCACTCTCTCTTCAGAGCCTAGGCTAATTATTTGCTGGAATGGTACAGTTTATATTCCCATCACCAGAGTAACTCATCAACACCAAAAAAAACATTACAATGTAATCCAACTCAGGTATAGGCCTACCTTTAGAAGTAAGCTACAGTGCCTTGCAAAAGCACTCATCCCGTTTGGCATTTTTCCTATTTTGTTGTGTAGTGTCGAGTCAATGTTGCTAATTATGCTGTAACAAAGGAGTCCGCTTATACTGAACTTTGATCATAAGTTTTATTCATATCACAAGATTTCAGCATAAGTTTACAGATGTCTAGAGCACCCGGAGAGCAGTGTTTTCCAAATTACAATGTCTGCTCTAATCTTCTTTGTTTAAACCCAGTACTTATAATATTCCCCAAAATATGGGTGGCTCCCTCTACTGTCCAATCCCCTGTCTACAACACACACTCCCTGTCTTCTATGGGGCGTCACTCTAAAACGGCTCCCTCTGAAACTAAATAAACATCCTCTCAGGTTCCACTTGAAAACATTAGCCAAGTCATAATCTTAATACACTACCTATTTCCCCCCTTCGAGACTAACTAAAAGTCTCGAAAACAAAAAGAATAGGATTATGACAAGTAACAATTTCTCTTATTGAGTATCTTTAACAATAAACCCAAAACACTTTTCTCTGGAGTGTAAATACCTTTCTATGAAATATGAACAAATCTTTATGAAGTGTGAGAGCGAAAAACCTGTCTGGCAGCCTTCTTTCCAAATATCCATCCATCAATCAAGACAGTAAAATTCTCTCACGGCCCCTCTGCCCCAGGCAACCACCTAGGTACTCCAGATCAATTCATAAATCTTTATCAATGCATTTGAAACTATGATGCAATTAAATACACATGAAAGCCCCAGCAAACAAAATACTATCCAAAATGTCCACTCTCAGGCTGGTCGACCCATCGGACCCTACTGTGGATTATCTCTATCCCTGCCTAGACTCCATGTCCCTAAGCATTCCACGAAATAAACAAAAACATCTAAGATCCCCACATGTATCCAATAACATCAAATATCATTCTACAAAAATTAATACCTAGGAATATGACACAAATTATGTATTACACATGCAAATATGTCTATATTTCATTGCAGACACTGGAATGTAGTCCACTACACTTCATCTTCTCAGCAGTCTCGACTTCCAATGAATCTTCGATGATGGAATTGGAACATTTCCACACCTTCCTTGTTCCATCTCCTCCTTTCCCTTCATATTCTCCTTTCATATTGTCCCTTCATATTGTCCTTGTTTGAGTATTTCAATCTCTACATATTCCCCCAAATGCTTCTGGAAGAAAAGAAAAGACCAAACAGTATCTTTTGCAAAACAACACATTCAAATTAAAACATCAATATCAACTAAGAATATAAAAAATGATATAAAATGATATATGAATCAATATAAAAAGGATATAAAATGATATATGAATCATTCATACATTTCCCCCCTTTGATTCATAACAAAATACTAAAATCACACTAATATTGAAAAATATTTGATTCCCAAAAACCCTACTCTTTTAAATCTTCTACCAGACAGCCGTCTAGTGTACATCTTATTGTACAGTTCAATTTTCACAATGCATCTCTTCCCAACAATGCAATAGGTATATGTTCTGATACCAGTATGTGTATTTTAATTTCTCTTAGATTTTCTATAGCAGAGCTCAATTGGTTACTTAAGAGTAATCAGCTGTTTTACTCCCTCAAATCCCTATCCTAATTAGTTAATTTTACATAGTGAGATGTTTAACCTCTTTAGGCTCAACACAGATAAAAGCTTTTCCTCTATCACCATCACTTCTCATAGTCCTTTGTTTTCACTTCAATTGTTGATATTTTTTTCTCCCTAATCGGTGCTATCAGCTGACACCCCCCTTCGGATCTTCTAGGCACTCTAGAATCCTTGCTCCTTTAAGGGTTCACCTGTCCTCCAGATGATATTTACTTGCTCCTTTGTCTTCCTCAGAAATTCCCTCTGTTGTTTCCTCCTGGCGCATTGCACTCACAGGCAAAGTGACCAACCTGCCCACAATTATAACACACTTCTGAACGTTGCTGGAAGTGTAGCTGAAACCTTCCTCCTCCTTCTAAGCCTTCTCGTCCTCTTCCTCTCCAATTCTGTGTCTGTCCAGAAACTGGCTGTGGATATGGAACAACTGGAACCGCTATTGGTGGCTGATACAATTGCGGTTGGAACTGGTCCTGTTGAAGCTGTAGCAGTGATTGTTGATTCGGTTCACTCTGATTCTTCATAACCAAAGCTTCTCTTCTCCTTCTTCTTCTTCTCCCCCAGCTGTATTTGATTGAGTTTTCTGAGAGTTTCTTGGTCCTGTTCTTTCTGGTTGTGTTCCTTTTTTCTGTACAAATCCACTTGATGGGCTATTTGATCTGTACAGACACCTTTTGTCATGCTTCCAAGTCCAACCACCTCTGCCAGTTTACTCCTTACTGGTGAGGGCAGTCCCATCTGCAATTTAGCTCTCAAAATTGACTGCTCAATTTGACTCACATCTGGATCATTTCCAGTAATATTTCTCCACACTTGATGAACTCTTGACACATAGGCTCTCGGATTTTCATGTTGTCCTAGTGGATCAATCAGAATGTTATCAGGATGTACATTTGTTGGAAATGTATCTTTCAATGCTCTCCACAGACGATTCCTACTTGCAGCCAACAATTCAGGTTCGTTCACTGCAGTCCCCACATATCTATTCAGTCCCGCTCTCTGAAAAATGTCTTCCATACCTGGAATCCCCAGGAGATTAGCCAAAAGTCTCTTAATGTCTTCCCACTGTAATTTCTTCCAATTTTGAAATCCAAGGATAGGCTCCATCTTGAAGAGTAGGCAGCTTCTCAAGTATATCTGACATATCGGTACTTTGCAAAGGCTTATATTCTAAGTTTCGACCTCGAATGATCACCGGCATAATTTTCTTGCTAGTGCCCTCTTTCCTTGGCCTCAATGTATATTTTTTCTCAGATTCTTGGGATTCTTTTCTCAGCAGCTTCTTCTTCTGTATCTTCAGCTTCTTGAGTTGTTCCTCCAGTTCTTTTACTTCTCCTAAATCATTCGCTTTATCCAGGCATGATACGCATCGGTCTATATCTCTTTCTATTTCTTCTGTGCTAGTCATTGCTGGATAAAATCCTCTTGAATATGAAGCACCTTTACTCTCCCACTCTTTATCGCTGTTTTAATCTTTGCTTTTATCAGAACTCGAATCTCCTGTATTCTTCTTCTTCAAACATCCATCACCCCTTCTTTCTGCTCTTGCCAACCTCCGTCTGATCACAGGGTCATATCCACCCATGATCTCTTCTGCATCACTCTGATCATCATCATCATCATCATCATCATCATCATCATCATCATCTTCATCAGGTTCCATTCTCCTGAACCTCATTCTACCCGTAGTTTCCAGACATCTCGGTTTTTTCTTACTTCTGGAGTTTGGAGTCATTTTTATGGTCGTTTCTGCTTGTCCTCTCTCTATTATTCGTTCATCTTCATCTCTGATGCAATAATCACCCTCCTGAACGATCACCGGAAGCTGAGGATAGACGTCCTTAAGCTCTACTTCTTTCTCATAAGGTGGGGGTCTTTTTTCTGAATCCGTATGTGAGAAAGGTGTACTGACTTCTGCCATTAGTTTTTCTGTCGCCTTTCCTTGTTTCACCATTTTCTCTATACCTTTGTTTATTTTATCACTGGCATCTTTTATCAGTTTTTGTCCTTCATTCTCAAACAGCTTAAGAACACCCAGCTCTCTTTGTCTCTTTTCTTTACGTTGTTCCCTTTTTTTCCCTTTCTTTTGAACTACTTTATGAATTGACAGAAGCACTTTCATTATGTTGATTACATCAGGGTTAAGAGTCCCTTCCACTGGCCATGGTTGTTCAATGTCAGGCCAACGTTTGTTCCATTTGCCGGATAACCTTGCAATACCATTAACTAAAGGATTACTATTTTGTACTATATCAACAGGTGGAATTACCTTCATAGTCCTTATGTCCTTTTTCCCCATTGTAACAACTCTTTTATATTCCTTTATTGTGAATTATTTTATTATTTTAGAATATATAGCTTATAGTGTCCTCCCTTTAATTATTAATATAAACTAAAAACATTTTTTTTTCTTCTAAATAATAAAAATTAATCAATAAAAATATGAATAATCAAAAATAATGTTTTATTTTATTTTACTAATTTATCAATTAGTGGCTATCTTACCACCTTCAATCAGGAAAAGTACAGGAAAGTAGACAACTTCAGAGCAATCCAAAAAGAAAATACCTATAAACCAGCAACACTACAGTACTCATAAACCCCATTGCTTAATAAGCACCCTATTATCTTAATTTTACAGAATAATGTCAGTACTCGATTCCCAACACAACTCTAATCAAACCCCATGTCACGCCCTGGCTCTAGGGACTCTTTTATGTTGAGCCAGGGTGTGTAGAGTCTATGTGTTTATGTTCTGTGTGGGAGTTCTAGTTGTGGTATTTCTATGTTGGCCAGAGTGGCTCCCAATCAGAGGCAACTAGTGTCAGCTGTTGCTGGTTGTCTCTGATTGGGAGCCATATTTAAACAGTCTGTTTCCCTTAGTGTTTGTGGGATCTTGTTTCCGTTTGGTTTGTTTCTGTGTTAACCGTAGGACTGCACGTTTCGTTTATTGTTTTGTTGATATATTATCACTAACGATAATAAAGTTAAGTATGTTCGCAACTAATGCTGCGCATTGGTCTACTCTCTACGACGATCGTGACAGAAGATCCCACCAAAACTGGACCAAGCAGCGTGTCCAGGAGCCATCGCCAGGGGAATCGCTAGCAGATCTCCGTGGCAACCTTGACTGGGTCAAGCCTAGTGAAGAGCAGAGAGGGTGGACTTGGGAACAGTGGAGGAAGAGTCTCGACTGGGTCAAGCCAAATGAAGAGCAGAATGGCTGGAGTTGGAAGCAGAAGAGCGAGAGTTGGGCGAGAACTATAGAGGCCTGGCCCACGGGGAGGAGAGACCCCCAGAAATTTTTTAGGGGGGGGCTCACGCCGTGGACGACGGGGCAGCAGGAGGCCGCGATGGAGCGGTCCAGCGGGTGTGCAGAGGAGGCCGCCAGGTTAAGGGGGCCACTGGTCACAGAGGAGAGGGAAAGTGTGGAGGCACGGCGAGAGGTACTGGGGTGTGTTACCAGTCCGGTCCGGCCCGTTCCTGATCCCTACATAGGGCCAGTGGTGTGTGTCCCCAGTATGGTCCGGCCTGTTCCTGGTCCTCGCATCGAGCCTGTGGTGCGTGTCGTCAGCCCGGCCCGGCCTGTTCCTGCTCCCCGCACCGAGCCTATGGTGCGCGTCGCCAGCCCGGCCCGGCCTGTTCCTGCTCCCCGCACCAAGCCTATGGTGCGCGTCGCCAGCCCGGCCCGGCCTGTTCCTGCTCCCCGCACCGAGCCTATGGTGCGCGTCGCCAGCCCGGTCCGGCCTGTTCCTGCTCCCCGCACCAAGTCAGTGGTGCGCGTCGCCAGCCCGGCCCGGTCCATTCCTGCTCTCCACACCAAGTCAGTGGTGCGCTTCGTCAGCCCGGCTCGGTCTGTTCCTTCTCCCCACACCAAGCCAGTGGTGTGCGTCGTCAGTCCGGCACGGCCCGTGCCTGCTCCACCGGTGCCTGGTCCGGTACCGGTCAGCTGCCCCACGTCGGAGCTAGAGCAATCCGCTCCACCAGTGTTCAGTCCAGCTCCGGCCAGCAGGGCCAGACCGGACCAGGGGTACTGTGGGGGGTTAGAGAGGGAGTGGGGATCATGCCCAGAGCCGGATCCGCCGCCAAGGCGGAGTGCCCACCCGGTCCCTCCCCTGTGGTGTTCTGTTGGCGCGGTCGGAGTCCGCGCCTTTGGGGGGGGTACTGTCACGCCCTGGCTCTAGGGACTCTTTTATGTTGAGCCAGGGTGTGTAGAGTCTATGTGTTTATGTTCTGTGTGGGAGTTCTAGTTGTGGTATTTCTATGTTGGCCAGAGTGGCTCCCAATCAGAGGCAACGAGTGTCAGCTGTTGCTGGTTGTCTCTGATTGGGAGCCATATTTAAACAGTCTGTTTCCCTTAGTGTTTGTGGGATCTTGTTTCCGTTTGGTTTGTTTCTGTGTTAACCGTAGGACTGCACGTTTCGTTTATTGTTTTGTTGATATATTATCACTAACGATAATAAAGTTAAGTATGTTCGCAACTAACGCTGCGCATTGGTCTACTCTCTACGACGATCGTGACACCCCACTCATGCACAAAAACAGTATTTTGCCAAGTCCCTGCCAAATTGTCATAACATCAAATATCCTGTAGGGGAAGACTTTGTAAACAGAACAGCACTAGCCTGATATTTGACTTGATCCTGTCGCAGCGGACTCTTGTCGCGTCACACCCTGTCACATGATGTACACGTCAGCACTTCCTCTCTTTCTCTCTCTCTCCTCTCGTCGTTCCTCTTATCGTCTCTCATATGACAAAATAACAAAGAAACAGACAAGAATTTAGTAGTTTATGCAATCACTGAGTTACTTCAACCATTCAATATTCCTCCAGTCACATTTGCCCTAAGAATTAACTCAGGAATCGCATAAATAGCTCAATAACATTTTTATTTTATTTATTTATTTAATTATTTTTATTTTTAATCCGTCAACATCTCTCTCTCATTTATCAATTCAATAGGTCTCAAGAAAACAGTTTCATCTTCAAACAGCAGCCGATGTAACAACCAGAATACACCATTAGACTCTAAATCTCTATATTCGTCTGCGTCTCCCCCCTTGCACAGTGTAGCAGAGGAGTGACCTATTTACCCCTACGTCACTCTAGTGTCGTAAAATCACACGCATGCGCAGTACATTCATCACTACGATTTCACAGTGGAAGGAGCCCTCTTCACTCCAGACAACAGAACGTTAGCAGTCTGCTATAGCTCCTCTCCTTTACCCCTTATAGACAAACAATAACACTTAACAGAGCTTACAAAACATCAGGCACCAAGCCCAAACTATCTAAACACACCTTTTGGTGGCTCGTCCCATTCCTATGGACCACCAAGGAAAAAATATTAAACATAACCCGCATCAAAAATTGGCATGTAGCAAGAATTAGCATTTAGCATTAGCATTAGCATGTAGCATGAAGCATAATTAGCAGGCCACGTTAGCATTTCTCCCTCCGCCGTGCCGTAAAATGTCTTTGTTAGCTAAATTTGTGCTACCACGAGGACTGTGGAATTGAAACGAGTGGTTACATCAAACAAACAATTCGTCAACCGCCAGCTGAGCGGTAACATGCATTCCCAATATACCACGGCCTCAAGTCCCCAGGACTCACCCATTCCACCTAAAGTGTTACAGGATTTCTGGCCCACCTTAGAGGTCGCCTTCATCAAAGGGCTTCCCGTTGATCCACAGCGGTTCTAAGTTACATACATGTGCCTTCCTTATTCCTCTCAATCGATTGTTCTTGAACTCTTATTCAAGCAAAATATCTCTATAGACACTCTATAGACACTCCCCCCTTTTGCGCTGTTTACCAGTGCAAATAAATTTAGAATGGTTAGGCCAGACCCCTAGTTCGCAGCAATAAAAGCAACACAAGCACACACCGGTCCTGTACGGTATATCTCCTGAGCGCACACACAAAAGCTAACGAAGGAAACACACACAAGACCGTGAGAAATCTCACCTTAAGCCGGCGTCTTGAGCGAGAGTCACGTCGTTGCTCATGAATATAACACTGAAGAGACGCAGACCCGCCTCATCACTCGTCGCCAAATTTGTAGTGTCGAGTCAATGTTGCTAATTATGCTGTAACAAAGGAGTCCGCTTATACTGAACTTTGATCATAAGTTGTATTCATATCACAAGATTTCAGCATAAGTTTACAGATGTCTAGAGCACCCGGAGAGCAGTGTTTTCCAAATTACAATGTCTGCTCTAATCTTCTTTGTTTAAACCCAGTACTTATAATATTCCCCAAAATATGGGTGGCTCCCTCTACTGTCCAATCCCCTGTCTACAACACACACTCCCTGTCTTCTATGGGGCGTCACTCTAAAACGGCTCCTTCTGAAACTAAATAAACATCCTCTCAGGTTCCACTTGAAAACATTAGCCAAGTCATAATCTTAATACACTACAGTTGCATTACAACCTGTAATTTAAATTGATTTTTATTTGGATTTCATGTAATGGACATACACAAAATAGTCCAAATTGGTGAAGTGAAAAAAAATAAAACCTGTTCCAAAAAATTCAAAATAAATAAATAACGGAAAAGTGGTGCGTGCATATGTATTCACCCCCTTTGCTATGAAGCCCCTAAATAAGATCTGGTGCAACCAATTACCTTCAGAAGTCACATAAGTAGTTAAATAAAGTCTACCTGTGTGCAATCTAAGTGTCACATGATCTGTCACATGATCTCAGTATATACACACCTGTTCTGAAAGGCCCCAGAGTCTGCAACATCACTAAGCAAGGGGCACCACCAAGCAAGCGGCACTATGAAGAACAAGAAGCTCTCCAAACAGGTCAGGGACAAAGTTGTGGAGAAGTACAGATCAGGGTTGGGTTATAAAAAAATATCAAAAACTTTGAACATCCCACGGAGCACCATTAAATCCATTATTAAAAAATGGAAAGAATATGGCACCACAACAAACCTGCCAAGAGACGGCCGCCCACCAAAACTCACGGACCAGGCAAGAAGGGCATTAATCAGAGAGGCAACAAAGAGACCAAAGATAACCCTGAAGGAGCTGCAAAGCTCCACAGCGGAGATTGGAGTATCTATCCATAGGACCACTTTAAGCCGTACACTCCACAGAGCTGGGCTGTACGGAAGAGTGGTAAGAAAAAAGCAATTGCTTAAAGAAAAAAATAATCAAACACATTTGGTGTTCGCCAAAAGGCATGTGGGAGACTCCCCAAACATATGGAAGAAGGTACTCTGGTCAGATGACTGTAAGTCGCTTTGGATAAAAGTGTCTGCTAAATGGCATATTATTATTATTATTATTATTAGATTACACTAAAATTGAGCTTTTTGGCCATCAAGGAAAACGCTATGTCTGGCGCAAACCCAACACCTCTCATCACCCCGAGAACACCATGTTTTTAATCGGCAAGGACTGGGAAACTGGTCAGAATTGAAGGAATGATGGATGGCGCTAAATACAGGGAAATTCTTGAGGGAAACCTGATTCAGTCTTCCAGAGATTTGAGACTGGGACGGAGGTTCACCTTCCAGTAGGACAATGACCTTAAGCATACTGCTAAAGCAACACTTGAGTGGTTTAAGGGGAAACATTTAAATGTATCGGAATGGCCTAGTCAAAGCCCAGACCTCAATCCAATTGAGAATCTGTAGTATGACTTAAAGATTGCTGTACACCAGCGGAACCCATCCAACTTGAAGGAGCTGGAGCAGTTTTGCATTGAAGAATGGGCAAAAATCCCAGTGGTTAGATGTGCCAGGCTTATAGAGACATACCCCAAGAGACTTGCAGCTGTAATTGCTGCAAAAGGTGGCTCTACAAAGTATTGACTTTGGGGGGGTGAATAGTTATGCACGCTCAAGTTTTGTGTTTTTTTTGTCTTATTTCTTGTTTGTTTCACAAAAAAAAAAACTTGCATCTTCAAAGTGGTAGACATGTTGTGTAAATCAAATTATACAAACCCTCAAAAATTCAATTTTAATTACAGGTTGTAAGGCAACAAAATAGGAAAAATGCCAAGGGGTGTGAATACTTTGGCAAGCCGCTGTATGTTATTTGACTACTGTAGCCTTCTGTTTTACAGTACAGACTTAGTGTGCGCACATGGGCATGTTAACATTATGACCACCTGACTTAAAGTGAATGGGTTTAACATGCTGTATTTTCTTATACCGTACATGCTAATTAGCATATACATATCTACATTTATATAAAGTAGTAGAAAAAGTACTTTTCTAATTTCATAAATTGTTACAATCTCTCAGTTTTGCATAAAGCATGAAGATTTGTTAATAATATGACCACCATACCTTAAATTATTGGGTTTAAAGTACTGTAATTATGTGCTCAGTCCTGCCTGATTTGCAAGTGTCTAATTTGCATAATATTGCATATTCATTTAATAAACTCTACTTTTATTTTAAAACAAAACGTGTTGAATTGAAGATTCCACACAGGTGATTTTGGTGATTTGGGATGATCATTTACCTTTTTGTGTCACACCCTGATCTGTTTCACCTGTCTTTGTGCTTGTCTCCACCCCCCTCCAGGTGATGCCCATCTTCCCCATTATCCCCTGTGCATTTATTCCTGTGTTCTCTGTTTGTCTGTTGCCAGTTCGTCTTGTCTCGTCAAGCCTACCAGCCTGTTTTTCGTACTCCTTTTTTTTGTGCCCTGTTTTCTAGTTTTGATCTTTCTGCCTGAGCCTGAGCCTGAGCCTGAGCCTGAGCCTGAGCCTGAGCCTGAGCCTGAGCCTGAGCCTGAGCCTGAGCCTGAGCCTGAGCCTGAGCCTGAGCCTGAGCCTGAGCCTGAGCCTGAGTCTGACGTTCTGTACCGTTTGACACTGTCCTGGACTACCGACCTCTGCCTGCCCTTGACCTGTCCTTTGCCTGCCCCCTGTTTATATATTAAAAGTCCGTTATTCCTACTGTCTGCATCTGGGTATTTTCCTGGGCCATGATATTTTGACCTTTTCCGATCACTTGAAAATAAGATATCTCAGCAATGGTAAGTCATATCCTCATTAAATAAAGTGTTATGTGTTCCTGGGAAGCTTCTCTATAACATGTAATATGAAGTATAACACCAGAACCAAAGTTTAATTTTGATCCCCGACACCCTACTCCTGAAAAGAGACTCACACGCACACACACAATCAAACCAATTTAAATGCATTCATACACTTCACAAATTGTGAAGAAACAATTCACATAATGAGAAGGTAAGAGTAGGCCTAGATCAGACAGATGTGTGAAGTCCCTCAGATAGACAGACAGCCCATTAAGCCCAGTGTTATCACTGTTGAACCAGTCAGTGGTTCAGTTTGGACCTTAAACCAGTGTGTGTGTGATTGTGTGTGTGCGTGCGTGCGTGCGTGCGTGGGTGTCTGTTTGCATGTGTGCATGTGTGTGTTTCAGTGTGAGTCTGACTGTGAAGCGTGTGTGTGAGCAGAGCAGAGCAGCCCAAACCCACAGAGAGAGAGCCTTGCGGCTGGCTGATCCCCTGTGATTGCTCTGGCCCAGTGATTGACGGTAGGTCTGTCCCGACGAGACACTGAACTGAGCAGCTGATCCCACAACAATATCACCCAGGCCCAAATAAACCTGCTGTTTGACTTTATGAGCTGGACTGCTTTTGATTACACTCTTCAGCCCGTCTGCTATAATTTCTCTGTAGGCAGGAAGCGATAGTCTAGTCTAGTCATCCTGGCTGTCTCCAATGTAGAAATGACTCCATTTTGGTCTAAAATGTTGAATATACTGTGTAACCGTCAAGACCAGCTATCCACATACTCTATGTACTGTACATAAAGGAAACCATGCTACAATAGTACTGTTTTGTAAGAGTATCTTTGTGAGTTGGAAAACATTCAGACAAACAGAAATAAAATGTCCAAATTCGCATGTCTTTGTGAAGCAGTCCTCTATTGATGCAGCAGCGAATGTAGCTAAGGAGCTAGAGGAAATTATCATTTCTCCCACTCAGCCACCTGGTCCTACTGATAGCTTTTCTTCCTATCCTGTCTGTTTCATGTGAATTATAATGTAGTAGCAGTACTCCGAGAGAAGCTACAGTTTTAACACCAACAGGAACCAGGAATAATTTCCAACCCTCTACAATATAATATCTGTATTAAATCACACCATTGTGAAACTCTGTCAAGTTTCCCTTTAAAAGGCTAAGTTATATTAGTTGATAAAACTGAAAAGAGAAGTCATCATAACGCAATGATATACTGAAACAATCCCATCCGTTTTTATTTCACTCATCAAACTGGAAAGAGCTAGCTATATCCCGAGGAGGAAAGTGCTAAAATATGAAATATAAGGAGATGAACTAGCAGGTGGGGATTTAGAAATGATGGTAATTGTCATACAGTGGTTATGGGTACAATGCTGTCTAGTACAAGTGTTATAATGCTACCTTAGGAAATAAATAAGAAATGGGGTCGATCAACAATTTGCTGTAGTGCCATGCAGGACTGTTGACATATTGGCCATTTATGTTAATGATGACAAGTCTTCATCACAGACTGTCTGTCAGTTTGTCATTCCGTCCGTAGATAAGAAAATATTACTTGTAGCCGCCGCCATCTACATCACCCTCTCCCTCGCTCTGTCTCCCACCCTCTCTCCCTCCCTCCCCCCTTATCCCCTCTCCTAACAAACTGCCTGCAGGTCCATAATCCTCCACAAACAATCAGCCCGTCCAGCTGAGTTTTTTACAATGTGAAGATGTCCTGGAAACATTGAAGATTGGCCTAGTAATATTGTCCAGTTTATTGGAGAATACAGCTTGGTAAATAAACAGGATGAGAGATGTAATATCAGGACAATAAAGATCATAAACACAGGGCCTCTGTATGTTAAAGTCCCAATAATATTTACTACACAAACAGAAATGTTCACCTTTGACAAGACATATTGTAGGGACAAGGGTGTCCAATGTTAACCTTTAACATATAACGTGATGTTATCTAACTCATTGTTAATGATATACAGAGCATTTTGTCTATTCAAGTTGTCTTTACTGCATCTCAGACATTAAGAAAATGACCCTTGGGTAATGGTACTTCATAAGACCTAAAACTAAGAGACATTACAGATAGTGGATGTATAACTACCATGTTTAACCTAATTAGGAAATAACCTGGAATTACAAACCACTCAATGGCATATATATACAGTGCATTCGGAAAGTATTCAGACCCCTTCACTTTGTTACATTATAGCCTTATTCTAAAATGGATTAAATACAAAATATTCCTTATCAGTCTACAAAATTGAGCTCAGGTGCATTCTATTTCCATTGATCACCCTTGAGATGTTTCTACAACTTGATTGGAGTCCACCTGTGGTAAATTCAATTGATTGGACATGATTTGGAAAGGCACAAACCTGTCTATATAAGGTCCCACAGCTGACAGTGCATGTCAGAGTAAAAACCAAGACATGAGGTCGAAGGAATTGCTGCAGAGGATAAGTTAGTTACCAGCCTCAGAAATTGCAGCCCAAATAAATGTTTCACAGAGTTCAAGTAACAGACACATCACAACATCAACTGTTCAGAGGAGACCGCGTGAATCAGGCCTTCATGGTCGAATTGCTGCAAAGAAACCACTACTAAAGGACACCAATAATAAGAAGAGACTTGCTTGGGCCAAGAAACACGAGTAATTTACATTAGACCGGTGGAAATCTGTCCTTTGGTCTGATGAGTCCAAATTTGAGAATTCTGGTTCCAACCGCCGTGTCTTTGTGAGACGCAGAGTAGGTGAACGGATGATCTCCGCATGTGTGGTTCCCACCATGAAGCACGGAGGAGGAGGTGTGATGGTGTGGGGATTCTTTGCTGGTGACACTGTCTGTGATTTATTTAGAATTCAAGGCACACTTAACCAGCATGGCTACCACAGCATTCTGCAGCGATACGCCATCCCATTTGATTTGGGCTTAGAGGGACTATAATTTGTTTGTCAACAGGACAAGACCCAACACACCTCCAGGCTGTGTAAGGGCTATTTGACCAAGAAGGAGAGTGATGGAGTGCTGCATCAGATGACCTGGCCTCCACAATCACCCGATCTCAACCCAATTGTATCATGTTTCAGGAGAAGACCCAGATGCAGACAGTGTCGAAGTAACAAAAGTTTATTACAAAAACAGGGGGCAGGCAAATGACAGGTCAAGGGCAGGCAGAGGTCAGTAATCCAGATCAGAGTCCAAAAGGTACAGAACGGCAGGCAGTCTCAGGGTCAGGGCAGGCAGAGGTCAATAATCCAGGGTGGTGTGACAAGGTACAGAACGGCAGGCAGGCTCAGGGTCAGGGCAGGCAGAATGGTCAAAACTGGGAAAACTATAAAACAGGAACTTGAGAAAGACAGGCGCAAGGGGAAAACCGCTGGTAGGCTTGACGAAACAAAATGAACTGGCAACAGACAAACAGAGAACACAGGTATAAATACACTGGGGATAATGGGGAAGATCGGCAACACCTGGAGGGGGGTGGAGACAATCACAAAGACAGGTGAAACAGATCAGGGTGTGACAAATTGAGATGGTTTGGGATGAGTTGGACCGCAGAGTGAAGGAAAAGCAGCCAACAAGTGCTCAGCATATGTGGGAACTCCTTCAAGACTGTTGGAAAAGCATTCCATGTGAAGCTGGTTGAGAGAATGCCAAAAGTGTGCAAAGCTGTCATCAAGGCAAAGGGTGGCTAGTTTGAAGAATCTCAAATATAACATATATTTTGATTTGTTTAACACTTTTTTGGTTACTACATGATTCCATATGTCCATATGTCTCCACTATTATTCTACAATGTAGAAAACAGTAAAAATAATGAAAAACCCTTGAATGAGTAGGTGTGTCCAAACCTTTGACTGGTACTGTATGCTAATAATGTGAAGCTGGTTGAGAGAATGCCAAAAGTGTGCAAAGCTGTCATCAAGGCAAAGGGTGGCTAGTTTGAAGAATCTCAAATATAACATATATTTTGATTTGTTTAACACTTTTTTTGGTTACTACATGATTCCATATGTCCATATGTCTCCACTATTATTCTACAATGTAGAAAACAGTAAAAATAATGAAAAACCCTTGAATGAGTAGGTGTGTCCAAACCTTTGACTGGTACTGTATGCTAATATGTGTATGAATCCTCTTGTATGTACACATACCCTTCTATAGAAATCAGCCCGTCTGTACTACAGCTCTGAACAGAGGTCAATGTTTAGTCTATTATAACTGGTTTAGCATAGTCAGGATGTTCACAATTACCGAAACGGATTAAATTATTTATGAAGTAACTACACCTTGCAATTATTAATTTTCTAATAACTTCTCTGCCTATCCAAATGTTAACGTGTCTGATCACCCATTAATTCTATGGTAAGATTGATTTCCAACCTTGCCTGAAACAATTGGATAGATTTAAATCTATTCAAAAAGCCATATCATTCTCTGTCTCTGTCACACACTTCTCTGGCTGTAAATAATTAAAGTTTCAATATGATGTATTTAATTATTCTTGGAAAAAAGATGTGAAAATGTAATAACATTTGCATAATTGTGAATCAATTATACATTCAGTCGTTTTTAATGAGTTAATCAGAGTTTTTCTCTGGCGACAGATAGCCACTACAGAATGGATGGAAGGCCTAAGCCAATCTCTGTTATATCAGTCATAAGGAGGATTCAAATCAGATGAATAAATACATTCTACAATGTCACAAGTCCTATCCTCAATCTTTAGAAAAAGGAAACCTTCTTATGCACTGGCATGAAGATTTTTTTTTTAGAGGGTACTATGAAGCTACCAAGTTAATGTTTAATAGTGTTTTAACATTCATTGTAGCTTACATATCTGTAATCTAATGTTATTAAAGCTGTGATGAGAGACTTATATGTCAGTAATGCTACTGTGTTCTCAACCTTCACCTGAAAGGATACACACACACACACACACACACACACACACACACACAAAATGGCCTAGTGGGAGTTCAAAAAGTACAACGTATGAACAAATATCACTTACAAGTGTTCTTCAACAATTCAGCCACCACAAATATGTACTCTCCTCAAACCTCTCTGAAGAGAGCTGTTAAATACTTCTCACCATCGGCAGCCATCTTTATTATATTCAGAAGTCTGGAGTGATACAGCTAGCTTCACAGTGGTATAATTACAATCATACCTTTCTTCCTTCCTACCACCGCTTCCACAGCCTTCATATATCCCCGTTTGTAACATTGTTAATTAAATGCTACCTACTCCTTTGAAAAGGCCTTTCTGGGAGCTATCAAACCAGAGCCAGCGGGTAATGACACTGGCAGGTGAGCGGAGGGTGATAATCAGTGAGACTAAACCTGCTCGCCTTGCACTGGATCTAAAACTGCCAACAGGACGGAAGGAGAGGAAGGAGAGAAAGTGAATGTTCATATCGTTCACACTTTAAAAAAAGAAACACCTATTTAGTCTAATGAAGTTCCAGGTTTAAAGTAGCTGCCATTTGGGAACTGAATCATTAGAGGTGACAGGTTAGAAAAAGAGAAATGGCAATTTATATATTTATATACATATACACAGTGCCTTCGGAAAGTATTCAGAAACATTTTTCCACATTTTGTCAGGTTATAGCCTTATTCTAAAATTGATTAAATTGTTTTTTTCCCTCATCAATCTACACACAACATCCAGGAACTTAAGATGGTTTAAGGACAGAGAATTTTAAGAATCTGTCCACCGTTCCATAAATGATACTAAGAAAATGTTTTAAGGAAACTAATCTCTCTCTCCCTCTTCCATCCTTGACAGTTGATACATCACATTTGGAAAGTATTCAGCCCCCCTTGACCTTTCCCACATTTTGTTATGTTACAGCCTCATTCTTAAATTGATTAAATATGTGTTTTTTCTCATCATAATGACAAAGTGAAAACAGGTTTTTAGAAACGTTTGCAAATAAAAAACTGAAATATCTTATTTACATGAGTATTCAGACCCTTTGCTATGAGACTCGAAATTGAGCTCAGGTGCATCCTGTTTCCATTGATCATCCTTGAGATGTTTCTACAACTTCATTGGAGTCCACCTGTGGTAAATTCAACTGATTGGACATGATTTGGAAAGGCACACACCTGTCTATATAAGGTCCCACAGTTGACAGTGCATGTCAGAGCAAAAACATAGCCATGAGGTTGAAGGAATTGTCCGTAGAGTGCCGAGACAAGATTGTGTCGAGGCACAGACCTGGGGAAGGGTACCAAATCATTTCTGCAACATTGAAGGTCCCTAAGAACACAGTGGCCTCCATCATTCATAAATAGAATACGTTTTGAACCACCAAGACTCTTCCTACAGCTGGCCGCCCGGCCAAACTGAGAAATCGGGGGAGAAGGGCCTTGGTCAGGGAGGTGACCAAGAAGTTCCTCTTTGGAGATGGAAGAACCTTCCAGAAGGACAACCATCTCTGCAGCACTCCACCAATCAGGCCTTTATGGTAGAGTGGCCAGACAGAAGCCACTCCTCAGTAAAAGGTACATGACAGCCTTCTTGGAGTTTGCCAAAAGGCACCTAAAGGACAAGATTCTCTGGTCTGATGAAACCAAGATTGAACTCTTTGGCCTGAATGCCAAGCGTCACGTCTGGAGGAAACCTGGCACCATCCCTATGGTGAAGCATGGTGGTGGTAGCATCATCCTGTGGGGATGTTTTTCAGCAGCATGGACTGGGAGACTAGTCAGGATCGAGGGAAAGATGAACGGAGCAAAGTACAGAGAGATCCTTGATGAAAACCTGCTCCAGAGCGCTCAGGACCTCAGACTGGGGCGACGGTTCACCTTCCAACAGGACAACGACCCTAATCACACAGCCAAGACAACGCAGGAGTGGCTTCAGGACAAGTCTCTGAATGTCCTTGAGTGGCTCAGCCAGAGCCAGGACTTGAACCCAATCGAACATCTCTGGTGAAACCTGAAAATAGCTGTGCAGCGACGCTCCCCATCCAACCTGACAGAGCTTGAGTGGATCTGCAGAGAAGAATGGGCGAAACTCCCCAAATACAGGTGTGCCAAGCTTGTAGCGTCATACTCAAGACTCAAGGCTGTAATCGCTTCCAAAGGTGTTTTTGCTTTGTCATTATGGGGTATTGTGTGTAGATTGATGAGGGGAAAAAACTATTTAATTAATTTTAGAATAAGGGTGTAACATAACAAAATTGGGAAAAAGTCAAGGGGTCTGAATACTTTCCGAATGCACTGTATATGCTGTTTGATGCAATCCAAGATGGCGTAGTAGTGCAGTTCTGTTTTTGTCGTGTGTCTGTAAATAGCCTGTAAATACCCTGTTTTTTTTTGTATTTTTCGTACATATTTCCCTATCAGACTTTTCATCCTTATACAAAATATACTTTCCTGCAACCCGCCTCACTCAATGTGGAACGGATTCTATTATTGACTTACCTTTTATCTAGAATCTCCAGTTGAAACTAGCTAGCCAGCTAACTAGCTACTTGCTATTAGCCACAGTTAGCGGTATTTCACCCAGAACATTGGATTTTTTTTCTGCGGGATTAATTTAATCACTGGATATTAATCACTGGATATTCGGCCAGTCTGCACAGCGCGTTATCGACCCAAAACATATCAGTTTTTCAGCCGGAATCACTGAATCACTGGACCTTTAACTCCGGATTCATCGCTACCAGCTAGCTGCAACAACATGGACGCTGTGGTCTGGCTAATCATCCTGAGCTAGGCCCATCTCCCGGCTATCTACCTCTCTGTCAACCGGACGGGACCACCTAGTGTTGACACGGAGCCCCGCCGATCCTACACGACTGGTCTGCCGACGAAATCGTCTGATGTGGTTACGACGTCGACCACGAAGATTCCATCTGCTAGCCCCGGCCCGCTAGCACACGCTAGCCGTGGCCTCTTACTCGCTAGTGCTTTAGCAGCCTCCGAACTATCCTATTGCTGTTCACCGGACCTTATGATAACTCAGCTATACAGCTGATGTCTGCTGGACTGTTCTTTTTTACGGTACTACATCCTGTTTATGTTTAGCCTCAGCCCAAACATGGTTAGCTTATTGTTGTTTCGGTTATTTCTAATTGTACTATTTCACTGTAGATCCCCCAGCCCAGCGAAACCTGCCTTAGATAGCTCCTTTGTCCCACCCCCCATACACGCGGAGACCGACTCAATTGGTGCCTCTAGTGATGCTATCTCTTTCATTGTTACCCAACGCTTAGGTTTACCTCCACTTTACTCATATCCTTCCATATCCTTGTCTGTACATAATGCCCTGAATCTTTTCTACAACACCCGGAAATCTGCCCCCTTTATTCTATGTACCCAACGCACTAGAAGACCAGTTCTTAAAGCCTTTAGCCGTATCCTTATTCTAGTCCTCCTCTGTTCCTCTGGTGATGTAGAGGCTAACCCAGGCCCTGCAGCCCTCAGTATCACTCCTACTCCCCAGGCGCTATCATTTGCTGACTTCTGTAATCGCAAAAGTCTTGGTTTCTTGCACGTAAATATCAGAAGTCTACTTCCTAAGTTTGAGTTATTCACTGCGTTAGCACACTCCGCCAACCCTGATGTTCTAGCAGTGTCTGAATCCTGGCTCAGGAAGGCCACCAAAAATTGTGAAATTTCCATCCCCAACTATAACATTTTCCGTCTAGATAGAACTGCCAAAGGGGGTGGAGTTAGCCTGCAGAGCTCTATCATACTATCCAGGTCTGTGCCCAAACAGTTTGAGCTTCTACTTCTAAAAATCCACCTTTCCAGAAATAAGTCTCTCACTGTTGCCGCTTGCTACAGACCCCCCTCAGCCCCCAGCTGTGCCCTGGACACCATATGTGAATTGATTGCCCCCCATTTATCCTCAGAGTTCGTACTGCTTGGTGACCTAAATTGGGATATGCTTAATACCCCGGCCATCCTACAATCCAAACTAGATGCCCTCAACCTCACGCAAATTATCAACGAACCTACCAGGTACAACCCTAAATCCGTAAACATGGGTACCCTCATAGATATCGTCCTGACTAACATACCCTCTAAATACACCTCAGCTGTCTTCAACCAGGATCTCAGCGATCACTGCCGTATTGCCTGCGTCCGTAACGGGTCCGCGGTCAAACGACCACCCCTCATCACTGTCAAACGCTCCCTAAAACACTTTAGCGAGCAGGCCTTCCTAATTGACCTGGCCCAGGTATCCTGGATGGATATAGATCTCATTCCGTCAGTAGAGGATGCCTGGTTGTTCCTTAAAAGTAATTTCCTCTCAATCTTAAATAAACATGCCCCATTCAAAAAATACAGAACTAAGAACCGATACAGCCCCTGGTTCTCCTCAGACTTGACTGCCCTTGACCAGCACAAAAACATCCTGTGGCGTACTGCATTAGCATCAAATAGCCCCCGCGATATGCAACTTTTCAGGGAAGTTAGGAACCAATATACACAAGCAGTCAGGAAAGCAAAGGCTAACTTTTTCAAACAGAAATTTGCATCCTGTAGCACTAACTCCAAAAAGTTTTGGGACACTGTAAAGTCCATGGAGAATAAGAGCACTTCCTCCCAGTTGCCCACTGCACTGAGGCTAGGAAACACTATCACCACCGATAAATCTACAATAATCGAGAATTTCAACAAGCATTTTGCTACAGCTGGCCATGCTTTCCATCTGGCTACCACTACCCCGGCCACCAACTCTGCACCCTCCGCTGCAACTTGCCCATGCCCCCCCCCCCCCCCCCCCCGCTTCTCCTTCACACAAATTCAGACAGCTGACGTTTTGAAAGAGCTGCAAAATCTGGACCCCTACAAATCAGCTGGGCTAGACAATCTGGACCCTTTCTTTCTAAAACTAGCCGCCGAAATTGTCGCAACCCCTATTACTAGTCTGTTCAACATCTCTTTCATAATGTCTGAGATCCCCAGAGATTGGAAAGCTGCCGCGGTCATCCCCCTCTTCAAAGGGGGTGACACTCTAGATCCAAACTGCTACAGACCTATATCCATCCTGCCCTGCCTTTCGAAAGTATTTGAAAGCCAAGTTAACAAACAGATCACCGACCATTTCGAATACCACCGTACCTTCTCCGCTATGCAATCCGGTTTCTGAGCTGGTCATGGGTGCACTTCAGCCACGCTCAAGGTCCTAAACGATATTATAACCGCGATTGATAATAGACAGTACTGTGCAGCCGTCTTCATCGACCTGGCCAAGGCTTTCGACTCTGTCAACCACTGCATTCTTATTGGCAGACTAAATAGCCTTGGTTTCTCAAATGACTGCCTCGCCTGGTTCACCAACTACTTCTCAGATAGAGTTCAGTGTGTCAAATCGGAGGGCCTGTTGTCTGGACCTATGGCAGTCTCTATGGGGGTGCCACAGGGTTCAATTCTTGGGCCGACACTTTTCTCCGTGTATATCAATGATGTCGCTCTTGCTGCTGGTGACTCTCAGATCCACCTCTACGCAGACGACACCATTTTGTATACATCTGGCCCTTCATTGGACACTGTGTTAACAAACCTCCAAACGAGCTTCAATGCCATACAACACTCCTTCAGTAGCCTCCAACTGCTCTTAAACACTAGTAAAACTAAATGCATGCTTTTCAATCGAACGCTGCTGGCACCCGCCCACCCGACTAGAATCACCACTCTCGATGGGTCTGACCTAGAGTATGTGGACAACTACAAATACCTAGGTGTCTGGTTAGACTGTAAACTCTCCTTCCAGACTCACATAAAGAATCTCCAATCCAAAGTTAAATCTAGAATCGGCTTCCTATTTCGCAACAAAGCCTCCTTCACTCATGCTGCCAAACATGCCCTCGTAAAACTGACTATCCTACCGATCCTTGACATTTACATTTTAGTCATTTAGCAGACGCTCTTATCCAGAGCGACTTACAGGAGCAATTAGGGTTAAGTGCCTTGCTTAAGGGCACATCGACAGATTTTTCACCTAGTCGGCTTGGGGATTAGAACCAGCGACCTTTCGGTTACTGGCACAACGCTCTTACCCACTAAGCTACCTGCCGCCCCTTGACTTCGGCGATGTCATTTACAAAATAGCCTCCAACACTCTACTCAGCAAATTGGATGTAGTCTATCACAGTGCCATCCGTTTTGTCTCCAAAGCCCCATACACTACCCACCACTGTGACCTGTACGCTCTTGTTGGCTGGTCCTCACTACATGTTCGTCGTCAAACCCACTGGCTCCAGGCCATCTATAAATCACTGCTAGGCAAATCCCCGCCTTATCTTAGCTCATTGGTCACCATAGCAGCACCCACCCGTAGTCTGCGCTCCAGCAGGTATATCTCACTGGTCATTCCCAAAGCCAACACCTCCTTTGGCCGCCATTCCTTCCAGTTCTCTGCTGCCAATGACTGGAACGAATTGCAAAAATCTCTGAAGCTGGAGACTCTTATCTCCCTCACTAACTTTAAGCATCAGTTGTCAGAGCACCTTACCGATCACTGCACCTGTACACAGCCCATCTGAAATTAGCCCACCCAACTACCTCATCCCTATATTGTTATTTATTTTGCTCTTTTGCACCCCAGTATCTCTATTTGCACATAATCTCTTGCACATCTAGCATTCCAGTGTTAATACTATTGTAATTATTTTGCACTATAGCCTATTTATTGCCTTACCTCCATAACTTGCTACATTTGCACACACTGTATATATATTTTCTGTTGTATTTTTGACTTTATGTTTTTTTACCCCATATGTAACTCTGTGTTGTTTTTATCGCACTGCTTTGCTTTATCTTGGCCAGGTCGCAGTTGTAAATGAGAACTTGTTCTCAACTGGCTTACCTGGTTAAATAAAGGTGAAATAAAAATAAATAAAAATTGATGTGCTGTATATTTAAATGTGGGGTGAACCTTTACCTCCTACCTCTTGATCAGAGCGGGAGAGCCATAAGCTATGGTTGCTGAGATGGAGGCCCATAGGCTGTGGTGTGGCTTTTATTCTCTAGCCACATACAGACCTCCTCTCAGGGGAATTTAAGGACACTGCCAGGTCTTAGTCTGAGGTCTACTAAATGGAGTTAGTCTGTAGTCAGAATATTAGAACTGCCTTGAAAGTATTGTTAGGTTGCTGAGTGCTTTGTGTGTTTGTTTGTGTATTGCGAAGCACTGCATGGATATAGGGAAATTGAATGCACTCCACAACAGAAAGATCAACTGCCCCAAGAGCATTTTCTGGAAGTTCAATTAAAATAAATAGCCATGACAATGGGATACAGGATAATACGGTGTAACATAATATTAGAAGTATGTGATTAGATTTTATTCAGAGTAAATGTGATTACATTAGACTAGATTACATTTATATGGCGTTATCATGGTCATAAAATGGGTAACTTACCTTTGTGGGCATGGCAACTATTTAAACACAATATGATGACAGTTCCAGACAACCCATTTAGCTGCCGATATTATGATGTTTTAATATTTTCACAATTGCTGTAGAATGAGATTTTAACGATTTTGGTATAACAATGCAGTATTTCCTTTGTAAACATAAGACAACATTTCCCTTTGGCCATGTTCTCTAAGCAACACAGTGCTTTCAGACCAGTGGTCACAAAGGGTTAGCAAATGGGACACATGCCCCCTGTAGCTCAGTTGGTAGAGCATTGCGCTTGCAACGCCAGGGTTGTGGGTTCGATTCCCACGGGGGGCCAGTATGAAAAAGAAAAATGTATGCACTCACTAACTGTAAGTCGCTCTGGATAAGAGCGTCTGCTAAATGACGTAAATGTATAATGGAATCCATTGAAAAGCACTGCAATATTCAGCCCATTTTCTCTACTTGAAGCTGATTAGGAGAATAACCTAGCTAGCTACAACTGCATCACATTTTCTGGAGGTAGCTATTCATCTGAAGTCATTAGTTTCTGTCTGCTTCAACGCCTTTGGAAAAAAATACATTTCGGATTTCCACTTTTCTGTGGGTCACTTGACACTGTGTCTGTGTTGTTCACACTTGAACGCTTCACTAGAGCTGGGCCTCACGCACGGAGCCCGGCCTCACCAGCCTCACCTACACATGTTAACAGCAGGAAATTAGATTGCACATGGCACCCACTCAAGTAAGTAAGCAATAAGAAGACTATTCAAAGACAGGGAGGGAAAGTATGATATGTGGAGCACGTATAGGGCAGGTTGACCTTTGTTGGGATGAGTCTAGTCCTGGAGGCAGAACTGAACGATTTCCACTAGATAGGCCATCTGCAAAGTCAAAATGTGATCCACACCTCAATTCAGACTTATGTAGCAACAATTTAAATGTTGTTTATTACATTGGATAAAAGTACAGACTCAGCGCTACAAAATGGTATATCATACACTGCAGTTGAGGAACAATCTGAAAGTAATTCTGCTTTTAAATTTGATAAATTTGTGTGTGAGAAAATGGCCCTTGAATGTTTTGGTACATCTACTGGAGAGGTCTTTTTGGTCTACACCCATTCAGCATCCTTCACACCCTCTTAAGCTATAGCCCCACCCATCTCTTTAAGGATTCACATGTGAGGCCATGTGCTAAACAAAGTGAGTAAGGTGGTGTAGTAAACAACCAAAGATTTCAAGACTAAAAGTGGTGAAGGTAGTATCAAAAAAATTGTAGTAAAAATACACTATCTAGTCCTTGTGCTATATCCTAATCTGACTTTCGTGCAGGTCATGTTGTTCACATTACCATCTGGTAAACATGTGTATCAAATAAAATCTACGTTTTTTTGTCACATGCGCAGGATACAGAAGGTGTAAACAGTACAGTGAAATGGTTACTTGCATATTTGATAAAAAATTTAAAGATTGTATAAATATTATATGATGTTTACCCAGACACACTAAATTGATGGGTCATGTGAAAGAAATGCTATAACCACCCCCCAGCCACATCTAGCTAAGTGGATGGGTCATTTAGTCTAGATATGTACACATGTTCATGAAATAAAATAGATGGCCGTAATCACCCCCAGACACACCTGGCTAATTTGATGGGTCATGTAATCATCTGTCAAAATTTAGTATTTTGTTTAGATGTGTAGCTAGCTAGCTAAACAATTAACCATAATCCCAACCCATACGTAGCTAGGGTACAAACAGATTGTCATAGCTAGCCACCATGCATGAAATGCTGTTGCTTTAGGCTATAACTAGCAATGCAAATGGCTTTCTGAGATACAAATAATATTACTACACAGATCATACACGTAAAGTTAGCTAGCGAGCCTGCAAGCTAACGTTCGCTAGCTAACTAACAGTACGCTTTAACTTGCAATGAAAATGACTTTGACAAAAAATTAAACGTACAATATCTGAAAATGTAGTTATACTCTTACTCAAATACATGGATTAATGCTTGTTTGTACCATTGTGTCAAGGCACTCTGGTTCACAATGACTGTGTGCAGAAAGTAGTCCTTTAAAATCTTTCCCACTGATCTTTGTCGATAGTGCCTGCTAAATTCAGGGCAGCAATGTTGTTGAGAGCAGTAGCAACACTTTTGCAGTTTTCCATGGCTAACATTACATATTTCAAAAAAGCAGCGGTAGCTAGGATTATCTACACATACTGAGCAGCTCATGTTATAGACAGAAGCATGCTACATGGCAGACCAATCCGAACTCATCTCTCACATTTCCAGCCCACCCATTATCTCAACATTTAACTCAACCAAAATCTCCCCCCCACCTTTATTAAACCAGGTAAGCCAGTTGAGAACAAGTTCTCATTTACAACTGCGACCTGGCCAAGATAAAGCAAAGCAGTGCGGTAAAAACAACAACAACACAGAGTTACATTTGGAATAAACAAAACGTACAGTCAATAACACAATATAAAATCTATATACAGTGTGTGCAGATGTAGTAAGTTATGGAGGTAAGGCAATAAATAGGCCATAGTGCAAAATAATTACAATTATAATTTAGTATTAACACTGGAGTGATAGATGTGCAGAAGATGATGTGCAAATAGAGATACTGGGGTGCAAATAAGCAAAATAAACAACAATGTAAATAACAATATGGGGATGCGGTAGTTAGGTGGGCTAATTACAGATGGGCTGTGTACAGGTGCAGTGATCGGTAAGCTGCTCTGACAACTGATGCTTAAAGATAGTGAGGGAGACAAGTGTCTCCTGCTTCAGAGATTTTTGCAGTTCGTTCCAGTCATTTGCAGCAGAGAACTGGAAGGAATGGCGACCAAAGGAGGTGTTGGCTTTGGGGGTGACCAGTGAGATATACCTGCTGGAACGCATACTACGGGTGGGTGTTGCTATGGTGACCAATGAGCTAAGATAAGGCAGGGATTTGCCTAGAAGTGATTTATAGATGACCTGGAGCCAGTGGGTTTGGCGATGAATATGTAGTGAGGGCCAGCCAACGAGAGCGTACAGGTCACAATGGTGGGTAGTATATGGGGCTTTGGTGACAAAACGGATGGCACTGTGATAGACTACATCCAATTTGCTGAGTAGAGTGTTGGAAGCTATTTTGTAAATGACATCACCGAAGTCAAGGATAGGTAGGATAGTCAGTTTTACGAGGGCATGTTTAGCAGCATGAGTGAAGGACGCTTTGTTGCGAAATAGGAAGCTGATTATAGATTTAACTTTGGATTGGAGATGCTTAATGTGAGTCTGGAAGGAGAGTTTACGGTCTAACCAGACACCTAGGTATTTATAGTTGTCCACATATTCTAAGTCAGACCCGCCGACAGTAGTGATTCTAGTCGGGCAGGTGGGTGCAAGCAGCATTCGATTGAAGATCATGCATTTAGTTTTACTAGCGTTTAAGAGCAGTTGGAGGCCACGGAAGGAGTGTTGTATCGCATTGAAGCTCGTTTGGAGGTTTGTTAACACAGTGTCCAATGAAGGGCCAGATGTATACAAAATGGTGTCGTCTGCGTAGAAGTGGATCTGAGAGTCACCAGCAGCAAGAGCGACATCATTGATATACACAGAGAATAGAGTCGGCCCAAGAATTGAACCCTGTGGCATCCCCATAGAGACTGCCAGAGGTCCAGACAACAGGCCCTCCGATTTGACACATTGAACTCTATCTGAGAAGTAGTTGGTGAACCAGGTGAGGCAATCATTTGAGAAACCAAGGCTATTTAGTTTGCCAATAAGAATGCGGTGATTGACAGAGTCAAAAGCTTTGACCAGGTCGATGAAGACGGCTGAACAGTACTGTCTTTTATCGATCGCGGTTATTATATTGTTTAGGACCTTGAGTGTGGCTGAGGTACACCCATGACCAGCTCGGAAACCAGATTGCATAGCGGAGAAGGTACAGTGGGATTCGAAATGGTCGGTGATCTGTTTGTTAACTTGGCTTTCAAATACTTGGGGCCAGGGGAAAGTTGAAGCGGAGGATGCAGAGCTGGTGGCCGGGGTAGGGGTAGGCAAGTGGAAAGCATGGCCAGCCGTAGCAAAATGCTTGTTGAAATTTTCGATTATCGCAGATTTATCGGTAGTGACAGTGTTTCCTAGCCACAGTGCAGTGGGCAGCTGGGAGGAGGTGCTCTTATTCTCCATGGACTTTACAGTGTCCCAAAACTTTTTGGAGTTAGTGCTACAGGATGCAAATTTCTGTTTGAAAAAGCCTTTGCTTTCCTAACTGATTGTGTATATTGGTTCCTGACTTCCCTGAATCCAATCATGGCTAGCGAGAAGTTTCCTGTCTTTTTCCGTGGCTAAACCAACTCGTAATTTAACAATTGTATTCGTATTTACAGATGGCATACAATTTTATATATATAATTACAAATGCCTCTCCTGTGATGTAGTGACGTGTGACATACGCCAAGGTTCCTGACACAGGTCACAAATTGGCTATATTGTAAAAATGTATGATTATAACTGTTTCGCTTTTTGGTCTTTAATTTAAGGTTAGGGTTAGGCATTAGGGTTAGCAGTGTGGTTAAGGTTAGTGTTAAGGTTTGCTTTAAAAGAAGATGTTATGACTTTGTGGCTGTGCCAGCTAGTGACCACTCTGCAGAGCTGTCTCCAGAACAGGATTCATGATGAAAAATGCTAACCTGCCGTGTAGGTAGGAGTACATAGTTAAAAATATATCTATGTATCCGGCTAGAGCCAGTGAACAGTAGTGCCATGTACACATACAGCGTAGTGCCACCAGACTTCCCAGGGGTCTTATTGTGGTCAGTTAAGCCTCACATTGGCAGTTTGAAGTGACTCAAATCAATGTTTTTTGCAGTCTGAACAGCCAAAAAGCACATGGAATTGGATATTTCAAGCCACATTTCAAACCATCTTCGTAGGTGGTTTGAAGTCAGAATCAAATTTGATTCCTGGCCATGCGACTTGTGTCTGAACGGTCAAATCTGATTTATTTGCCTCAAGTGGTTTTTAGACTGTTATTTGGCATATCTTGTTGCTTGCTAGCTACTCTGTTTGACAAGAACATGTGGTAGCCAACTAGCTTGTTAGTTGTTTACAAACAAATTAGTGAATTTGCTAGAAAGGTTCATGGCTACCTAGCTAGCTAGTTGACTGCTGTGGCTAGCCAAAATTGACTCGTTTTGAAAGTTAGATCATTTTATCCTTTGAGGCTTTTAAAGTGTTCTTACAGTATGATTTTGAATGTTCAAAGCAACTGGGAAACATCCATGGCAGGCATTGTTGTCACTTTACCTTGCTACATAACTTCTGAGTGATAGGAAGCACAAGCACCACCACCAATCAGCCTACACCACTGCGCACAGACCCATCGTTACTATGACAACTAGCGTAGCCATGTCAGCAAATTACATCTGTCTGAACACACATACAAATCCGATTTGGTCACTTACATTGCTGTTTGGACAGTCAATATTCCAAAACGGATTTGAAAAACAAAACGGATTTCAGCATTAAGGCCTGCAGTGTGAACAAGGCTTTAGTAGTTCCCTTATGCGTCAAGGATTCTTACAATCACATTGTGTATATCATGAATTTTTATACACTTTGTAATGATAATTTCAGTTATTATTCTAAAGTGCATATTAAGTTCCTTCAACATATAGCTCCATTCTTCAAACAGTAAAACCGAAGAGTGTGGCCTCATTAGAGACACATCAAGTGTATAATTATATTCTGTTTTGACTATAAGACTCTTCTAACAATGGCAGGGGCGAACTGGAATTTCAGTAAAATTTCAGATGGGCTGGTCCATTTTTAGCCCAGCGGGCATGCATAACTTGAGTTTGTCTTCGCAAAATGATCATTATCTGGCTAATAATAGGGGCCTCAAGAAAATAAATGGGCCTGTGTGGGGCCTAGAGGAAAAACATTGTCTGGTGTTGGGGGCTCAGGGAACAAAATGGGCCGGTGTGTTAGAAATGTCAGGGCCGATTGCTGGTCCCAGTCCACCCCTGAACAATGGACTCATGTTTTTATTAGACCTATACCAGTATGGGGACATATGCATCTAATCTCAACAGACAAGAGAGGGTATACATTTTTACAGTATACAGTGTGTGAATGGATGATAAGGTGATATCACACTTGGCCCTCATTAAAAACACTAGGATTGTACTGTATCTCCTGGATACTGGCTAGACATGTCTAACAAATATGTCTATTAGTAGGAGGGGTGGTGCGTGCATGCATGTGTGAGTGTGGGCCTGTGCATTCGTGCCTGTGTGCGTTTGTGTGTGTGTGGAGGTTGGTTGGCTCTCTGCCAGGTCTAAATTGCCGCCTGTGAGTGTCTCCTAGCCATATGGGTCTATGTGTAGCCAGCTAAATGGGACCCAGTGCAGGTTAAGATGTGTCACATTTAACTGGGGATTAATTGGTGCTGGGAATGGACCATGCCATCTGTGCAATCAGCCTGTTCCTTCTGTGGTGAGAGTCCAATTCCCTGCCTACTCCCCCTAACGCTCCTCCTCTTATGTTCTTAGGGAGCACTGCTTCGCACCATAGAGAATTGGAGGCTGGGCTGGGGGTAAGAATGGAGGTTTGGGGGTGGGAGGACCACCAATGCGTCCCCTGTGCTCTGTGTGTGTGTGCCAGTAACCATTGAAAATGTACAAATTGATTATCTGGGACAGCATTCCTATATGCATTTTTCTCCCTCTACTCTTTATTTCTCTCCCCCTCTTTTGTCTTGTCCTCTCTTCATGCAATCCCGTCTTTTCAGAGCCAGTATAAATGACTGGCCACGACACCTTTTCCCCTTCTATGTAAAGAATCTAAGCATTCTACTTTCTTTGTGGAGAACAAATCTTTTGCTGAATGAGGGTACTCTGAATGTGAATATTTAAAAAGGCAATCTTTTAATGGGGGGTAATTTATCAAGGTAAGAAAGCAGTCTGGAATCCAATCTTCACTCAATTTGATAACCAATCATGTTAGATCTCATGTATTTATCCCACCAAAAACCCAGTACAAATTCTGATACAAAGGCTGCTACTGCCTTCTACTACTATCATTAAAGTTCAAGTCTTTTGTGTATTTTTAGTGGTACAATGTAGCAAAAAAAAATATATCTGTTCAAAAGACATTTGTCTAAATTATTCTGGTTGACACATTGTTTGAATCATTTCTTGGAGAACCACCATGCAAAAGGTTTCTTTTTTTCAGTTATTGTTTTCTCCTTATCCACTGTTTATAAATGCCTGCACCTGTAAGCGCTGGCACAGCTTCACTCAGGGATAATTACTATCTAGAACAACCAGATGAAAATCATTGTTTTCATTCTTCAAACAATTACATGTGGTCCTAGATCCCTGTAACGGTGAAATAATCAGAGATAACAAAAACAACCCAAGATAGACCCACCGAGACAATTGCTTTCTAGACCTTGAAGGACTCTTACGTGACATGAAGATCACTTTAAGGTCAGTTGAAATCACAAATGGTAGAGCAATACAACCATCAAATAGATAGAAAATGGTTACTTGAGGTCAAGTAGAAACAACCCAATGGGCACACCACGTCATTTCCACATGGACATTTGGGTAATATTTGGTTGAGATGTTGATCAATGAGATATCAACCTTTATTCACCCATTCAAAAAGACAGCCAACAGTTATTTTAATTTCGGTACTATCGAGTTTGAAAACTATACTCTACTATTAAACTAGATTTTAAATATTGGAGTGAGGTTGAGAACACATTGTGATCTGATTTGACCAAAACACACCGTGAATTCAACAGGGATTATCACCAATCTATGAAGTGCGTTGATTAGATGTTTACAAGTAGTTGCCATTTTGTGATGTAGGCCTCTTTACATTAAACAAGGATAAGAACTAAGAATAGGAAAACAAATGGAGTGGTTTTTTGATGTTGCACACTCTTGAAAAGCACCCTGATATGTATAATACAATTATACTCATGGTGGAAGATGTATATTCCAGATTTAGGGTCTGTACTACTGTTGGCAATTGTCATTCTGTGTAACAATTAGAGCAGTAACTTGGAACAGCATTGTTTAAAGCTTTGTCCATGTAAAAACTGTTATAGCCCCAAAAATGTTTTGTTAATGTCAAGAACGGTTTAAATGAAAATGTATTGTATGACAAAATAGATATAAGCCCAAATTTCTTAAGAACTTTTTGATCCTCTTTCTCATTGGCCACCCCACTGCCCCCTTGTGGTCAGGTGCATAATTCAGGCAGGTTGATGTTGCCTGTAGTATTTCTGCCTCTAGCCTTTGATTCGCCAAGACTCACACACCTGCTGTAAAGGGGGAAAACAAATATTAGCTAGAGAAGGTATTCAAATGTAATGTAAAATGCCATGATTTGGACCTATAATGACGCTGCAAAGGTTGGAGTCCTCAAACGCCCTCTTCCCTTTGTTTCCTTTCATATTCATTGTTAACATGAGGCCGTTTATCAGGGTTCTATATAGAACACAAAATACTGTAAGTACTTTACAAGCAACACAGCATGACCCAATTTAAAAGTGAAACAAATATGGTACTAGTTTACTGGTGCATTGCTCTCGTCACCCGGTCCGGGATGTCTTCCCCCCAAGCTTTGAGATCTGTAATTTTATGAAATGACGCTAATGCATTACACATGTACAGGATTTTTTCATCTAGTACTACATGGTAATATGTCATTCAACACATTTAGTAAATCTTCCTCCGTCTCGTTCAGGTTGAAGTCAAATTCCTCAACCAGACTCGGGCGACTGTCTTCTAAAAAGGTCACGGATCTCACAAAGGAGATAAAATGACTTTTTTTGAAATTCTGAAAACAAAGTAGCTTTAAATTTGTTCACTTCCAAATATAAGTCAAATTTCAATATAATTAAAAATGGTTTAAAAAGAAATGTCAAAATTGCTTCCGGTATAGGAAAAGGGTCTAAGCCTTTGCAGTGCTTTGATGAGGGGGATCTCTCATCTGAAGAGGCAGAAGGAGACTGCGGTCTCTCACATGACCTATCCCTGGAGCACGGAGGCTCAAGATGCTCTGCACTAAAATATTGGACAACATCATGGCAATTCTTGGTACAATTACAATACCTTTCCCAAATACATCGATCAAGAATAAGGAGTTGGCTTACGTTGTGAATGGTCCTCCTCACTAATCACTTGGTGGCTTGTGTGGTGTTTTAGTTTGCCATTTCCCATCACCACCAATACTTGGTGGCTTGCAGGGGGTTTAGCCTTTTGATTCTTAGTGACAATGGCACAGGTTTTCTGGCGCGTTGGAGCAGATTTTAACGTTTTTCTACACACATTTGTAAGGCAAACTGAGCAATCTAATGTCTACCAAACTTTAAACCAAAATGCTAAATGGAGAGTTTCATACTTGCATCTATCACAGGAAAAGGGTCTGATCCTTTGCAGCGATTTGGTGAGGGGGAATCCCTCAATTAAGGCAGAAGGAGACCTCAAGCCCTCATGCTCCGGGGTTAAGCCATGTGAGAGACCAATATGATTCTCTGCAATAAAAGATTGGACAACATCATGCCAATTGTTTTTACAATTAGAATACCTTTCTCAAATGCAATGATCAAGAATAAGGAATTGGCTTACATCGTGAAGGGTCATCCTCACAGTCATAACTTGGTGGCTTGTGCTGAGTTTAACCCTTTTGCCTCTTGGTAGCAGTGGCAGAGGTTTTCTGGTGCATATTTTGGTAGGGGCTTGGGTAGACCTCTGCCTGAAAATAAATATGCAAGTGTAAAATAACATCCATCCTGGTTCCACACACATTTGTCATGTGTTTATGTTTTATTGAAGTGGAAGAAGACACACATTACCAAACTTTAAATGAAAATTCTATAACATGTCAAAATTAACCTCCCAAGGCCATACCCCTTAGCCTGGAAATGCAGATGGATTTCAGCTCAGTTTCACATTAGTTTCACCACAATAACAAATGGTGACACATGGATTGATTCCATCTGGGCTGAGTAACCTTCCCACTAGCCACACACTTGTAGATTTGAAAGGATCAGTTAATATGGTAAAATGTCCTCCCAGTCTATCAAAAGGAAAGGTGGTTGTTCAGTGGCTAGGGTTTAGGGACAAGGGGTTGATTAGTAATCAGCATTGCAGGCTACCATACTTACACAACGTGGACACAGTAGTGGCTGGAAGTGGGAGATTACATTCCTCATGCGATTCTAAACACACAACATTTACCCAATGTCAGTTTTATCCTCAGAAGCTGAAATGACTTCCATTTCAGAGAGGGTGTGGACCAATCCTTTATTGCCTTGTCATATTTATTTGGGGGCCACCACACAGTTTGGTCTTTGATCCAGTGCTCTGGAATAACACCTACTTCCTTCTCATTTCCCATCCACACTGCTCTGGCCCACATCCTGAGATTAGAACCTGGAGAAATAGACAGACCAAATAATATAAACCATAATTGCAAACTAAACTATTCTAATAGATCTGCAACTGAGGGATCACTATGTATTGCCTATGACAGGGCATACAGCCTTGCTAATGAGGTCTTCCGGAAAATAATTTATTTTGCAGATATTTGAGATACTTGCGATGTTGTAGTCTTTGGAGGCACATGGAAGAATGTAGAAGATGCCAGTTTGAATATGGTGATTGACATCACAGACAAGGTTTCCATCATCTCATTTATTTGACAAATGCATATTTATCCTGGAGGAGGAAGCAACCATCTAGCATGTTATCTTTTATATATGGTTGGATGTTCTTGCCAATATATTTCACTTTGCTTGATTCAGACAATAGCCTCGTCACTTGTACCAATGGATTATGTGGGCTTTTGATGGCACGTTTAAGCCACTGCAAATGGTTCTCAAACAAAGCAATTAAGGTCATTGAGTGAGCAGTTGTGAAATGCAACATTTGCCATGTGAGTGAGACCATGTACATCGTACACTGTAAATGTATCAACATAGACACTCTTGCTCATCTCAACAAAGTACATCAGCAGCTGTTTGGCATAATCAAGGTAATGCCTCCTCCTGTCATCTGAATCTAGCAAAATTGACATGGCTTCACTGAGGGACATAAAGTGGTGGATCCTGGCGTCGACGAAGATGGCGGCCTCGCAACTAGCTCTTAGGAAACTTTGCGGTATTTTGTTTTTTTATGTATAACTTTTTAATTATTAGCTCCGAAAGTGTTTTGTATCATTACATACAGCCGGGAAAATCTATTAGGTATCAGAGCGACGGTAAATCACCAGCATTACGACCAGGAATACGACTTTCCCGAAGCAGATCCTTTGTTTGCTCTCCCCAGGGCAATTGAACTGATTCCAGCGGCTGACCCAAAACATGGCCGGCGGAGGAGAGGCACTCGGAGCGGCCTGCTGGTTCGACTTAGGAGGCGCGCCCAAAACTCACCATTTCCAAGTATACTACTCGCTAATGTTCAGTCTCTGGTTAACAAGGTCGACGAGCTCCGGGCAAGAATTTCTTTCCAGAGAGACATCGAGGCCTCTAACATACTTTGTTTCACAGAAACATGGCTCTCTGGGGATATTCTGTCGAAATTGGTCCTCAGATGGGTTCTCAGTTCATCGCGCAGATAGGAATAAATATCTCTCCGGGAAGCAGAAGGGCGGAGGTGTGTGTTTTGTGATTAACGACTCATGGTGTAATTGTAGTAACATACAGGAACTCAAGTCCTTTTGTTCACCTGACCTAGAATACCTCACAATCAAATGGCGACCGTATTATCTCCCAAGATAATTTTCTTTAGTTATAGTCACGGCCGTGTATATCCCCCCTCAAGTCGATACCACGACCGCCCTCAAAGAACTTCACTGGACTTTATGCAAACTGGAAACCAGTGACTGAGTTTATCAGGAAGTGTATAGGTGATGTTGTGACTATTAAAACCTACCCTAACCAGAAACCGTGGATAGATGGCAGCATTCGCGCAAAACTGAAAGCGCGAACCACCGCACTTAACCATGGCAAGGTGACTGGGAATATAGCAGAATACAAACAGTGTAGCTACTCAATCCGCAAGGCAATTAAACTGTCAAAACATCAGTATAGAGACAAAGTGGAGTTACAATTGAACGGCTCAGACATGAGACATATGTGGCAGGGTCTACAGACAATCATGGACTACAAAAGGAAAACCAGCCACGTCGCCGACACCGATGTCTCGCTTCCAGACAAGCTAAACACCTTCTTCGCCTGCTTTGAGGATAACACAGTTCCACCGACGAGGCCCACTACCAAGGACTGTGGTCTCTCCTTCTCCGTGGCCAACTTGAGTAAGACATTTAAGCATGTTAACCCCCGCAAGGCTGCCGGCCCAGACGGCATCCCTAGCCGCGTCCTCAGAGCATGCGCAGACCAGCTGGCTGGTGTGTTTACGGACATATTCAATCTCTCCCTTTCCCAGTCTGCTGTTCCCATATGCTTCAAGATGGCCACCATTGTTCCTGTACCCAAGAAAGCAAAGGTAACTGAACTAAATGACTATCGCCCCGTAGCACTCACCTCTGTCATCATGAAGTGCTTTGAGAGACAAGTCAAGGATCATATCACCTCTACCTTACCTGTCACCCTAGACCCACTTCAATTTGCTTACCGCCCAAATAGATCCACAGACGATGCAATCGCCATCACACTGCACACTGCCCTATCCCATCTGGACAAGAGGAATACCTATGTAAGAATGCTGTTCATTGACCATAGCTCAGCATTCAACACCATAGTACCCTCCAAGCTCATCATTAAGCTCGAGGCCCTGGGTCTGAACCCTGCCCTGTGCAACTGGGTCCTGGACTTCCTGACGGGCCGCCCCCAGGTGGTGAAGGTAGGAAACAACATCTACACTTCGCTGATCCTCAACACTGGGGCCCCAAAAGGGTGCGTGCTCAGCCTCCTCCTGTACTCCCTGTTCACCCATGACTGCGTGGCCAAGCACGCCTCCAACTCAATCATCAAGTTTGCAGACGACACAACAGTAGTAGGCTTGATTACCAACAATACCGAGACCGCCTACAGGGAGGAGGTGAGGGCTCTGGGAGTGTGGTGCCAGGAAAATATCCTCTCACTCAACGTCAACAAAACAAAGGAGATGTTCGTGGACTTCAGGAAACATTAGAGGTTGCACTCCCCCTGTCCACATCGACGGGACTGCAGTGGAGAAGGTGGAAAGCTTCAAGTTCCTTGGCGTACACATCACTGACAAACTGAAATGGTCCACCCACACAGACAGTGTGGTGAAGAAGGCGCAACAGAGCCTCTTCAACCTCAGGAGGCTGAAGAAATTTGGCTTGGCTTCTAAAACCCTCATAAACTTTTACAGATGCACAATTGAGAGCATCCTGTCGGGCTGTATCACCGCCTGGTATGGCAACTGCAATGCCCACAACCGCAGGGCTCTCCAAAGGGTGGTGCGGTCTGCCGAACGCATTACCGGGGGCAAACTACCCGCCCTCCAAGACACCTACTGCACCCGATGTCACAGGAAGGCCAAAAAGATCATCAAGGTCATCAACCAAACGAGCCACTGCCTGTTCACCCCGCTATCATCCAGAAGGCAAGGTCAGTACAGGTGCATCAAAGCTGGGACCGAGAGAATGAAAAACAGCTTCTATCTCAAGGCCATCAGACTGTTAAATAGCCATCACTAGCATGTTAGAGGCTGCTGCTGCCTGTTGAAATCACTGGCCACTTTAAGAAATGGAACACTAGTCACTTTAATAATGTTTACATATCTTGCACTACTCATCTCATATGTATATACTGTATTCTATCCTATAATATTCTACTGTATCTTAGTCCATGCTGCTCTGTCATTGCTTGTACATATATGTATATATTCTTAAATTCAATTCCTTACTAGATTTGTGTGTATTAGGTATATGTTGTGAAATTGTTAGATATTACTTGTTAGATATTACTGCACTATCGGAGCTTGAAGCAGGAGCATTTCACTACACCCGCAATAACATCTGCTAAACACGTGTATGTGACAAATAACATTCGATTTGATTTGATTTGGTGATAGAGATTTTTGGAAACAACATCCTTAAATACTATGTGACCCGTGTAGAGCAAAAACTGCCTGTACTCAGTGGCCTTCCATCGGTTAAGTTCTGCCAGTGACATTTTGGCAATAAGCCTCAAAAGAAGATCAGAATCTCTGACAAGGAAGACAGTCTGCATTTTCTAGGGTAGGGGTATTCAACTCTTACCCTACGAGGTCCGCAGCCTGCTGGTTTTCTGTTCTACCTGAAAATTTAAAAAAATTAACATCCTCCTCATGACACCCAAGCACACCACATGCATAAACCTGGAAATACAAGCAACTCCACCGTCTATCAATGGAGATCTACTTGATGGCTAGCTCTCAAATGCTAGGCGGCATTCTGCCTTCTCCCTACAGTTCTCAGCCATTAGCTGCCTCATGTGAACTTCAATCCCGACGCTGTGTTTTAACGTTTAGAAACGTCAATAAGTGTCGCTTGCGACAAAGCTTTCGATATGAAGGTCCTTATGCTTTCAAAACCATACCGCAAGCGATGCATGTTAATGTTCAGACCCAACGTCAGGGAACTTAACAAAACTCCCCACTACAGAAGACGCCGTTGTCCAATGACGTATGTGTAATGTAATGGAACAGAGTCATGTTCAGGAGCTATCTGATGGCTAGCCATGTACACTAACGTTCAAAAGTTTGGGGTCACTTAGAAATGTCCTTGTATTCGAAAGAAAAGCAATTTTGTTGTCCATTAAACTAACATCAAATTGATCAGAAATACAGTGTAGACATTATTAATGTTGTAAATGGCTATTGTAGCTGGAAACGGCTGATTGTTAATGGAATACAGTGGGGAAAAAAGGTATTTAGTCAACCACCAATTGTGCAAGTTCTCCCACTTAAAAAGATGAGAGAGGCCTGTAATTTTCATCATAGGTACACATCAACTATGACAGACAAAATGAGGAAAAAAAATCCAGAAAATCACATTGTAGGATTTTTAATGAATTTATTTGCAAATTATGGTGGAAAATAAGTATTTGGTCAATAACAAAAGTTTCTCAATACTTTGTTATATACCCTTTGTTGGCAATGACACAGGTCAAACGTTTTCTGTAAGTCTTCACAAGGTTTTCACACACTGTTGCTGGTATTTTGGCCCATTCCTCCATGCAGATCTCTTCTAGAGCAGTGATTTTTTGGGGCTGTCGCTGGGCAACACGGACTTTCAACTCCCTCCAAAGATTTTCTATGGGGTTGAGATCTGGAGACTGGCTAGGCCACTCCAGGACCTTGAAATGCTTCTTACGAAGCCACTCCTTCGTTGCCCGGGCGGTGTGTTTGGGATCATTGTCATGCTGAAAGACCCAGCCACGTTTCATCTTCAATGCCCTTGCTGATGGAAGGAGGTTTTCACTCAAAATCTCACGATACATGACCCCATTCATTCTTTCCTTTACACAGATCAGTCGTCCTGGTCCCTTTGCAGAAAAACAGCCCCAAAGCATGATGTTTCCACCCCCATGCTTCACAGTAGGTATGGTGTTCTTTGGATGCAACTCAGCATTCTTTGTCCACCAAACACGACGAGTTGAGTTTTTACCAAAAAGTTCTATTTTGGTTTCATCTGACCATATGATATTCTCCCAATCCTCTTCTGGATCATCTAAATGCACTCTAGCAAACTTCAGACAGGCCTGGACATGTACTGGCTTAAGCAGGGGGACACGTCTGGCACTGCAGGATTTGAGTCCCTGGCGGCGTAGTGTGTTACTGATGGTAGGCTTTGTTACTTTGGTCCCAGCTCTCTGCAGGTCATTCACTAGGTCCCCCCGTGTGGTTCTGGGATTTTTGCTCACCGTTCTTGTGATCATTTTGACCCCACGGGGTGAGATCTTGCGTGGAGCCCCAGATCGAGGGAGATTATCAGTGGTCTTGTATGTCTTCCATTTCCTAATAATTGCTCCCACAGTTGATTTCTTCAAACCAAGCTGCTTACCTATTGTAGATTCAGTCTTCCCAGCCTGGTGCAGGTCTACAATTTAGTTTCTGGTGTCCTTTGACAGCTCTTTGGTCTTGGCCATAGTGGAGTTTGGAGTGTGACTGTTTGAGGTTGTGGACAGGTGTCTTTTATACTGATAACAAGTTCAAACAGGTGCCATTAATACAGGTAACGAGTGGAGGACAGAGGAGCCTCTTAAAGAAGAAGTTACAGGTCTGTGAGAGCCAGAAATCTTGCTTGTTTGTAGGTGACCAAATACTTATTTTCCACCATTATTTGCAAATAAATTCATAAAAAATCCCACAATGTGATTTTCTGGATTTTCTCAATTTGTCTGTCATAGTTGACGTGTACCTATGATGAAAATTACAGGCCTCTCTCATCTTTTTAATTGGGAGAACTTGCACAATTGGTGGCTGACTAAATACTTTTTTCCCCCACTGTATCTACATAGGCATACAGAGGCCCATTATCAGCAACCATCAGTCCTGTGTTCCAATGGCACGTTGTGTTTGCTAATCCAAGTTTATCATTTTAAAAGGCTAATTGATCATTAGAAAACCCTTTTGCAATTATGTTAGCACAGCTGAAAACTGTTGTGCTGATTAAATAAGCAATAAAACTGGCCTTCTTGAGACTAGTTGAGTATTTGGAGCATCAGCAATTGTGGATTCAATTACAGGCTCAAAATGGCCAGAAACAAATAACTTTCTTCTGAAACTCGTCAGTCTATTCTTGTTCTGAGAAATGATGGCTATTCCATGTGAGAAATCGCCAATAAACTGAAGATCACGTGCAACGCTGTGTACTACTCCCTTCACAGAACAGCGCAAACTGGCTCTAACCAGAATAGAAAGAGGAGTGGGAGGCCCGGGTGCACAACTGAGCAAGAGGACAAATACATTAGGGTGTCTAGTTTGAGAAACAGGCGCCTCACAGGTCATCAACTGGTAGCTTCATTAAATAGTACCCGCAAAACACCAGTGTCAACGTCAACAGTGAAGAGGCGACTCCGGGATGCTGACCTTCTAGGCAGAGTTACAAAGAAAAAGCCAAATCTCAGACTGGCCAATAAAAAGAAAAGATTAAATGGGCAGTCTGAGATATAGCTTTTTCTTTGCAACTCAAGTCATTGTATTTAAGTTGAAGTTTTACCCTAATTTCAATGTTTGCAACGCTGGTTGAAATCAAATGAAAACAGTACTGGTTGATGACTTTTTGCAAATCCAAATGTGTTTCAAACGTAGATTCAACGTCACAATACGTTGACAAATTACATTGAAACAACGTTGTTCCAACCAGTTTGTGCCCAGTGGGAAGGGTGTATACTATAATTATAAGGGTGGCAGGTAGCCTAGCGGTTAAAGGAAAATTCCACCCCCAAATGTTTGTTTTATATTTGTTTCATTAGTCCATTGTTGGCATAGTCCCAAAATGTTTTGCTTATCATCTTATCAAATCTTCAAGATATTTCACTTCCAAAATACAGAAATCATCCCTGTATGATGCAATTATAATCATATGATGCAAAACTCTGCATCATATGATTGAAAACAACATCTAGCTCCAGTCCAGGGCCTGGTTTCCTGATAGCGATGGAACTTAGGCTTACGAGTGTTTTAACGATGCATCTTTCCTACAACGGCCGAAGGTGTAACATACGTTTCCCAAAACACCACGCAGAGAAAATTAACAGTGCGTTGTTGGAGCATGTGTCGATACTGATAGGATTGAGAGAAAAAAAAGGGATCACTGCTCTCAGATCAGCTTTCTCCATTAAAATCTTTCCTTAACATTAGAAGTATTTCACAATCCTGACGACGGATCTGCTCCTAAAGAGATATTGCCACCTACGGCTGAAAATACTGAGGTGGTTTATTCTAAAGCTTACCCAATAAAAATGCACTAAATCACCGATCTATTGTGCACATGTTTAGCTAGACATCATTCAATATATTGAGACAAATTAGACAGTAGCCTACAAGTAGCAAAACAGAACTCAATTGATTGAAGATTAATGTATTTCAATATGAATGAAATAGGCCTATAGCCTACTGTTTATGTTTTAACACAGTCATCTCGGTTTTCATTTAAAGCATATTTTTATATGTCACTTGTTTGTATCATTTGTAGTCAACTTTATTCTGAAGTTATCGGTGGTCACATAGAATCACATGATTTATCCATCTCTATGTTTAGCGGAGATCTTCTGTGTATAAAGTGACGCAGGAGGTTAAAAAGCATCCAACGATGCACTTAGCTGTTCTACGAGTGGTCTGAGGCAGCGTTAGACTACGAGCGTTTTCAAGTGCAACGAAAATAACGCTGGTTTTGGGAAACAGCTCGGAGATTTAACGATGCTCCTACGAAGGTTCTAACGATTAACTTAGCCTTAAGATGCTTTTGCGAAACCGGGACCAGGTTTCCATGTGAGGTACAGATGTAGGATCTTCATTTGAGCCAGTTAGCAACAGCGGGAAAATAATCCTGCAGCAACAGGAAAGTGAATTATTATGTGGATTATAATTTATGGAAATGTTTGAAGGGTATGATAGATTTGTCTGAAATTTCAAAGTGGAAATTACAAACTTCAGAAGCCTTTTTAAACCTCAAATACACTACATTTTAAATTCCCTGCAAAGTTATCTTGCAACAGGGTGATCAAATTAAGATCCTACATCTTTACTGCTGTAACACACAGTTCATAATAAGATGTTCAATGCTTCTCCACTGCTACCTATCCAGTCAGCCATGGCCTTGGGGACATGCAATTAAAAGGAGATCATCACATATATGAGAATGTAAATGATCTTGTCTACAAGGCATTTAAACTGTGTGCTCTATTGAAAATATTATTGATTGGTGAATTATTTAAATGCAGTCCTGATGGGGACTCTTTTTTACCACAGTAACACACAGACCCAATGAATTCATTAAAAACACTGGCAGACCGGGCTGGCTGGAGCATAGCATAGCGTATATCAATGTGAATGCTTTATTAGCCCCTGTCTGCATGTCAACTGAAGTGCCCGACCACCTTGTTCACAGAGAAAACTGAGCAATTCAACAAATCAAAGAGCAGCGAACAGAATAACCCATGTGGTCCAACTCACTCCGCAGGTCTGGAAATCAATATTCATCCACACACAGACCTGCTGCAAAGAGTCCTTAACTAATCAGGGAGTACAATTCACTGAGAAGAAACATGTTGGAGGCTAATTTACATGAAATAAGCGGCAGTGATTTCTATTTCACTAGTGGTATGTAGTCTTAACACTGCTCGAGATGAACGAGGAATGGAGGGATGGAGGGATGGAGTTCTAGTTTGCTCTTCTTTATCCACATTTTGTTAGGTTACAGCGTTATTCTAAAATGGATTCACTTGTTTTTCCTACACACAATACCCCATAATGACAAAGCAAAAACAGGTTTTTATAAATGTTTGCTAATTTATAAAAATAAAATATCATATTTACATAAGTATTCAGACCCTTTACTCAGTACTTTGTTGAAGCACTGTTTTGCAGCGATTACAGCCTTGAGTCTTCTTGGATATGACGCTACAAGCTTGGCACCTGTATTTCTCCCATTCTTCTCTGCAGATCCTCTCAAGCTATGTCAGGTTGGATGGGGAGCATTGCTGCACAGCTATTTTCAGGTCTCTCCAGAGACGTTTGATCGGGTTCAAGTCCGGGCTCTGGCTGGGCCACTCAAGGACATTCAGAGACTTGTCCCGAAGCCATTCCTGTGTTGTCTTGGCTGTGTGCTTAGGTTCATTGTCCAGTTGGAAGGTGAACCTTCGCCCAGTCTGAGGTCCTGAGCGCTCTGGAGCAGGTTTTCATCAAGGATCTCTCTGTACTTTGCTCCGTTCATCTTTCCCTCGATCCTGACTAGTCTCCCAGTCCCTGCTGCTGAAAAACATCCCCACAGCATGATGCTGCCACCACCATGCTTCACCATAGGGATGGTGACAGGTTTCCTCCAGACGTGACGCTTGGCATTCAGGCCAAAGAGTTCAAACTTGGTTTCATCAGACCAGAGAATCTTGTTTCTCATGGTCTGAGAGTCTTTAGGTGCCTTTTGGAAAACTCTAAGCGGGCTGTCATGTGCCTTTTACTGAGGAGTGGTTTCCGTCTGGTCACTCTACCATAAAGGCCTGATTGGTGGAGTGCTGCAGAGATGGTTGTCCTTCTGGAAGGTTCTCCCATCCCCACAGAGGAACTCTAGAGCTCTGTCAGAGTGACCATCGGGTTCTTGGTCACCTCCCTGACCAAGACCCTTCTCCCCCGATTGCTCAATTTAGCTGGTTGGCCAGCTCTAGGAAGAGTCTTGGTGGTTCCAAACTTCTTCCATTTAAGGATGATGGAGGCCACTGTGTTCTTGGGGACCTTCAATGCTGCTGAAATTTTTTGGTACCCTTCCCCAGATCTGTGCCTCGACACAATCCTGTCTCGGAGCTCTACGGACAATTCCTTCGACCTCATGGCTTGGTTTTTGCTCTGACATGCACTGTCAACTGTGGGACCTTATATAGACAGGTTTGTGCCTTTCCAAATCATGTCCAATCAATTGAATTTACCACAGGTGGACTCCAATGAAGTTGTAGAAACATCTCAAGGATGATCAATGGAAACAGGATGCACCTGACCTCAATTTCGAGTCTCATAGCAAAGGGTATAAATACTTATGTAAATAAAGTATTACTGTTTTTTTGTTTTTTTTTATACATTTGGCAAAAAAAATCTAAAAACCTGTTTTCGCGTTGCCATTATGGGGTATTGTGTGTAGATTGATGAGGATTTTTTTTGTTGTTGTCCATTTTAGAATAAGGCTGTAACGTAACAAATTGTGGAAAAGGTCAAGGGGTCTGAATACTTTCCGAAGGCACTGTATGTGATGAGTCAAAAAAGTTAGTGCAAAAAGGGTCAATGCAGACCGGGTAGCTGTTTGGGTAACTATTTAGCAGTCTTATGGCTTGGGGGTAGAAGCTGTTCAGGTTCCTGTTGGTTCCAGACTTGGTTCTTCAGTACCGCAAGAAGGCTTCAGCCTCACATAATGTCCTGGATTAGAGCTATGATTGGGTTAGCTAGTCAGGCAAGCTAAGTCAACTTGGAAGAGGTAAATAGACAGTGCCAAGTACTTATGTCAAATAAAAGCTTCACTTTCATTGAACTACAGGTAGCCTAGTTTAACAACTGACTTTGGTCAGTTTGTAGCCACTAGAGATTCACCCTTTTATTTCATATTGTATATATGTATGTGCAGTAGTAGGCTAGGACACAGGAGGAGAAAACCATGCCTTGAAAGAGCCCGCCTCTGTTGTTAAATCTCAAATGTCAGCCTGGCTCGTTTTTCAGACTATCAGGGTCACAGAGGCTATTCAGGTGGAGGGGGGAAATCTTTAAGTTTGTCATGTCTTTTCAGTTTTCATCATCCTATTATCTCCCAGGGTCAAAGGTGAGCTCCTCCTGATAGGTGCAGGAAGATTCCGTATGACAGGGGCAGTAATGACACGCGGGCTAAAGGCAACCCTGCACGCAGCAGGGAAGATGAAATTGCCAGAACAATTAACTTTTAATATCAACAATATGCCAAAAGCAAAACTAGTGGCACGGCTAGGCTATATCCTCTCTCCCTCTCTCTCTCTGTCTCGCACACAAGCACGCATGCACACACGGGCACGCACACACACACACGCTTATAATGTTTACATAGTGTTTAATGTTTGCATACTGTTTTACCCACTTCATCTGTACAGTGAGGGAAAAAAGTATTTGATCCCCTGCTGATTTTGTACGTTTGCCCACTGATAAAGACATGATCAGTCTATCATTTTAATGGTAGGTTTATTTGAACAGTGAGAGACAGAATAACAACAAAAAAATCCAGAAAAACGCATGTCAAAAATGTTAGAAATTGATTTGCATTTTAATTAGGGAAATAAGTATTTGACCCCTCTGCAAAACATGACTTAATACTTGGTGGCAAAACACTTGTTGGCATTCACAGACGTCAGACGTTTCTTGTAGTTGGCCACCAGGTTTGCACACATCTCAGGAGGCACTTTGTCCCACTCCTCTTTGCAGATCTTCTCCAAGTCATTAAGGTTTCGAGGCTAACGTTTGGCAACTCGAACCTTCAGCTCCCTCCACAGATTTTCTATGGGATTAAGGTCTGGAGACTGGCTAGGCCACTCCAGGACCTTAATGTTCTTCTTCTTGAGCCACTCCTTTGTTGCCTTGGCTGTGTGTTTTGGGTCATTGTCATGCTGGAATACCTACCCACGACCCATTTTCAATGCCCTGGATGAGGGAAGGAGGTTCTCACCCAAGATTTGACGGTACATGGCCCCGTCCATCCTCCCTTTGATGCGGTGAAGTTGTCCTGTCCCCTTAGCAGAAAAACACCCCCAAAGCATAATGTTTCCATCTCCATGTTTGACGGTGGGGATGGTGTTCTTGGGGCCTCCTCCTCCAAACACGGCGAGTTGAGTTGATGCCAAAGAGCTCGATTTTGGTCTCATCTGACCACAACACTTTCACCCAGTTCTCCTCTGAATCATTCAGATGTTCATTGGCAAACTTCAGACGGGCCTGTATATGTGCTTTCTTGAGCAGGGGGACCTTGCGGGCACTGCAGGATTTCAGTCCTTCACGGCGTAGTGTGTTACCAATTGTTTTCTTGGTGACTATGGTCCCAGCTGCCTTGAGATCATTGACAAGATCCTCCCATGTAGTTCTGGGCTGATTCTTCACCGTTCTCATGATCATTGCAACTCCACGAGGTGAGTACTTGCATGGAGCCCCAGGCCAAGGGAGATTGACAGTTCTTTTGTGTTTCTTCCATTTGCGAATAATCGCACCAACTGTTGTCACCTCACCAAGCTGCTTGGCGATGGTCTTGTAGCCCATTCCAGCCTTGTGTAGGTCTACAATTGTCACGCCCTGGCTCTGGGGACTTTTATATGTTGAGCCAGGGTGTTAGTTTCTATGTGTTAGTTTCTGGGTGTTAGGTTCTATGTTTCGTTTTCTATGTTCTTGTTCTAGTTTATGTGTTTCTATGTTGGCCGGGGTGGTTCCCAATTAGAGACAGCTGTGGCTCATTGTCTCTGATTGGGAACCATACTTAGGCAGCCTGTTGTGCACTTGTCTTTTGTGGGATCTTGTTCCGGAGAGGTTTGTGTTTGTTAACCTTAGGACTTCACGTATTCTTTTGTTGTTTTGTTATGGTTATGAAAAGTACTCATTAAAAGATGTACGCATATCACGCTGCGCCTTGGTCCGTTGCTTACGACGATCGTGACAGAAGATCACACCAAAACAGGACCAAGCAGCGTTTCCAGGAGCAAACGCCGGAGGTAACATTGGTAGATGTCCTCCTCGGTTGGGGGAGGATAACGGAGGAGGAGGCCGTCCGTTACCGGAGGGCGATGAAGGGGGAGACCCAGGCAGGAGAGGAGAAGCGGCGCCAACCGGGCCTTCGTCAGACAGGCGAGAGGCAACCCCAATACATTTTTTGGGGGGGGCACACGGCATGGACGACGGGGCTGCTGGAGGCAGCTACAGGGCGAGATTGTGGACTAGGAGAGAAGGCCACCAGGTTATGGGGGCCATTGGTCATTAGAGGGAAGGAGAGTGTAGAGGCACGGCGAGAGGTACTGGGGTGTGTTACCAGTCCGGTCCGGCCCGTTCCTGATCCCCGCACAAGGCCAGTGGTGTGTGTTCCCAGTACGGTCCGGCCTGTTCCTGCTCCCCGCACCAAGCCAGTGGTGCGCGTCGTCAGCCCGGTCCGGCCCGTCCTGCTCCCCGCACCAAGCCAGTGGTGCGCGTCGTCAGCCCGGTCCGGCCTGTTCCTGCTCCCCGCACCAAGCCAGTGGTGCGCGTCGTCAGCCCGGTCCGGCCTGTTCCTGCTCCCCGCACCAAGCCTGTGGTGCGCGTCGTCAGTCCGGCACAGCCCGTGCCTGTTTCACCGGTGCCTGGTCAGGTACCGGTCAGCTGCTCCACACCGGAGCCTAAGCAATCCGCTCCACTGATGTCCAGTCCAGCTCCAGCCAGCGGGGCCAGACCAGACCAGGGGCGCCAAGGGTGGTTAGTTAGAGGGTGGTGGTCACGCCCGGAGCCGGATCCACCTCCGAGGCGGAATGCCCACCCGGCCCCTCCCCTGTTGGGTTTAGTTGGCGCGGTCGCAGTCCGCGCCTTTGGGGGGGGGTACTCTCACGCCCTGGCTCTGGGGACTTTTATATGTTGAGCCAGGGTGTTAGTTTCTATGTGTTAGTTTCTGGGTGTTAGGTTCTATGTTTCGTTTTCTATGTTCTTGTTCTAGTTTATGTGTTTCTATGTTGGCCGGGGTGGTTCCCAATTAGAGACAGCTGTGGCTCGTTGTCTCTGATTGGGAACCATACTTAGGCAGCCTGTTGTGCACTTGTCTTTTGTGGGATCTTGTTCCGGAGAGGTTTGTGTTTGTTAACCTTAGGACTTCATTTATCGTTTTGTTATGGTTATGAAAAGTACTCATTAAAAGATGTACGCATATCACGCTGCGCCTTGGTCCGTTGCTTACGACGATCGTGACAACAATCTTGTCCCTGACATCCTTGGAGAGCTCTTTGGTCTTGGCCATGGTGGAGAGTTTGGAATCTGATTGATTGATTGCTTCTGTGGACAGGTGTCTTTTATACAGGTAACAAGCTGAGATTAGGAGCACTCCCTTTAAGAGTTACCTGTATAAAATACACCTGGGAGCCAGAAATCTTTCTGATTAAGAGGGGGTCAAATACTTATTTCCCTCATTAAAATGCAAATCAATTTATAACATTTTTGACATGCGTTTTTCTGGATTTTTTTGTTGTTATTCTGTCTCTCACTGTTCAAATAAACCTACCATAAAAATTATAGACTGATCATTTCTTTGTCAGTGGGCAAACGTACAAAATCAGCAGGGGATCAAATACTTTTTTCCCTCACTGTATATACTGTATTTTAGTCAAGGCTCATCCTATATAACTACTGTTGTACACACCTTTTCTATTCATACTGTATCATGTCCATACTGTCTATACACACCATCATATATGGACTCTGACATTGCTCGTTCTGATATTTCTTAATTCCTTTATTTAATTTTTTGGGATTTGTGTATATTGTTAGGTATTACTGCACTGTTGGAGCTAGAAACATGAGCATTTCGCTGCACCTGCGATAACATCTGAAAAAATGTGTATACGACCAATACAATTTGATTTTATTTAGTTTGTTTTACTATCCTTGTGGGGACCAAATAATTGATTCCCATTCAGAATCCTATTTTCCCTAAACCTTAATCTAACCCTGAACCTAACGCTTACCTTAACCCTAAAACTAAATCTAACCCTAACCCTAATTGTAACCCTAACCCTAATTTGAACCCTAACCCGTAAAAAAGCCTTTTTCCTTGTGGGCACTGGCAAAATGTCCCCACTTCCGAATGTTCCTTGTTTTACTATCCTTGTGAGAACTTCTGGTCTACACAAGGATAGTAAACCAAACCACACACATCTCTCTTGAAGGAGTCAAGCCAGTTCCATATAATAGTATTTTATGGCACTCACATCCTTGGTGCACAGTGTCATTGTATAGCCGAGCCATCTGTTCATCACAACCCAATCCATTCTGTATGGAAGAGACTCAATTGAGATGGAGCACAAGGCCAGTCAGGCCATTAAAAGCCATTATGTTCACTCTTGTGAACTGTTGTGTTGACTGCCACACAAACAGGAGGGATGTAGCCTTTGAGAGAGGTCATGTTGTGGCCGCGGCAAAATAAAGTTGCAGTACTCAGGTCTGTCCAGTTTGCAGGACACTGTCATAATGCTTTGCAATGATGAGCAGATTCTCCTTCGTACATTTATTCAGTATCTCCCAAGTGTGTGTGTGTGGGGGGGGGGGGGGGGGGGGGGGGGGGGTAGTGTTTATGCAACTTTCCACTGCTTCAGAATGATTTGAGCGCCTACCACAATCCTGGGACACAAGATCCCGGATGAGCCCCCATTTTGTTACGTTCCCCAATAAGAAACCAAAAATCATAGCTCAAAAGAAAACAGGAACAAATGAGCCACTGACAACTTAAAGGAAACAGGTGGGGTTTTAAAATGGGTTCTGAAAGGCATCCGTGGGGGGTGTCTACTGACTGGGTGCTGGGGTCTTAACACCCACCATGGACGCCCACTAGATTTGCCTGTTATCAGACAAATTAAAAGAAAAGAAAACCCCCACCAACTTAGGTTAGGGAGTAAAAACAAACGTGGAGCAAACTAAACAGGGGAGACCCAAGAGAAAAGGCTTTGTATTCACCAACTTAAAGCGGGAGAGCTAAACAGTGGTCTAGCTCTTCCAACATCTCTCATTCCAACAGGATTGTGTCGAGGCACAGATCTGGGGAAGGGTACCAAAAAATGTCTGCAGCATTGAAGGTCCACAAGAACACAGTGGCCTCCATCATTCTTAAATGGAATAAGTTTGGAACCACCAAGACTCTTCCTAAAGCTGGCCGCCCAGCCAAACTGAGCAATCGGGGGAGAAGAGCCTTGGTCAGGGAGGTGGGAATGGGAGAAACTTCGAGAAGGACAACCATCTCTGCAGCACTCCACCAATCAGGCCTTTATGGTAGCCAGACAGAAGCCACTCTTCAGTAAAAGGATGAGAGAAATTGATGATAAAAAGATTTTGGGGGCTGTTTTGTAGACTTCAGTGCAGCTTTTGACATTATCGATCATAGTCTGTTGCTGGCTAAAATTATGTGTTATGGCTTTATACCCCCTGCTATATTGTGGATAAAGAGTTACCTGTCTAACAGAACACAGATGGTGTTCTTTAATGGAAGCCTCTCCAACAAAATCCAGGTTGAATCAGGAATTCTCCAGGGCAGCTGTCTAGGCCCCTTTACTGTTTTTACTAACGACATGCCACTGGCTTTGAGTAAAGCCAGTGTGTCTATGTATGCGGATTACTTAACACTATACACGTCAGCTACCACAGCAACTGAAATGACAGCAACACTTAACAAAGAGCTGCAGTTAGTTTCAGAATGGGTGGGAAGGAATAAGTTAGTCCTAAATATTTCAAAAACTAAAAGCATTGTATTTGGGACAAATAATTTACTAAACCCTAAACATCAACTAAATCTTGTAATGAATAATGTGGAAATTGAGCAAGTAGAGGAGACTAAATTGCTTGGAGTAACCCTGGATTGTAAACTGTCATGGTCAAAACATATTGATACAACAGTAGCTAGGATGGGGTGAAGTCTGTCCATAATAAAGCACTGCTCTGCATTCTTAACAGCACTATCAACAAGGCAGGTCCTACAGGCCCTAGTTTTGTCGTACCTGGACGTGTGGTCAGGTGCCACAAAGAGGGACTTAGGAAAATTGCAATTTGCTCAGAACAGGGCAGCACGGCTGGCCCTTGGATGTACACAGAGAGCTAACATTAATAATGTGCATGTCAATCTCTCCTGGCTCAAAGTAGAGGAGAGATTTACTTTATCTGTGAGAGGTATTGACATGTTGAATGAACCAAGGTGTCTGTTTGAACTACTGGCACACATGCAAACCCCTAAAGTAATGCCACCAGAGGTCTCTTCACAGTCCCCAAGTCAAGAACAGACTATGGGAGGCGCACAGTACTACATAGAGCCATGACTACATGGAACTCTATTCCACATCAAGTAACCCATGCCAGCAGTAAAATTAGATTTAAAAAACAGATAAAAATACACCTAATCGAACAGCGGGGACTGTGAAGCAACACAAACATAGACACATGCATACAAACACACGATAACATACATACTATACACACATGTACACATGGATTTTGTGTTATAGATACAGTGGCATGCGAAAGTATTCACCCGCCTTGGCATTTTTCCTATTTTGTTTCCTTACAACCTGGAATTTAAATTGATTTTTTTTAGGTTTGTATCATTTGATTTACACAACATGCCTACCACTTTGAAGATGCTAAATATATTTTTTTGTGAAACAAACAAGAAATAAGACAAAAAAACTGAGAACTTGAGCGTGCATAACTATTCACCCCCCCCCAAAGTCAATACTTTGTAGAGCCACCTTTTGCAGCAATTACAGCTGCAAGTCTCTTGGGGTATGTCTCTATAAGCTTGGCACATCTAGCCACTGGGATTTTTGCCCATTCTTCAAGGCAAAACTGCTCCAGCTCCTTCAAGTTGGATGGGTTCCGCTGGGGTACAGCAATCTTTAAGTCATACCCCAGATTCTCAATTGGATTGAGGTCTGGGCTTTGAATAGGCCATTCCAAGATATTTAAATGTTTCCCCTTAAACCACTCAAGTGTTGCTTTAGCAGTATGCTTAGGGTCATTGTCTTGCTGGAAGGTGAACCTCCGTCCCAGTCTCAAATCTCTGGAAGACTGAAACAGGTTTCCCTCAAGAATTTCCCTGTATTTAGCGCCATCCATCATTCCTTGAATTCCAGTCCCTGCCGATGAAAAACATCCCCACAGCATGATGCTGCCACCACCATGCTTCACTGTGGGGATGGTGATCTCAGGGTTATGAGAGGTGTTGGGTTTGTGCCAGACATAGCGTTTTCCTTGATGGCCAAAAAGCTCAATTTTAGTCTCATCTGACCAGAGTACCTTCTTCCATATGTTTGGCGAGTCTCCCACATGGCTTTTGGCGAACACCAAACATGTTTAATTATTTATTTCTTTAAGCATTGGATTTTTTCTGGCAGCTCTTTGGAGTGTACGGCTTAAAGTGGTCCTATGGACAGATACTCCAATCTCCGCTGTGGAGCTTTGCAGCTCCTTCAGGGTTATCTTTAGTCTCTTTGTTGCCTCTCTGAATAATGCCCTCCTTGCCTGGTCCGTGAGTTTTGGTGGGCGGCCCTCTCTTGGCAGGTTTGTTGTGGTGCCATATTCTTTCCATTTTTCAATAATGGATTAAATGGAGCTCCGTGGGATGTTCAAAGTTTCTGATATTTTTTTATAACCCAACCCTTATCTGTACTTCTCCACAACTTTGTCCCTGACCTGTTTGGAGAGCTCTTTGGTCTTCATGGTGCCGCTTGATTGGTGCTGCCCCTTGCTTAGTGGTGTTGCAGACTCTGGGGCCTTTCAGAACAGGTGTATATATACTGAGATCATGTAACAGATCATGTGACACTTAGATTGCACACAGGTGGACTTTATTTAACTAATTATGTGACTTCTGAAGGTAATTGGTTGCACCAGATCTTATTTAGGGGCTTTAAAGCAAATGGGGTGAATACATATGCATGCACCACTTTTATGTTATTTATTTTTCATTTTACTTCACTAATTTGGACTATTTTGTGTATGTCCATTACATGAAATTCAAATAAAAATCCATTTAAATTACAGGATGTAATGCAACAAAATAGGAAAAACGCCAAGGGGATGAATACTTTTGCAAGGCACTGTATGTAGTAGTAGAGTAGAGGCCTGAGGGCACACACTTAATATAGTTCTGAAATCTGTTATGAAGGTATTGTAATGTTTTTAAAATGTATAACTGCCTTAATTTTGCTGGACCCCAGGAAGAGTTGCTGCTGCCTTGGCAGGGGGATCCATAATAAATACAAATACAAATACATGACCGCCCGCTTGGAATTTGCCAAAAGGCACCTAAAGGACTCTCTGTCACGACTTCCGCCGAGGCTGCCTCCCCTCCTTGTTCGGGCAGGTTTCGGCGTTCGGCGTCACCGGCTTACTAGCTACTGCCGATCCATTTATCATCACTCCATTTATCTTGTCTTCAATCACACACACCTGGTCCTTATTCCCTGATTAGTCATGGTATAAGTGTTCCCTCTGCTTCCTTGTCTGTGTGGGTGATTGTTTGTTTGTGGAGGTTAGTGAAGCTCGGTGGAGCTCGTGTATTGTGTATCGACGGGAGTATTTTTCCCGTGTGACTTGTATTTTCCAGTGCACCTGTTTTGTGCCCTGGAGTGTGTTTGACGCATTTCTGCGTAAACCTGTATTTTGCGGATTAAAGCCTGTATTCTGTGATTTACCCTCCTGCGCCTGACTCCTTCATCACCACCTCATCACAGATTCACCCACCCGCTATGGAGTCAGCGGGAGAGACGCACATGCCTGGAGTCGTGAAACGGGTCCAGGAGCATTCAACTATGCTAGCCAGCTTGGGTGAAGCGATGGGTCGGGTTCTTCAGGTCGTCCAACGCCTGGAGAGGAGAGAGCCCGATCCGTCAAGACCAGCTGGTCAACCGGATCCCGCCACCTACACCCCAGCACCCGGAGGAATCCAGATATCCCGACCAGGGGAGTTCGACGGGACAGCGGCGCTGTGCCAAGGATTCCTTCTCCAACTGGAGCTCTACTTCTCCAGCATCCGACCGGTTCCATCGGAGCGGGAGAAGGTGTCCGCCCTTGTCTCCTGCCTCTCGGGGAAAGCCCTGGAGTGGGCCAACGCGGTGTGGAACGAAGGAGGAGCCACGTTGGAGAACTACGGGGAGTTCGCTCGCCTTTTCCGGGCGGTCTTCGATCACCCGCCCGAGGGTCGAGAGGCGGGTGAGCGGCTGGTCCACCTGAGGCAGGGGACGAGGACTGCGCAGGACTTCGCATTGGAGTTTCGGACGCTGGCAGCGGGGTCCGGGTGGAACGAGCGGGCCCTGATCGACCATTTCCGGTGCCATCTGCGGGAGGACGTCCGACTGGAGCTAGCCTGCCGAGACTCCATGTTGTCCTTCAACAAACTGGTGGACATGGCCATTCGTTTGGACAACCTGCTGGCAGCCAGAGGACGTCCTGGTAGGGGTCTGTCCGTTTCCAGCCCGGACGACTCAGATCCCGAGCCAATGGAGCTGGGGTGGAGCCGCCGGCCGAGAGAGCGGAGGAGGACAGCAACAGTGCCACTCTGGTGGCATGAAGGGACAATACACCACACGTCGTAGTCAACGTTATTTTGGGCTGGGAGGCAGGCAGGGCACTCTCGCATCACCCCAGGTATCGAACACCCACACTCGTTCAGAGCCCTCTGCTGTGCACTGTAAAATACACATCTCCTTTCCTGAGCACATGGTAGTTCCCCAGTGTAAGGCGCTAGTCGATTCTGGCGCAGCTGGGAACTTTATGGACAGGGCATTTGAACACCGTATAGGCATTCCATTGATTCCCCTATCCATTCCACGCCCCATCAGAGCACTTGATAGTCGACCATTAGGGTCCGGGTTGGTTAAAGAAGTTACTGCACCAGTCACCATGATTACCCAGGAGACTCATTGTGAGCAGGTTACTTTTTCCATTATTGAGTCTCCTGCTTTCCCTGTGGTATTAGGTATCCCTTGGCTAGCACTCCACAACCCCACCTTCTCATGGCCGCAGAGGGTTCTCATGGGGTGGTCACAAGAGTGTCAGGGTAGGTGTCTAGGTGTTTCCGTTGGTGCAACCACGGTGGAAAGTCCAGACAGTACCTCCACCGTGCGCATTCCCCCTGAATACCTTGATCTTGCGCAAGCATTCTCTAAAACGCAGGCGACTAAATTACCACCTCATCGGGTCGGGGATTGCGCGATAAACCTCCGGGTAGACGCTGTACCTCCCAGGAGTCATATATACAGTGGGGCAAAAAAGTATTTAGTCAGCCACCAATTGAGCAAGTTCTCCCACTTAAAAAGATGAGAGAGGCCTGTAATTTTCATCACAGGTACACGTCAACTATGACAGACAAATTGAGAAAAAAAAATCCAGAAAATCACATTGTAGGATTTTTAATGAATTTATTTGCAAATTATGGTGGAAAATAAGTATTTGGTCACCGACAAACAAGCAAGATTTCTGGCTCTCACAGACCTGTAACTTCTTCTTTAAGAGGCTCCTCTGTCCTCCACTCGTTACCTGTATTAATGGCACCTGTTTGAACTTGTTATCAGTATAAAAGACACCTGTCCACAACCTCAAACAGTCACACTCCAAACTCCACTATGGCCAAGACCAAAGAGCTGTCAAAGGACACCAGAAACAAAATTGTAGACCTGCACCAGGCTGGGAAGACTGAATCTGCAATAGGTAAGCAGCTTGGTTTGAATAAATCAACTGTGGGAGCAATTATTAGGAAATGGAAGACATACAAGACCACTGATAATCTCCCTCGATCTGGGGCTCCACGCAAGATCACACCCCGTGGGGTCAAAATGATCACAAGAACGGTGAGCAAAAATCCCAGAACCACACGGGGGGACCTAGTGAATGACCTGCAGAGAGCTGGGACCAAAGTAACAAAGCCTACCATCAGTAACACACTACGCCGCCAGGGACTCAAATCCTGCAGTGCAAGACGTGTCCCCCTGCTTAAGCCAGTACATGTCCAGGCCCATCTGAAGTTTGCTAGAGTGCATTTGGATGATCCAGAAGAGGATTGGGAGAATGTCATATGGTCAGATGAAACCAAAATATAACTTTTTGGCAAAAACTCAACTTGTCGTGTTTGGAGGACAAAGAATGCTGAGTTGCATCCAAAGAACACCATACCTACTGTGAAGCATGGGGGTGGAAACATCATGCTTTGGGGCTGTTTTTCTGCAAAGGGACCAGGACGACTGATCCGTGTAAAGGAAAGAATGAATGGGGCCATGTATCGTAAGATTTTGAGTGAAAACCTCCTTCCATCAGCAAGGACATTGAAGATGAAACATGGCTGGGTCTTTCAGCATGACAATGATCCCAAACACACCGCCCGGGCAACGAAGGAGTGGCTTCGTAAGAAGCATTTCAAGGTCCTGGAGTGGCCTAGCCAGTCTCCAGATCTCAACCCCATAGAAAATATTTGGAGGGAGTTGAAAATCTGTGTTGCCCAGCGACAGCCCCAAAACATCACTGCTCTAGAGGAGATATGCATGGAGGAATGGGCCAAAATACCAGCAACAGTGTGTGAAAACCTTGTGAAGACTTACAGAAAACGTTTGACCTGTGTCATTGCCAACAAAGGGTATATAACAAAGTATTGAGAAACTTTTGTTATTGACCAAATACTTATTTTCCACCATAATTTGCAAATAAATTCATAAAAAATCCTACAATGTGATTTTCTGGATGTTTTTTCCTCATTTTGTCTGTCATAGTTGACGTGTACCTATGATGAAAATTACAGGCCTCTCTCATCTTTTTAAGTGGGAGAACTTGAAGAATTGGTGGCTGACTAAATACTTTTTTTCCCCACTGTACCCCCTGTCATAGGCTGAAATGGTGGCTATGGAAACATATGTCACTGAGTCCCTGCGCCAGGGGTATATACGTCCCTCCACTTCACCCGACTCCTCGAGTTTCTTCTTTGTGAAGAAGGACGGAGGTCTGCGCCCGTGCATTGATTATCGACCACTGAACAGGGAGATTTAGTTATCCTCTCCCCCTCATTCCTTCAGTGATTGAATTAATGCATGGTGCACGCTTCTTCACCAAATTAGATCTCAGGAGTGCGTACAACCTGGTGCGTATCCGAGAGGGAGATGAGTGGAAGACAGCATTCAGCACAACCATGGGGCATTATGAATACCTGGTGATGCCCTATGGTTTGATGAATGCTCCCTCAGTTTTCCAGTCCTTTGTGAACGAGGTGTTTCTGGACATGCTTGGTCATGGTGTAGTGGTCTACATCGATGACATCCTGGTGTATTCCGCTACGCGCGCCGAGCATGTGTCCCTGGTTCGCAAGGTGCTGGCCCGACTGTTGGAAAATGACCTTTATGCTAAGGCAGAGAAGTGTATGTTTTTCCAGCAGTCCATCTCCTTCCTTAGATACCGCATTTCCACCTCAGGTGTGTAGATGGAGGGAGATCGCATTTCAGCAGTGTGCGTAATTGGCCGACTCCAACCACGGTAAAGGAGGTGCAGCGCTTCCTTGGCTTTGCCAACTGCTATCGGAGGTTTATCCGGGGCTTTTGCAAGGTTGCAGCTCCCATTACCTCCCTGTTGAAGGGTGGGCCGTCCCGGCTCCGCTGGTCTGCTGAGGCTAACCTGGCCTTCAGCAAACTGCGGGGTCTGTTCACCTTAGCCCCCGTACTGGCCCACCCCGATTCATCACTACCGTTCGTAGTTGAGGTGGATGCGTCCGAGGTTGGGATAGGAGATGTCCTGTCTCAACGCTTGGGTACGCCACCCAAGCTCTGCCCCTGTGCGTTCTTCTCGAAGAAGCTCAGCCCGGCGGAGCAGAACTACGGCGTTGGTGATCGGGAGCTGTTGGCTGTTGTCTGAGCCTTGACCGTGTGGAGGCATTGGCTCGAGGGGGCAAAACACCCTTTCCTCGTCTGGACGGACCACCGTAACCTGGAGTACCTCCGGGCAGCGAGGAGGCTGAATCCTCGCCAGGCCAGGTGGGCCCTATTCTTCACCTGGTTTGATTTCACTCTATCATACATCCCGGGTATGAAGAACGTGAAGGCAGATGCGCTGTCCCGGCTGTATGACACAGAGGAGACAACACTCCCATTCTGCCGGCCTCCTGCATTGTGGCGCCGGTAGTATGGGCGATGGACGCGGATATAGAGCAGGCATTATGCACGGATCCCTCTCCACCTCAGTGTCCAGATGGGCTACAGTACGTGCCTGCTCTTATCCGTGATCGTCTGATCTACTGGGCACACACGTCACCCTCCTCTGGTCACCCAGGTATCGGACGTACAGTGCGCTGCCTGACCGGAAAATACTGGTGGCCTACCATGGCTAAGGACGTGAGGGTGTATGTCTCCTCCTGCTCAGTGTGCGCCCAGAATAAGGCACCTAGGCACCTCCCAGCTGGTAAGTTACAACCTTTACCCGTTCCACAACGACCATGGTCTCACCTAAGTGTTGATTTTCTAACTGATCTTCCCCTCTCCCAAGGTAACACCACCATCCTGGTCGTTGTGGACTGCTTTTCTAAAGCCTGCCGCCTCCTTCCTCTGCCCGGTCTCCCCATGGCTCTGCAAACTGCGGAGGCCCTGTTTACACACGTCTTCCGGCACTACGGGGTACCCGAGGATATAGTGTCTGACCAAGGTCCCCAGTTCACATCCAAGGTCTGGAAGGCTTTCATGGAACGTCTGGGGGTCTCGGTCAGCCTGGCAGGTGGAACGGGTAAATCAGGACGTGGGTAGGTTCCTGGGGGGGGGAGTGGTCGGTGTTCTTGCCATGGGCAGAATATGCCCAGAACTCTCTCCGCCACTCCTCCACTAACCTAATGCCTTTCCAGTGTATTCTAGGTTACCAACCGGTTCTGGCACCGTGGCACCAGAGCCAGACCGAGGCTCCTGTGGTGGATGACTGGTTTCGGCGCGCAGAGGAGACGTGGGATGCTGCCCACGTTCACCTCCAACGCGCCGTGTGTCGTCAGAAGGCCAACGCTGACCGCCACCGAAATGAGGCCCCCGTCTTTGTATCGGGGGATCGGGTCTGGCTCTCGACCCGGAATCTGCCCCTCCGCCTGCCCTGCCGGAAGCTGAGCCCGCGGTTTGTGGGGCCGTTCAAAGTCCAGAGGAGAGTCAACGAGGTCACTTATAGGTTATTACTTCCCCCGATTACCGTATTAACCCCTTGTTTCATGTGTCTCTCCTCAGGCCGGTGGTAGCTGGTCCACTCCAGGAGGCTAAGGTGCAGGAAGTCCCTCCACCTCCTCTGGACATTGAGGGGGCCCCGGTGTACTCTGTCCGTTCCATCCTGGATTCGAGGCGTCGGGTGGGGGGCCTTCAGTACCTCGTGGAGTGGGAGGGGTACGGTCCGGAGGAACGGTGCTGGGTCCCGGTGAGGGATATCCTCGATCCCTCCATCCGGCTCGCCCTGCTCCGCGTCCTCCTGGCTGTCCGTGAGGCCAGGGTCGGCGCGCAGCTGGAGCCGCGCGTCAAGGGGGGGGTATTGTCACGACTTCCGCCGAGGCTGCCTCCCCTCCTTGTTCGGGCAGGTTTCGGCGTTCGGCGTCACCAGCTTACTAGATACTGCCGATCCATTTATCATCACTCCATTTATCTTGTCTTCAATCACACACACCTGGTCCTTATTCCCTCATTAGTCATGGTATAAGTGTTCCCTCTGCTTCCTTGTCTGTGTGGGTGATTGTTTGTTTGTGAAGCTTAGTTAGTGGAGGTTAGTGAAGCTCGGTGGAGCTCGTGTATTGTGTATCGACGGGAGTATTTTTCCCGTGTGACTTGTATTTTCCAGGGCGCCTGTTTTGTGCCCTGGAGTGTGTTTGACGCATTTCTGCGTAAACCTGTATTTTGCGGATTAAAGCCTGTTATTCTGTGATTTACCCTCCTGCGCCTGACTCCTTCATCACCACCTCATCACACTCTCAGACCATGAAAAACAAGATTCTCTGGTCTGATGAAACCAAGATTGAACTCTTTGGCCTGAATGCCATGCGTCACGTCTGGAAGAAACCTTGCACCAACCCTACAGTTGTCACGCCCTGACTCAGGGGACTCTTATATGTTGAGTCATGGTGTGTATATTCCTTGTTGTTCTTTTTCTATGTGTGGGATCTAGTATGTATAGTTCTATGTTGGCCGGTGTGGTTCCCAATCAGAGGCAGCTGTCGCTCGTTGTCTCTGATTGGGGGCTATACTTAGGCAGCCTATTGGCACTGTCTAGTTGTGGGATCTTGTTCCGGTTAAGGTTTGTTGTATCTACCTTGGACTTGAAACCTTGCACGTTTCGTTTGTTGTTTTGTCGTTGTGTTGATAAGTTAATAAACATGTACGCATATCACGCTGCGCCTTGGTCTGACCCGTCCTTCAACGAACGTGACTGAAGATCCCACCAAACAAGGACCAAGCAGCGTGCCGAGAAGGAGCAAACGCCTGGGACTCAACAGGAGGTAACATTAGTAGATGTCCTCCTCGGTTGGGGGAGAATTACAGAGGAGGAGGCTGTCCTTTATCGGAAGGCGATGAAGGAGGAAGCCCGGGTAGGAGAGGAGAAACGGCACCAACAGTGCCGACAACGGAGACCCGAGAGGCAACCCCAAGAAAATTTAGGGGGGGGGGGGGGGGGGCACACGGTGTGGACGACGAGGCAGCAGGAGGCCGTGAAAATGCGGATCTGCAGGTTAGGAGGCCACCATGTTACGGGGGCTGTTGGCTCAGAGGGAGCAGGAGTTATTCGGAGGGAGGCGCTACAGGAGGCTAAAAGGGAGAAGGAAAAAGTAGAGGCACGACGAGAGGAGCTGGTTAGGCAGCAGAAGGAGCGGGGGTTAATAAAGGAACCCAGTCCTGCTCCTCGCACCAAGCAAGTGGTGCGTGTCGCCAGTCCGGTCCGGCCCATTCCTGCTCCCCGCACCGAGCCAGTGGTGTGCGTCGCCAGTCCGGCCCGGCCTGTTCCTGCTCCTCGCACCAAGCCAGTGGTGCGCGTCGCCAGTCCGGCCCGGCCTGTTCCTGCTCCTCGCACCAAGCCAGTGGTGCGCGTCGCCAGTCTGGCCTGGCCTGTTCCTGCTCCTCGCACCAAGCTAGTGATGCGCGTCGCCAGTCCGGCCCGGCCTGTTCCTGCTCCTCGCACCAAGCTAGTGGTGCGTATGTCCAGTCCGGCACGGCACGTGCCCGTTCCACCGGTGCCTGGTCCGGTACCGGTCTGCGGCTCCACTCCGGAGCCAGAGTAGTCCGCTCCACCGGGGTCCAGTCCAGCTCCGGCCAGTGGTTCCACTCCGGAGCCAGAGCTGTCCGCTCCACCGGTGCCTGATCCAGCTCCGGTCAACTGCTCCACTCCGGAGCCAGAGCAGTCTGCTCCACCGGTGCCTGATCCAGCTCCGGTCAGCTGCGCCACTTCGGAGCCAGAGCAGTCCGCTCCACCGGAGTCAAGTCCATCCCCGGTCAGCGGCTCCAGTCCAGACCATGACGTCAGCCCCTCTCCAGGTTCGGGGTCTCCCACACCAGGGTCCAGACAGGGCCTGGCATATCGTGGGAGGAAGGAAAGGGGAAGCAGCGCGCCGAGGTCCAGACCAGACCAGGGGCGCAACAGGGAGGCGGAGAGTGAGATGTCGTCACGCCCCGAGCCGGATCCGCCTCCGAGGCGGAATGCCCACCCAGCCCCTACCCTGTTATGTTTATGTTGTGCGGTCGGAGTCCGCACCTTTGGGGGGGGGGGGGGGGGGGGTACTGTCACGTCCTGACTCAAGGGACTCTTAAATGTTGAGTCAGGGTGTGTATATTCCTTGTTGTGCTTTTTCTATGTGTGGGATCTAGTATGTATAGTTCTATGTTGGCCGGTGTGGTTCCCAATCAGAGGCAGCTGTCGCTCGTTGTCTCTGATTGGGGACTATACTTAGGCAGCCTATTGGCACTGTCTAGTTGTGGGATCTTGTTCCGGTTAAGGTTTGTTGTATCTACCTTGGACTTCACGTTTCATTTGTTGTTTTGTCGTTGTGTTGATAAGTTAATAAACATGTACACATATCACGCTGCGCCTTGGTCTGACCCGTCCTTCAACGAACGTGACAACGGTGAAGCATGGTGGTGGCAGCATCATGCTGGGACTGGGAAACTACTCGGGATCGAGGGAAAGATGAACGGAGCAAAGTACAGATGAAAACCTGCTCCAGAGCGCTCAGGACCTCAGACTGGGGCGAAGGTTCACCTTCCAACAGGACAACGACCCTAACCACACAGCCAAGACAACGCAGGAGTGGCTTCGGGACAAGTCTCTGAGTGGCCCAGCCAGAGCCCGGACTTGAACCTGATCGAACATCTCTGGAGAGACCTGAAAATAGCTGTGCAGTGACGCTCCCCATACAAGCTGACAGAGCTTGAGAGGATATGCAGAGAAGAATGTGAGAAACTCCCCAAATACAGGTGTGCCAAGCTTGTAGCGTCATACCCAAGAAGACTCTAGGCTGTAATCGCTGCCAAAGGTGCTTCAACAAAGTACTGAGTAAAGGGTCTGAATACTTATGTAAATGTGATATTTCAGTTTTTTATTTGTAATACATTTGCAAACATTTCTAAAAACCAGTTTTTGCTTTGTCATTATGGGGTATTGTGTGTAGATTGATGAGGGGGAAAAAACGATATAATCGATTTTAGAATAAGGCTGTAACGTAACAAAATGTGGAAAAAGTCAAGGGGTCCGAATACTTTCGAATGCACTGTAAATAGAACCGAAACTGAAAACCAAAACCTTTTAACAGTGTGTCAGTGTTCATATGTGTGTGGGTTCATATGTAGCTCAGCTGGTAGAGCACGGCGCTTGGAACGCCAAGGTAGTGGGTTCGATCCCCGGGACCACCCATACACAAAAATAAAATGTATGCACGCATGACTGTAAGTCGCTTTGGATTAAAGCGTCTGCTAAATGGCATATTATATTATATTATATATATGTATGTGCACTCGTGTGATAATAGTCAGGCCATGAAATAGAAGGATGTATTGTAAAAGGAAATAGTAAAATGGTACTGGGAAAGATGGGTTAGTCTGGGGACATCTGAGGGTTTGAATTAAGATTGGAGTGATTGATTGATTGGCCGATACAGTCCAGTGCGATTAGAAAATAAACGTTATATATATGAACAGCACTGTGTATGGCGCCTTCTCCTACCACTGAGGAGGCAGTGGGCTCCTTAGAAGTCTAAATGCCCAGGCTAGACACTGGACCCAGGTGCTAGGGCACTAGAGACAGGAGCTAGAGCACTGGATCTAGGGCACTAGAGACTGGAGCTAGGGCACTAGAGACAGGAGTTAGGGCACTGGAGCTAGGGCACTAGAGGCTGGAGCTAGGGCACTAGAGACAGGAGTTAGGGCACTGGAGCTAGGGCACTAGAGGCTGGAGCTAGAGACAGGAGCTAGGGCACTAGAGACTGGAGCTAGAGACACGAGCTAGGGCACTAGAGACTGGAGCTATGGCACTAGAGACTGGAGCTAGGGCACTAGAGACTGGAGTTAGGGCACTGGAGCTAGGGCACTAGAGGCTGGAGCTAGGGCACTAGAGACTGGATCTAGGGCACTAGAGACTGGAGCTAGAGACAGGAGCTAGAGCACGAGCTAGGGCACTAGAGACTGGAGCTATGGCACTAGAGACTGGAGCTAGGGCACTAGAGACTGGAGTTAGGGCACTGGAGCTAGGGCACTAGAGGCTGGAGCTAGGGCACTAGAGACTGGAGCTAGGGCACTAGAGACTGGAGCTAGGGCACTAGAGACTGGAGCTAGGGCACTAGAGACAGGAGCTGTCTCCCAAATAGCACCCTATGTAGTACACTACTTTTGACGAGGGCCCATAGGGAATAAGGTGCCATTTGGGACACAATTAGGAGGCAAGGAGCAGCAGCCAGCAGGCAGGTGGGGGCCACAGGCTGAGTGCTATTCAGCCTGGCAAAAACCTGGCTCCCCAAAGCCTGCTTTCACAAACGGCCTGTGTGTGCTTTCAGAAATAGCTTATAATACTTTGCGTCGGAAATTGAAAAAGTGCTGTAATCCCCTACTACACCCCTTTCTGGCACTGTGTTGGGCACACACACACACACACACGCACACACACGCACAGAGAAGAAAAGGGAAAGGACTATGCTATGGAGTAATCCACATCCCCCAAATACACACATGCTATACACTGTACACACATCTGAAAATGGAAGTGTGTAAACAGTCAGGAGATCCTTGTGCGAGATGACCTGCTAGTTAGGAGCAGGGAGATGGAAATCATCCCCCATCCCCTGATCAGTCTGTTTGGCAGGCTTATAATAAGAGGAGTGAATTCCAAACCATCCCTGGTTCCTTGTTCATCTGATTCTCTCCCGGCCCTGAGCCAGCGCCAGCCCCAATTTCAGCCTCAGACTCCCTGTCTGTCCCAAATGGCACACTATTCCCTCTATAGTGCACTATGAGCCCTGGTCATAAGTAGTGCACTATATAGGGAATAGGGTGCCATTTGAGACGCATCCCCAGACTGCACAGTGCATGGAACACTAATCTGTGTGGAAGGAGGTGTTTAGTCCAGTCACCCTCAGAGACCACAGAGAGTCCATCGGCACAGGACGGACCAGATATCACTTAGCCCCACCTGTCATATCAAACACTGACTAATGGTGTTGGTTAGGGATTCAAACAGCACAACTCAGTCTCCAGACAGACCACTACACTGAATGGAACTAGAGAGCATTTTATTCACTCTAATGGTGGAAAGCTGTGTTGTTGTGCACTGTAAAAAGAAATCCTGTTATTTTTACAGTAACTTACTGGCAGCCAGTTACCTGTAATTACAAAAAAAACTAAAAAGACAATAGAGTATGGTACTGTAAATTTTGTACTTTTTTTTTTACAGTAACTTACAGGTAACTGGCTGCAAGTAAGTTACCATAAAAACAACAGGATCTTTTTTTTTTACAATGTGGCCAATTTCCCTGGTCAGGTTGGGGTTGTTCTAATGGTATGATGGTAGGATGTTTGTAGGATTCGCTAAGTCTGGGGTGATTCAAGTTTAGCCAGAGACTGCATGGTCCACACACAGGTGTTACAATATGGTATATTCAAGGAGTGCTTCAAGGTATGGAAAAATTATATTCTACTAAAGATATGACACATTTCTCTAAAGTGATTTACCGTACAAATGTTATAAAATGCATGAATTGATTCCAGCTGTGCTGACAACATATTCATTTTCTCCCCCACCTCAGTTTCAAAATGTATGCAAATAGCTGCATTGCATAGGAAATGTATATGGTAAATGATATTCACATGAATATTCAGATACATCCCATGTTTTCTATTGTCTGTTTGCATTATACAGTATCTAGAGAGATCCCCAGTTTCTCACACACACACACACACACACACACACACGTCACACTGCAGTATGTCAGAGTGAGACTTGCAATTTAGGCTTGCAATTTCAACTCAAGGGTTTTCCTGTAATTTGGGGTCAGAATGGATTCAATCCTATTCCCCATTGACAAAAAAATAAGAATAGGAGAGTGCCTTTTCGCCATGCACAGTATATGTTGTGAAATTGGTTGTTTTACTGAGCTGGGATAGTAGTGGTTTTATTTACATGTAAATGTTTCGTTGCATCGTTGGTGGTATCACTGTTTGCTTTTCTGTACGACATGATTTGCTGTGGTAGAGTACTGCCTATTGTGTTGTGACAATCATTCCATGTCATGTTCAGCTACGTGCGTCATGCTGTGGAACATTGCTCTGAAGAATTTTGTTATGATCAGGCACTTGTTGTGTGTGGTTGTAAAGGGAAGCGGTGGGAAGTGGGAAAGGAAGTGGTGTTGTGTTGTGGGTTTGTCCTCTCCATGGCCCCAGTACCGCTGCCTCCCCTCCCATCTATGATTGAGCTAGCATAGTGCCCCCAGCACCACCTCCAGCCTTTCCCTGGTCAGGCCCACTGCGTGGGGGGCTAGGCTGTATAATCACCAGGCTCTGGTGGGTGGAGAGGAGAGCGGTACGTAGAGCTCTTTGTGTGAGCAGAGCGACCTCTCAGAGTTACAGCCCAGCCGGGCCCAGTCTCTGATTACTGCCTAAGGAGAGGGGGGAGCGGTCGGGCACACACACTGACACACACATGCACGCATACAGAGAAACGAACGCACCTACACACACACAGTTACACACTCAGAGAAATATACACTCACAGGCGAACACACACACCAAACACACACACACACACACAGCCCATAGGGGAACATATTGCTCTGCCCACTCTCTGTTTCTCTGTGTTTTATCTGTGCATCAGAAGTGGTCAGCTTGAGGGAAACTGTAAAACATTTAGGCTAGGTCTACAGACGTAGAGATAGTGTGTATTGCATGTAAGGAATCTGTTTGCTTATCTCTACAAAATGGTAATGCAGCCACAACATACAGCAATGTTCCATTCATCCAGTATATGAGTGGTATGGTTGCAAAATGTCTGTAACTTTCCCAAAATGCCCAGGTTTTCTAGAAATCCTGGTTGGAATATTCCCGGTATTTCGGTAATCTGGAATCATCCAACCAGGATTTCTGGAAAACTTGGGCATTTTGGGAAAGTTACCAGATTTTTGCAACCCTATAAGAGTGTAAAGAATTACTCTGTTTTTTTTAACATCCCATCCTCAAGGTCTACAGGTAGTGAAGTTGAGCCGTGGGAGAAGAGAAAGGTTTCAGTTTGATGGTGTATGTGCCAGGGCAGGGTCAGAATGCAAACCCTGGGAAAGATATACCTTGTTTTAATTTTAGGTTTTGACCTAGAGCTCAACAAAAGCATCGCAGGACAAGAATCAAAATGTCAACAGGCTAGGGTAGCCTCCAGATATTCACCTCTTATGCTGCATATCAACAACTTTCAACCATACTTCCAAGAAAAATCTAAACTAGACTTTTCATCTCCACATTTAAATGAGACCTCTGTAACAAGAGAGACAAACAGAGAAGTGAACTGTAGACAGAGACAGAGAAGTGAACTGTAGACAGAGAGACAGAGAAGTGAACTGTAGACGGAGAGACAGACAGAGAACTGAACTGTAGACATAGAGACAGAGAAGTGAACTGTAGATGGAGAGACAGACAGAGAACTGAACTTTAGACAGAGAGACAGAGAAGTGAGGTGCACGGGTGTGACTGCTGCAAACAGAAGCCTGTGAGGTGGAGGGGGGAGGCAAAGTTGCTGATGAAGAGATGTGTTGTTCGTTCTGGAATTAAAGATGTGCTATTCAGAATAAGCTTGTAAGCTCGATAATGTAAGGGCCAGGAAATAAAATAGTTATCCTAGTCGCTGGTGGTAATAGGAGCTATAGGACCAGTTCACAACCTGCTGGCTGATTTAATCAGACTGTGTAGTGTTATTCCTGAGACACTACCGTCTCTCTCTCTCTTTAGCTCTCTCTCTCCAGCTCTCTCTCACTTTCTTCAGCTCTCTCTCTCTCTTTCTCTCCCTCTGTCTCTCTCTCTCTTCAGTTGTCTCTCTTTCTCTCTTCAGCTCTCTCTCTCTACCTCACTTTTTTCAGCTCTCTCTCTATCTCTCCCTCTGTCTCTCTCTCTCTTCAGCTCTCTCACTCTCCCTCACTTTCTTCAGCTCTCTCTCTCTCTCTCTCCCTCACTTTCTTCAGCTCTCTATCTCTTTCTCTCCCTCTTTCTCTCTTCAGGTCTCTCTCTCTTCAGCTCTCTCTCCCTCCAGCTCTCTCACTCTCCCTCAATTTCTTCAGCTCTCTCTCTATCTCTCCCTGTCTCTCTATCTCTCCCTGTCTCTCTCTCTCTCTCTTCAGCTCTCTCTCTCTCCCTCACTTTCTTCAGCTGTCTCTCTATCTCTTTCTCTCCCTCTGTCTCTCTTTCTCTATCTCTTTCTCTCCCTCTGTCTCTCTCTCTCTTCAGCTCTCTCTCTCGCTCTTTCTTTCTCTTCCTCTCTTTCCTTAAATCTCACTCTCTGGTGCTTTGTTCTGCAAGCTGCAGGCACGATCGACAATAAACCACACCACTCAGTGTGGGGGAAGGTGGAAAGGAGCGTGCACTTTTTTGGGGAGGAGGGTGGATATTGGAGAAAGAGGGTGGATTTATTAAGCTTAGACTGCAATTCAAAGTATGCCAGAAACAAGTAATGAATCTCAAACAAGAAATAAATAACTTGTGTATTTGAGGGCGAAGGACGAAATAAGATGGGTGGGAAGTGGGAAGTGAGAGAGCAGGGTAGGGTGAAGGCAAGCTTTTTACCCGACGTTGTAATAATTCTTCAGAGTGTTTGTTTATTTTGAAGGATATACATCTCTATTGTGATGTAAATTCACACATGACGGCCCCTGCTGGGGACTTACAGGGCCAGGGCGAGTTATAGAAATGTGTAGATGTGTGTGTGTGTGTGTGTGTGTGTGAGAGTGTGTGGTTGGGCTTTTACAACAGAATACAGCAGCCATATTATGTGAAAGCTAAAAGGCTACAGTCTGGCAGTAAGGGAGAAGGGAGATAGTCAAATGAAGCTGGGCTTAATTGGATAGTCATTGATTGTTTCAAGAGCCGCTGTCCGGTTGCTGATGCATGATGGGTAAGGGCGCTGACCCCCCAGACACAGGCCATCTATCAGAGGTAATGAACGCAGGGTGTGTGTGTGTGTCCGTCAGAGGTAATGAACGCAGGTTGCTGGGGCCACATCACAGAATCCCTGTCTGTGTGAAAGCAGCTCTATTGAGTGACCAGACCAGACCAAACTAGACCATGCACGTGGCACCATTATGCCTTTTTGATGGCCATTACCACATCTGTTTGGTATTCAAAGCACATGCATGCAGGCAGCAGATTGTTCATGCCTTAAGGTGCTAGCTATGTATGCTGCCATTTTTTTTTTTACTTCTCAAAGAGATTCTAGAAGAAGAAGAAGTGGAAGAAAACCAGTGACAATCCCCCCCCCCGCAAGTTTAAAACAGCATCAGAGCAGACCTAGTATTCGTGCCTTGGCTCGTGTGGTGGAAACAGTTGGAGACATCCGAGGGAGTCTTGTGTATTCTAATGAATAGGAAACAGAATGGGCTGTATTTATTCACCTCTCACTATCCCTTCACTAGATTCCAATGCCTTGCACATCTCTCTGTGTGTGCATCTATGCAGCAGACCCCTGCAGCAAACTGCTGAGATGAATAAACAGCCTTCCAAATGGTGCCGTCTAGAAAGACAAACAGAACAGACAGACAGAGATATAGACAGGGGTACTAAGGGCTTCCCTATGCCCAGTCCTAGTGCATGCTACCTGGGTAAAACTTTCCAGGAGGAGGGGATGGTCCCCTGGGAGTCAGTCGGTGGGGTTAGCTGGAGGCTGTTGGTTTATGAACGCAGATCTCTGCCCCCAGGGCAGCTGAGTTGGTGTGGGCAGAGCTGGGCATTCAGCGCAGCGCATCATGCATGGCACAGAGCCAGAGAAGTGGAGAACCAGGGGGCATTAGCCAAGCGAGCCAGCAAGGGGTGGAATGAAAAAGGAGATAAAGGTAGAAATGAGATCGACAAACCGAGAGAGAGGGGAAGGGAGAGCGAGAGGGGAAAGGAGAGAGAGAGAGAGAGAGAGAGAGAGAGAGAGAGAGAGAGAGAGAGAGAGAGGAAGGGAGAGAGAGAGGAAGGGCGAGAGAGAGGGGGGAAGGGAGAGAGAGAGAGGGGAAGGGAGAGAGAGAGTGGAGAAGGGAGAGAGAGAGAGAGAGGGGGGGGGGGGAGAGAGAGAGAGGGGGAAGGGAGAGAGAGAGAGAGAGAGAGAGAGAGAGAGAGAGAGAGAGGGGGGGGGGGAGAGATTGTGGAAGAGAGAGAGAGAGGAAGGGAGAGCGAGAGAGGTAAAGGGAGAGAGAGAGGGAGAGAGAGAGAGAGAGGAAGGGAGAGCGAGAGAGATTAATGCTAAGATCGTCAATGTCTGGATGTGAAAGCAATTAGACAGCAGGCTTTTGTTCATTTAGAGGAGAGAGAATTGATCTGATCCTCTATCTAAAACCACAAGAACTTACAACATGCCACAACACACACAAATGATTAACTGTAAGGCAATACTGCTTCAATCACTTGTGTTGCATTGTGTTTGAAATGTGCTATACAAATAAAATGCATTATTATACTATTAATGCTTCTCTTATATACCTGTATATGACCCAATTGAGTTGTGGTCTGCCACATGTGCTCAATGAATACAGTTTATTCATATATTATATTATTAAACATAAAGAAACCATGTTCACATTTCACAAAATAGCCCTGTTTCCATTATGTATGATATTTGAAGAGCATAAACTGTAGTGATAGACAGCCAACTAATACTATGAAAGTATTTTTCTGAGTCGCACAGCAAGCACTTTGCATTGATGCTGGAATAGAATGCACTGGTGGCTCTGCCTCTTTCTCTCGCACGTGCGCGCACGCACGCACGCACACACACACACACACATACGCAGACACACACACCGTAAAATATGTAAACACGTGTGCAGGCGCATGCACACACGCACACACACCCCCCCCCCTACTCACTTGTGTTATTTAAAGAAGTCCAATTAAGCGTAATTCTGAACATAATCAGTCTTTCATTAACTTGCATTTATATCTAAAATAAGTGTAGATCAGTTATGATGAGGCCCTCCCACGTGTTGCACCAACCGTGTTGCACCAACCGTGTTGCACCAACCGTGAAGGAAGGGCTATTTTCTTCTTCTCTCACAGTGCAACACCACCATCTGCTGTACTCACATGTCATCATGTAACACAGACGTCTATTGCCTGTCTCTGATTGGGGCTCTCAAAGCTGTATAGAAGCTTATCATATAGGTGTAATATACTGGTATATCATAACGTATCCAGAAAGCCATTCCATTGCTAAGATAAATATACATATTGTAGTGAGCATAGTCTACAGCTTTCTGCATTCTCTAACATGCTCGTGCATGGTAAAAATGAGGTGTGTCAATACCATGAATATCTCTACTGTCTCTGTTTTTCAACTAATATTTTATGTGAATATAAAAGCGATTCATCAAAAATGAATTACAGAAAAAACTTGCTGATGGCTTCATTGAAATGAGGATTGCATATTTATAGATGGACAACAATAGGAGGGAAGCGGTCGCCTGGCAGAGCTCAGAAGAAGAACAGAAACATCAGAGGACTCTCTCTGAGCTTCCTGTTGACCTCAGATGCGTCCCAAATGGCTCCCGATTTCCTTTATAGTGCACTACTTTTGACCAGAGCCCTTAAAGGCAGTGCACTATAAAGGGGAATAGGGTGCCATTTGGGATGTAACCCTCATGTCCACTGACTTTGACTGACCTTGGATGCATTTTTAAATGCTGATGCATTCTGAAGCATCACTCACGTCACAAAGACATCAGTCATGTATAGGAAGTTATGTTGTTTTAAAATTCAATTTGACTCATAATACTAGCTATCCTCCATTCAACTTAATGCGTTGGAGTTTCATGACAAAGTGGTCAGGTCTCATTGACCCAACCTCCGAATACAAAATGAACTATCATGTATACCGTAATTTACATAGACTGTCATACTGGTCGCCCCTATTCTGATTGGCTTCAATTTGGCTACATGGCTTTTCCTTAATGACCAACACATTCCCAACATCAGAGTGTCTTAGCGAAAGCTTTCAGCCCACCCTGTGTTAATTGCGATGCCATACTTATTTGTCACGTAGAAAGCAGCTAGTGTAGTGTAATTACGGGAGGCCTGTGTACCTCTGATACATTATTCCTGAGTGCGTGTCACAGCATGCTAATGAGCTAATGTATTCTTGCTGTTATTGCAATTAGGAGCCCATGCTCAGTAATGGAGGATGGAGGGCTAGTATCAGGGCTAGGCTGCATCCCAAATGGCACCCCATTCCCTATATAGTGCACTACTTTTGACTGGAGCCCTCTGGTTAGTAGTAGTGCACTATAAAGGGAATAGGGTGCCATGTTGGACGCAGCCAAAGACAAGCAGGTGCCTCTGATTCTGTGGGTCACAGTAAAGAGAGGCTCGTTACAGACATAAAGGGATTATGAGATCTGCAGGGTTAAGTGTTACATTTTCTAAGGGAAGACTGTAGTGACTTCATCTTGTAAATCAAACAATAATTTAAACACTAAGGCCTTTACAACTTAACGCCTTACAATACGGCATACAATAATATTAATATGACAAAATATTAACGTTTTGCTCAGAAATGAAAAATAATAATACAATATCCAGATTTGCATAGCTTTGTGCTCTACATGCAGTGGTGTTGCATGTGGCCTATCATAGTAATGCCCTGTTTTTATCCCAATTCCCCCAAAATTACATTTTAATGAATTCTACAATGAATAACCAACCAAGAAATTATTTTTCAATATCCTCTAATCATATTCAGCCATCCCACTATATTAGAAGATGTAATAGGAGAACGTGCAAAGAACGAAGCATAAATTGATGCTGGATTTCATTAACAGTTAATATTTTCAACAAAAAGGTGTAGGATGCGTTTTTCAATCTAGAATAGTCCCTCAAGTATCCGTCTCATTTATTAACATATTTCGCAAAAAAACGTTCCATTTTCCTCAGAAATAAAAACAATTAGAAGGCCACATATCTTGTCTTTCTCTGATTCTTATGGTTGTTTTTAATGTATAACAGATCAACTGTTTCTATAGCGGTTCTGATATGGCTCTAAAGGGGCATTACACCTACACAGTTAGAGGAACAGAACAAATGTAATGTCATCCCTGATGACGTGTTAGTACAAATGACAACAACAATGTTCACTCACTTCTATAGCTGGGGCACCTCCTAACCATGGGTTATGTCCCAAATAGCACCCTATTCCCTATATAGTGCTCTACTTTTGACCAGAGCCCTATGGGTCCTGGTCAAAATTAGTGCACTAAATAGGAAATAGGGTGCCATTTGGGATGCATGCATGATGTCCTTCACATCACCCTTACAGGTCAAGCCCCCAGCCATGCAGGCTCTGAGTCTGGCTGATTGGCTGATCTGATGACTTCAGGCTTTCTGTTCTCTTTATGTCCATATTCATACGTAATGATGCTCCCCTAAAACTATAATCAATCCCTAAGTCATAGACCCACGTTCCATAGGACGATGTTCAAGAAGATGTTCTCTTGTTAGAGAATTTCTTATGCAATGGAAAAGGAATTAGTGGCAGTGTTTTGATTTGATATCTAGATGTGCCACAGTGTAGTTTACACCCTACTGTTACACAGAATCTCCCTGTGTTGCCATACCGCAGGGTGTCCATTTATCTACCTCATAATTGCCATCATTTAAACAACACACACAGAACCTGTGAGAATCATGCAGAGAGCTGGTTATGTGCTTTGATCCTCCTGTGATTCTATGCTAAACTTGGTACCAACTTTCTCACAGCAGGGGCCACAGTGAGAGAAAAGCAACACAGAGAGACAGAGAGAGACACAGCGAGAGATAGAGGAAGAGACAAGGAGACACAAATACAGATCAGATATAAAGGAGACGAGGGAGTGAGAGGTTTATACAGAGGCTACGAGAAAGAGAATGTACAAAACACCTATCTGGCTCGAAGGACCGTAAATAGAAGAGCACCACCTAGTGGGTGGAATCTTCTTTATGGTCTTTCCAGACGGATAAGGTTTTTGTACAAAGACAAGGGACAGACAGATAGATAGAGAGCCAGAGACACAGGAAGACAGACAAGGAGACAACCAGTAGTGAGTGTCCTTATATCATCCAGAGACAGAGTCAGTCTGTTAGTCTTCCTTTATCCCTCTCCTCTCTGAGGGTGATATATTCAAAAGGGAGTCAGGTCAGATTAAGTATAGATTTTGTAAGTCGTAAGGGGCTGGACTGTGCTATTGATCCAATTTAGGGGCAGAGAAATGGGGTGATCATTGTACAAGTAATTATTTGCACAAACTTCTACCCCCCCTTTGCCCATCTGTCTCCTGTTTCCATCAGATCTCATTAAAAAACAATGGTTGAGCCCAGCCCATCTCTGTGTTTGCCAGTTGACTACACCATAAAAGTCAGTCTCATTGCTCCCTGTTGTGCGATAAGCTGAGTGCACAAATTGGAAACCGGACTGATTACGTCTCAATAGAGGCATGAAACCCTGACACTCATTTCACATTCACTCTCCCAATCTCCCTCTCAACCTAAAAACAACTTGTCTCTCTTCACACACAAAATGTCTGTCTTCAGTGTCTCCTTTCCTCCATCTCAGTTGTATTCCCTATCTTTATGTCCCTCATGTGAAGTAAAAAAACATGACAGAATGAGTAGCGAGAGAGGTAGAGAAAGAAAGAAAGAGTGTGTGAAAGAGGAGATGGACAGAGACAGAGCGAAAGTAAGAGAGAGAGTTAGTGTCACAATAAGGACTAATTGAACTGGACAATGCCAGAGGTTGAAAACTCACAGACTTCCCCTCTAAACACAGCCTTTGAAACTGAGTATTAGGTCAAAGCAAAAATGCTTAAGTATTTAAATGCCTTCAGGCGGTTTTAGAGAATGCATAAATTAAACAAGGTAGGGGAATTCAGGGCCTTTGTAGCTGGGTGTTAACATATTGCAGATCACCTTTATGAAAAACTAGAGATTTGACTACCAATATCGCAACTGGGACAGACACTAGTGAACATGTTACTGACCCTGTCTACATCACAGAACATCAGGCCTCCTACAGAGTGGACAACAGAGGTAGTTACCCAAACGGCACCCTATTCCCTGTGTAGTGCACTGCTTTTGACAAGGGCCCATGGGGAATAGGGTGCCATTTAGGACGAAGCAGGACACATTTTAGAAATTTAGCAGACGCTCTTATCCAGAGCGACTTACAGTTAGTGAGTGTATACATATTTTTTTCTCTTCAGATTATTATTATTTCTTTTTTCATACTGGCCCCCGTGGGAATCGAACCCACAACCCTGGCATTGCACGCGCCATGCTCTACCAACTGAGCTACACAGGATAACCACTACTATGCTGTTTCACAGCACCTTTGCGCTACACAGATTGGATGGGGTCCTAAGCATTGAACTCCATGACAGCTATATGCTCCTCAATCAATTCATTTGGCATTCTTAACATGTAAGTATACATTCACAATTCTGGAAAGAGTACTACGTTTTGCTGCCTCAGTAAAGGCATGAATTCTAGCCTACAACACACCAACTATTTTTCACCGGCAAAATTTATTTTATTTTGTTAGTTAACAGGAGGGGAAATAGCTGACCAAATTTCACTGTAATTTGCAGTGAGTTCCATGCAGAGAATTCCTTGGAGATTAGGCCTCCCACTGTGCATGGCTTTATCCTCATAAGTGCTTTGTTGAAGCTAATGTACGCAGTGTGCTACGATTATCAGCCAACATCATGTTTCTCATTTAGCATTCATGGTGCTTTTGGACAAGGTATGATCGCAATCCATTCTTTGGTTTTATTTCCCTGGTACCGTTTCCAAATGCTAACATTTTAGCATTTGTGCCACAAATCCCATTCAAGTTATGGTACCAATAGTAGCATTTTTTCACGCATCATATCCAAATCATCCGGAAGTATCTACAATTGATTGTGAAGCTCAACAAAGTCACTTATAACTGATTTGAACATGATAAAAAATGCTAATATCTGTACCATGACATTAATGGGATTTGTGCCACAAATGCAAAAACGCATGGATTGCTGTCATACCTTGTCCATAGACTGCTTTCAGGGTAAGGAAACCAATTTGTCATTTTGTCATTTGGTTGAACTAGTTATGAAACACAATGTACATACATTTCCATCAATGTTACAGGATGGGATCAATACCACTGTAAGACATTAGTAAGCAGTTCAAAACTGTTTTTAACATGGACCCCTTTATATTTCTCCTCTACCTATTGCCCACTCGCTCTCATGCTCATACATAGACCCACACCAGAACAACATGATCAGCAGACACAAATAATGATATAGTAGCAACATGTGGACAAAGATGCATTATCATGTAGCGCACGCACACAAACCCACCAGAACAAGCATTCTTTGCTATGTAAATACAGACTGGAGGGACCAGATAGGATGAAAAAAAGTCCTCCATTTACTAAAATGCCACGGGCTGTTTGTACGTCTGTCTGCTACATACAGCAGGAATTATCTGGTGCCCTGCCAAGCAGCAGCCCTGGTGGAAATGTTAGGAAATCATGCACATTCCATTTTGCAGATGCACTCGTGGTGGAGCATTTAGGGTCCACATGCTGTGGTGGGATTCTGGTGTGTGTGATGGGTGGAGGGAGGGAAAGGGCAGGTCATTCCAGAGCATTGGGATTCAAGCAGTAGAACATCCCTGACAATTGTTAAGGCCAGGTCCCAGTAGGTAACACACACAGTGAAATGTTCTCTCTCTCTTTCTCTCTGGCTGACATGTGAAACACAGCAAACAGACAATAAACAAAAACACACCCCGTCTTTATCAGGTAGAGTAGTTGAAAACAAAGCAGAAAGCTCAGGAGTATAGAGCTAACCAGGGTGTGATCTTAGATCCCTTTCCCACACCCACTCAGCACCAGCAGTTACTCCTTCTCTTTATCCATCTCGCCTTCTCTTCATCTGTCCATCTCTATTCACCCCTCTTCAAAGGCAAGGGAAAAATTCTCTGCTGAACAGACACAATACTGTATCAGGATATGAATCTATCTTCAGACTGTGGAGTGGTTGGTTCTCTTTACAGGTTCCCATTTACTCTCCTTTCCATAAGGTTTAGGCCTACAAGTTTTGAATGTGAAAAAAAAGGTTTCAGGTGAGATTACTGAATTAATGTAGCTTTCCTTTTTAAAAACATGTGCCTTTCTTTCATGTTCATCACACTGTGACCCGCACTTAAATTCACCGACCTATGGGCTGGCTCGCAATGAGCCCTGGCATGCAATGTGAGTACTCGAGCAACAGGGGTGATATGGAAGGATAAATATCCTGGAGATATTGCGCCATCTGCTGTTGATTTAGCCCAACTACACTTTTATCCCTAAACCAGAAGATGGTGCTGAAAATCCAATGCATCTGACACAAGATAAAGAGACCAAATGATTTCAGAGCCAACAGTACCACGTTTAATGGTAGTTTGGATAATCAGGAATAAAATCGTTTTAGAAAACAAGCAGCAATACACACAGAAATTAACCTCACAGACAATAAATAAAATCAATCAGCATAGCTTCCCACAGTAGCTGACTGGGAAATACGACATGGCTCTCTAACTAGTCAGAACAGAAAGAAAACTAGCTACAATTCTGAATAGAACTATGTGTAACTGTGCAATGCAAAACCAGGAAGGGTAGTTTAAGACAAAAGCTAAATGAGTACATTCAAAGGTTTGACAACAGAATAGAGTCTAAAAGCATATTTTAAAAAGACTTGGCTGACTACGGTTTTACTTTCACTATAATAGACAGCAAGAGACAAACGCAACTGAATAGTATGAGTTTTGACAGCATGATCCAAATAAAACAGGCCACTATGTAGCAAAGCTCGACAGTATATTAAGTCCAGACAGATGCACTGAGTGGTCTTGTCATCTTGTTTTTTTTATAAATACTCAACGGAAGTGTTACGATCTTTACCACCAAAACGAACAGGGCATATTGTCTAAAATAAAAAGGCTGTAAGAAGGGGGGGGGGGGAATCCCACAGTTAGCACCTCAAACACATCAAACTGTGAAATCAAATGTGAAATCAATATGATTATGATGATGGAAAATCTGGTATATTACAGTCATGTGTTGACGCATTTACTGCAGACAGTTTTGAATGGGTCTTCTTGGTTGATGTCGTTTTTATAACATCTCAGTATCGAAATGAAGAATGGAAAACCTTGTTTTACAATGTTTTGCTTGTTTGCTGCTTACGAGGTCCAGCGCCACCAAGCCACCTTCATCCTGTCCCAGACTGCATCTATAGAGTCAAAAGCTGGGCGGACATCCAGGATGGAGAATTCATAGGTGTCCTTGTTGATCTCTCCGTCGTAGTAGTCGATCACGTAGCGGACTTCCTTCCCACAGCGGTCCACGATCCAGTCATGCCGGTCAAATGGCAATTCATATCTGTAGACAGATTGGAAAAAATGTACTTCATACATTATACTGTGAAATGAACTGTGTAAGCATATCAAGGCACCTCCACCTTCAAAGCACACAAACATTTTAAAGTAGAAAACTCTCACCCCATCCAGTGACGCATTCGAGCCCTTGGGGAGAACTCCTTAGCTTTGCCACCAAACCGTTTCAGGGACGGACCGCATGGACATTCCCTAACAAGTAACATGTCAGTGGGGAACAGGTGGATTTTTTTACAACAAAGTAAAAGGGGTGCTAGATCTGGGGGTCAGGTGGGTTATTGATATGTCAGTCTGGAAGTCTTCTAAAAGGATGTAATACATGATTAGCTTAAGTATTATTAACTATGACTAACTATGAATAACTAAATCCATGATTAACTAAACTACTTGATATACTGGCTCTGAAACCATTTTGTCTCTTTTTCTACTCACCCGGCATGGAGGGCCTCCCACTTAAGAATCTCCTGCCATGCTTGCTCGTTGTTGGTGTTGTGGATCTTGATGATGTTGGACATGTCCTGCTGACCCAGTTCATCTTCCTTCCAGCGCCACCTGGTGGTGAAGAGGTAAACATGTCTGGTGAGAAATATAACTTTCTGCTGTTTTAATGCTGCAATATGTAATGTTTTGGGTGACCAACCAAATTCACATAGAAATGTGAGTTATAGATCTGTCATTCTCATTGAAAGCAAGTCTAAGAAGCGGTATATCTGTTCGATGTGCGCTATTTCTATGTTTCCCGTACTCAGGTTTAGTTTTTGTGTCTTTTACTTTCTGTTTTATACACCAGCTTCAAAAAGCCGAAAATACAATAATTTTGGTTATGGAAAATATATTTCACAGCAGTTTAGATGGTACAATGATTCTCTACACCATACTTGCTTGTTTTGTCACAAACTGAAATGATGCGAACTATTAGAATTTTAGCAACCAGGAAATGAAATGGTGCGATTTCTGCATAGTGCATCTTTTAGGACAGTAGTGATTAACCAAAATGTCGGTTATTTTTCGGTTTTTAAACTCATTCGTTTTTTTCCCTGTGAGCTCAATGCGCACATCACAGTTTCTCTAGAGATAAATCAGATCCAGCCTGAACTGTGCGATGTAGTAGGGAGTTGTAGTTTCCAACAGGCCAATATTCGACATAGTTTAGTGAATAAAACGTGGTAATTAACTACAATGACCATAATCCATTGCGCATCTACTTGTCTGGTCTGTGTTTCTTTTACACCTGCTATGGAAGAGAGAAGAATGTGCAATCGTGAGGTGATATAGAGAGCAGCTGTTGCTTCGCAAGGTATCTCTACCTGAAAATACATAATCTAAGTGATTGATAGTTGGTATTCAGCAGTCATAAAAGTATGCCTTATTTACTTTGAAGAACTACAAACGTGTTTTTGTCACAGCATAGGCAGCAGCTCTATAGAGATATGATGAGTTGGATTAAATGACAGACATCAAATGGAATATACACAACAACTGAAATATTTATTAAAGTAAAGTAATATGAATAAATGATTGTTAATAAGTTATAAATAATAATGGGCTACCATCATGGGTCTTTTATTATTTGTTTTATTCTGTGTTGTTACAGCATTCAACCCACATAATGCATAGTGCATTTAATATTACAAAATAATAATCGAAACCGAAATCTGTGATGATATTTTTTTATAATTGAACCGAAACAACTTTAAAAAGCACTAACCGCTCAGCACTAAAGGACAGTGCTGTACAGCGTCGCCTCCTGCTTCTGGAAAGCAGTGTTTTGTATAACAAGTATTTGCATGTCTACTAAATAAAACTAAATAAAAAGTCTGACACCAAAACACTTCACAATTACAATTTGTGTTCGCAGATAGTCAAGACACAGCACTTCGATAGCCAAGGGTATATTTTACAGCTTACTATTCCACCATTTTCAGGAAACAAGATCTGTTCAATTGTATCCTTTGTAAAACTACATTATTGTAGCAAAAGTTAGGGTATCCTTACCCCTTCCTGAGCATGGCGTTCCAGAACATCTGCTCCGAGGGATAGACCCAGTTCTTGCCTGTTCCGGCCCGGGGGATCTTAGACTCCTCTCTGTTCACTGGCAGAGGGAAGGGCTGGTCTGGGGCAGGGAGCTGGTTGGGTGGAGGCATCTGGACAGAACAGGATGACAATAACGTTAGCCAACATGTTTAACCTTTGTCTCTTTATCAACTTAGTGACTTTCCCCACATCAAGCCTTTCCCTTCAATACTCTTGTTGAGCACCTACCAACCAAGCAAATCAGCTGAAATCATGGTGAGGGAAAACCATAATCATATGATCTACAGCAGCCATACTCAACAGGAATACTGCCCCAGAACGGGGTGACCGTGGGTCCAGACCAAAAAATGTAATTCAACTCAGTTGGGCTTTCAACTTACTGCTGTTGAGAGTTGTAATAGTAGCATGCATAAGGTGCAATTTCTAAATTTGGTAGTGAATGGCAGTTTTCCTCTTAGAGAGCTACACTTCAAAAGTATGTGGACACCCCTTCAAATTAGTGGATTCGGCTATTTCAGCCACATCCGTTGCTGACAGGTGTACAAAATCGCACACACAGTCATGCAATCTCTATAGACAAACATTGGCAGTAGAATGGCCCATACTGAAGAGCTCAGAGATTTCAACGTGGCACAATCATAGGATGGCACCTTTCCAACAAGTCAGTTCGTCAAATTTCTGCCCTGATAGAGCTGCCCCGGTCAACTGTAAGTGATGTTATTGTGAAGTGGAAATGTCTAGGAACAACAACAGCTCAGCAGCGAAGTGGTAGGCCACACAAGCTCACAGAACGGGACCGCCAAGTGCTGAAGCACGTAGCGCCAACAAGAGGGGTGTAGCATTTTGAACCATTTGGGGTTATGAGGTGGGGGTTTGTTACTACTCCGATAAATGACTATATCCATCCGGACCTTTGCCACCTTGGAAATTTGCCTGACCGTACATTCTGAAATAGAAGTTGAGTACCCCTGCTCTACAGTTCCACAGGTAGCAGCAGTGAACAGTTAACAGGGATTTGCATGCTAAATCATCATACTGACCATGTTAGCGGGGTCAATGTCAGTCTGGCCCTGTCCAGCTGCTGCTGCCTTCATAGGACACTCCACAAACTCATATGCCCGGTCCTGGTGCACTGGCCCTGCTGCAGCAGCAAGCTTCTCTTCTGTAGGGGCAGCAGCAGTGGCCTGGTGCATGGGGCACTCTGATGGAGGGGCAACTGCTGAGGGCATTGATGGCAAAACCAAAGTTAGAACACAGATCCAGGGAATAGGGACAGGAGTTTTTCCTAGTCAAGTAGGTCACAAGGTCGGGAATAACGCCTTCCCCAAAGAGAAAAGCTCCACACGATAGATAGAGGATGTATAGTCCTCAGAGAGGGAAATTGTTAGCACAACCTGTCAGACACAAGAAAGAAAATATTTACATCATTTAGCAGACTCTCTTATCCAGAGCGACTTACAAATGTATATGACGTAAGAATAGACTAAATGGCATAACCAAGCCACTGACAGAGAGAACAAAGGATGAAGCTACGATGGACTGAAGATGTTAGCGATCTTATTAGTCTGTGATTGTACAATAATCATCACGATCAACCACTACATTATTTCCAACATGGTTTTCTTTCATCCGGTAGATTTCTTGGAAATGCATCGATCTCTCTCTCCCAATCTCTAAGGCAAATGCTGTTGGATGTTACAGATAAAGGCCTGTAGAACAAAGTCTCTTAAATCAGTTCTGAGAAGGTGTTTAGTATAGAACTCTGATCAACCAACACATCAATCACTACACAGAATACAAATTGTACACTATATACTTTGAGCACCTTTATCTCTTGAAGGTTTTGGCATTCAGGTCCAAAAAGTAACCTCTGGGCACTTCTACAATGGGCAAATATATATGGAAGTTTTCGTTCAAATCAAGAGGTGCTGTCAAAATGTGTTTGAATTCAAATTGATTTACCTTACTAACAATAGTACAAATAGTAAGCAAAGTTCATGAAAAACTCAATAAAAAACGATATAGACCGGCGAGCTATTGGTCCTGGTGATGAAGCCTACCTTTGACTGGTTCCTGTGCCTGGTGCATAGGACAGCCCTGTGGTGGGGCCACGCCAACACCAAACGCAGGAGGGGGTGAGGCCATCATAGCTTCGGCCTTCACTGTGGGTGGAGCAGGACTGGACATAGTGGCACCCATCCTGACTGACCTGTCCTTCTCCAGAAAGATTGGCTAGTCTAGAGCTAGAGGACAGAAGTGGTCAGATGTTAGCTAGCTGAATCAGTCTAGTCTAGTTAGCCAAAATACAGCTTAACTTCTTGATAGTACAGTAACGTTAGTTTACTAGCAGCTCTTGTTCTGTCTCATAAATGCCAGCTAGTCTGGACAAAGGCTCTAACTACGCCAGAAAAGGCAGTTATGTCGCTAAATAGAAAAAACAGAACTTGTTACAAAATAAATTGTGTAACTCAGCCACATAACAAGCTAGCATTAGCTGCTATCTAGCAATATTTCAATGATGTGTTTAGAAACAGAGATGTACTGAAAACAAAGCGTATCACACCATCGGATGTTTCCTCACTGTATATTTTTACCAATCTGATCAACATAAACCATCATAAGAACAATTTTCAACATCAAATCACCTACCTTGGTCCTTGAAATCGCTGGCGCTGTATCCCCAATGTCAACGTGCGGACACGTTTCCCACAATGCAATGCGTTTGGCACGTTGGTTGTTCAAGAGGTTGCTGTGTAGTTGCAAAACAGTAGACCTACCAAAGATGGTATAGTATGTGGTCCCGTCCTACTGTAAATTATAATTAAAGACTAAGGAGGTGTGGTATATGGCCAATATACCACGGCTAAGGGCTATTCTTATGCACAATGCAACGCGGAATGCCTGGATACAGCCCTTAGCAGTGGTATATTGGCCATATAGCATACACCGCCAAGGTGCCTTATTGTTATTATAAACTGGTTACCAACATAATAAGAGCAGTAAACATGTAATTTTGCTCATACCCTGTGGTATTGACTGATATACCACTGCTTTCAGCCAATCAGCATCCGGTACCCAAACTACCTGGTTTGTAATAAAATCAATCATTCTCTTTCGTGTTTGTAACGGGTAGCCAAATGACCTATGGGAACTCCTTTCCCCTTCACATTATGTGATTGAGTTGCTTAATATCCAAGATGTTTACAGTCACGGCACACCCTTACTGTACCCACGTGACCTGTCACTATAAAAGGTGTGTGGCGTGACATACTGTCTTTTCTTCACTCTCATATTTATGTGTTTTACATTACGAGATTGCTATTAATCCCCTTCGGATTGCTTTCTTACGGAATTGCGCTTCTTCAACGACACGAGGAGGTGCCGTGAGTAGTTGGTTTTTATCGAATCTACTCCCCCTCTCTGTCGTTATTGTGCCGGCCCATACTAGCTAACTTTTATTGCTTTTTGTCAGGCATTTAGACTGCTTCCAAGTGGCGCAGCGGTCTAAGGCACTGCATCTCAGTGCTTGAGGCGTCACTACAGACCCCCTGGTTCGATTCCAAGCTGTCTCACAACCGGCCATGATTGGGAGTCCCATAGGGCAGTGCACAATTGGCCCAGCGTCGTCTGGGTTTGGCCGGTGTAGGCCGTCATTGTAAATAAGAATTTGTTCTTAACTGACTTGCCTAGTTAAATAAAGGTAGAAATAAAAATGTCCATCCTTGTGCGTTAGCTAGCTAGTTAGCTTCGGGTCTATCCCGTTTCCTCAGAAGTTAGCTACTAGCTAGCTAAGTTCGCTAGCCTAGCTTGTTGGCGCATGTTGACCTGTGGTGTCATGCCAGTCCCCGCTTGACTGCCACACCAGCCTGTTGATCCAGCATTATCGCTCCCTCGCTTGGAGTTTTGCTGTGATCACAGAGCTCAGGGGTGCTGTAGGCTACCGGCAGTGGAGGCTGCTGAGGGGAGGATGGCTCATAATAATGGCTGGAACGGAGCACATGGAATGGGATCAAACACGTAGAAACCATGTGTTTGATGTATTTGATACCATTCCATAGATTCCGCTCCAGCCATTACCACAAGCCCATTCTCCCCCAATGAAGGTACCACCAACCTCCTGTGGCTACTGGTCCTCACTTGACCGAGTCCACCAAAACTGAGACTGACAGTCCACGCTTGACTGTGCCAGTCAGATAGCTTCATATAGGTGGGAGTTTCAAGCCCGGACCTTGATACATATTTAGGAGGGAGTCTCAACCTCAAAGCACGACGGGTCGGAGCCAACGGTAAGTATAACTTTCTCTTGAAGCATCTGAAACCTTTACAGAGGCAATCAAAGCATACACGAGACACACCGAAACAAACAAGCTATTTTTTGTTACCTTTTTCTTGGAGCACACTTCTCATATGTGAAAATCCGTTCTTCGCACACTGATTCAGTGCTGTACACAGGATGACGTTCCACCCATGTCAACAGTGTGAAAAACAACTCCCTGCCTTAGATGAGCACACACGTTGCATTCTTTGCTTGGGTGCTGAACATGCTCAAGCGGCTGCACAGAGTAGCATCGTTTGCACTCACTGTCAGAAATTCTAACCAAGAGCACTGAAATCTCGACTTGCGCGCTTTGTGGGCGAAGCCTCCAGATTCTCATCAGATGAGTCTCCTACACAGATCAATGATTATTCGAAAACGTTCCAGGTCTAATGACAGGTCTCACTCCCCTTGTGATCCACTGCTCAATAAACGCCATCGCTCATCCTCGCCTGGGCACAAATCTCAACGCACTGAGATTAAGTCACTGGACAGTCATATGGCAACCATTGAGTCTGCCCTCGAGCACATCCTGGCCAGGCTTCCCCCGCCGGTACTTAACCCAACCCTACCTCTGAACGGAGTGTGGTTGTTGAATCTTATGACACAGACTATGAGCACTCTGATGATGATGCTATGTACCACAGCTCTAGCATCATCCAGTCTCAGCCTACCGGCCTGGCAGTGATGGTCAACCAGAAAATATCCTTGTCTGAGATCTTTGAGAGGGCAAGCACGAACCTCATTGTGGGACATGCACCTACTGCCATGGTGTCCACATCCTCTTTGATTAATTAAGTTCTTCAAAGACCAACATCCATCCTGTTGTTCAAAGACTTTGTGCGTGAGCTCCAACGCACTTGCCAAATGACAGAACCCCTGCCATGCCAAGCATATGCACTCGCTTAGCTTCAGTTCATGGTGCAGATGAGAATGGTTTTGGCCATTTCCCCTGGAATGGACAAATCATTTGCTTCGCTTGTTCTGAACGCTTCTCTCTGTCACAGTTCAGATCAAGAGCTGCCTAACAAACGATGCAGGGCATCTGATCGCTTCCTACGCATGACACATGACAGCACTGCTTCAGCTGCAAGGCTTAGCAATTCAGCAACGATACTGGCCTTCCATCAGAAGGAGCTTCAGAAACGCCTCTCCGCAAACTATGATGCTGAGACCTGAAAGAACTGTCTACAGTTACAGACCTGCTCATCCAGTGCCTTCAGGGCAATGCTCAGATGATTGGGAAATATTTGGCAACACTGTGTGGTGCACGGCACCACCTATGGTTAGAGCAGTCCAAGCTCCCTGACAAAGAGACGTTTCCAGTCCTAGGTGTACTCATATCATCTGGCCAGACATTTGGCCCAGCAGCAGCCCACCTCCTCCAAGTGTCTAAGGAGGACAGATGGAGATTCAGTGCCTCATTCCAAAGCCTAGAATGCATCATCCAGCAAACCATTACTCCCATCCCAGTGCCCCAACTGGGATACCAAGAAACCAGGCTGAGAATCACACTGCACCTGCTCAGGAGTGGAGGAACAGACACTCTCAGCCCTACCGAAGAGGTGGAGCGCAGCATCGCATAAGAGGCAGAGACGCATCATATGCAGACCGCATCCCCTCTGCACCACAGCACACAGAGCCTTGGTTCTGATGGGACCGACTCTCTAGCGCAACACAGTTTCCTCGAGCACCACCTTTCCAGCTGGAAAAGGTCAATGGCCAACAAATGGGTGTTACGCACTCTAACACTACTTACTTCAATTTTATCAGCGACCCCCATGCTTCAGGGGTGTGTTGAAAACAACAGCTCGCAACCCTGCTCAAAGCAAACACTCTGCTCAGAAATATCCTTGCTCCTGGAAAAGCATGCAATCGAAGAGGTAGAACCAGCACAACAAAACTGCGGGTTCTACTCAATCTATTTTCTGGTGCCAAAAAAGGGCGGAGGCCTCCGTCCGATCCTGGACCTAAGGTGTCTGAATCGTCATCTTTCAGCACTTCCCTTTAAAATGCTGACAATCAAAACCATCCTTCAGTCAGTACAACCAGGTGATTGGCCTTCGAAAAATGTGTTTTTCAGTTTCGTTTTCTACCCTTCGGCCTTTCGCTCGCCCCTCGCACTTTCACAAAATGCATAAGCACAGTGCCAGCCCCCCTTCTCCAAGCAGGAGTCAGGCTCCTGAACTACTTAGAAGATTGGCTAATATGTGCAGGGTCACAAAGCAAAGCTTTGGCACACACATCCATGGTCTCACATCACCTCTACGAGTTGGGACTAACAATGAATTTGGAAAAGAGTTCTAAGCCAACCCTGTCTGTTTTGCCCCATAGTTGCGCACGTCGGTTTTGTTGCTAAACAACCAACCCGTCTTAATGTAATCTGGATAGGATTCCAATGTTTATTATGGAAACAGTACCATAGCAGACATGTAGGTGTCAGTATAACCCTATAGTTTTCCACAGAGCAATAGCAAAAATGGTTTAGGATGAAGATAATCCCCAATCACGCTTGTATGCGATGTCATGGCGACGTTGGCTAGCTAAACTCATGCACAGAAACACGTAATCGGGTCTAAAGGTCTCGCGCTGAACTGCGCATGTGCATGCAGTCAAATCAAAGGCACATATAAAGTTGTTTTTGACTAAAATGAAAATGTGTAAGTGTCACTTTCACAAAGTTGGAGTCATAACATGTTCAGCTACTTAAGACATTGGCTCGAATCTAGGTTGTGCCTTTAGACTTAGAGAAAATTAACAACTAAGGACGAATTTTCCACTTCTCTCATCGACTTCTAACCCCAAACCTGGTCTGGTCTGCCGAGTCTGCTTTGCAAGCATTCCTGGAAATCATGGGATGTTGGGCCTCTGGGTTTAGAAACGCTTTGGCAATAGCCTTGTATGTTCATTTGTAATATTTGATGTCCCAAATCCCCTTCATAAAGTAGAACACACAAACAGACAGTAAGCAAACGATTTAATTCGGAATATTTATTGACACTTAAAATGCTGCATATTGCTTTACTCAGGCAAATGGCATCAGGTGTGTAAAATTAAGACCAACAAGTGTGAATTCAATTTAAAAACTGCTCATGTTCTGGCCAATATGTAAACTTTCCCTTTCCACAAACAGGTCAGGGGTGCTGCTGAATGTTTTTTAGTATATCTTTCTCTTTGGGTGAACATTGGACCCTATATATCCTCATTACATTTGGACATTTTTAATAAAAACCTAAAAATCATGAAAAGGAACACATATCGTCACAGAAGTACTGTAAAAGATCAACAACAAAAGTAAACAATGGCCATCACCCAAACATTTTTTTGAACAACTTGAATACATTTATAGGATTCAGCGCTCAGTTCACTGTATCATCTCTGTAGGCTGTATATCCCCCCTCTTTCATTCACTAAACACTTGCAGAATGAGAGAACTAGTATTTTGAAAGCCGGACTAATATTTTGAAAGCCTATCTTGTACAATCACCAGTGGTGTGTACTTTCTATTGGTTACAATGAAATGCAAGACGTAAGGTATTCATGTTTATTTGCACTGCCCATATTGCAACTGTGCTGATTATTATCAAGTATAATTTTCCTAATTGGATATTTCTGTGCTGGGTGTTAGCCACAGTTTTTTCACATGTTCACAATCATCATCGCTGGATAAAATAATGAACAACAAGTACAGAAGAATACTAATGAGGTTAGACATCATGTACATATCAAGGATAAAAAAGAAACAAAATACAGCTTGCAATAAAATTGCTATTTGTTTACAGTGATCTCCATGCAATATCACATGCAGTTATACAGGGTGTGTGAAGAGACCATACTGCCACAACCATAGACTGACTGTATGGCCACAACACACACAGTACTGAGGGCTGATGTTGTCATTATGACTATGTACCACAAATCTACCATAGCTTCATTTCCATAATCCTTCCCTTCGTAACCATATTTCCACCCATCCTTTCAGATCAGTGAACATCGAGGAGAGTTGATAAGGAGAGGAGAGTATAATAGAACACTGTCAGGGTTTGTACAGTTTTGTTCAACGGAAATGTATAGAGCTTCAATTAATACTGCTCTATACTGGCACACGTTTCACGGAGAAATGTGAAATAGTTTATTACTCTACATTCATTGCCATAATCCACTCCACACACACACTTGTATAGAATTGTGCTATCCTTTTCAGAATGAACATGACATGTTAAAATTATATTGAGGCGGGCTTATAGTCCCCTGTAGCTCAGTTGGTAGAGCATGGCGCTTGCAACGCCAGGGTTGTGGGTTCGTTTCCCACGGGGTTGCCAGTATGAAAATGTATGCACTCACTAACTGTAAGTCGCTCTGGATAAGAGCGTCTGCTAAATGACTAAAATGTAAAAATGTAAACGCTTATGAAAACAAACAAAGTACTGTAGAAAGACCACATTTTGAACATTCCATGGGAAACGCCGTAAAACAATCACTGTGCAATTAAAATCAGATTTTTAAAAGGCAACCATCACAAAAGAAGACTGGAGAACATGACAATGCCAAATATGATGACTTGAGTTCCCTATTTTGTTTCACAGACCATTAAAAAAATGCTTTTTTGTGTCCACCAATCAAAATTCAAAGTACCCATTTTATTCCAACGTTTTTGAAAAGTTAGCTTTTCATTTGGGATGAGGACAATGCTAGTAGTTCCTTATCCTCACAAACATTTGTCATATCTACTTTGTGTTAAATTGTCATTCAGTCAGTAAAATACTAATGTAGTATGACACACCCTCTTTTCCAAAGACTGGACACGTAAATCGTGTGTGTGTGTGTGTGTGTGTGTGTGTGTGTGTACTCTAGACTTAACCGCTCAGTGAGAAAGCCGGCATATATAACATTCATTATAAATGCATGTCACTGTATTGTGAAAGCTTTTCCTCATACATTTGCATAATGAATACCTCTAATATGCCATAAAACTCATTAAATAATATATGTAGGTACAAACATTGACGTGCTGCTTCAGTACATAACTGGTAGAAAATAAATTACATTTGATACAGTTCAGAAGAAGTTCCTTACCCCAAGATCCTAGAACAAGGTGGGTGTTAATAGCCATTGATCTAGCTCAGAAGGGACATACTCATCCAATAACATTGTCTCAATGCCCCCTCATCCAAACATGGAGGAAACTCTAGTTTCATATTGATCTGATTCCCAGTACTTAAAGTTAATTGCAGCATGCCCCAGTTGACTGTACATGTATGTTGATAGACAGTATGTGTGTAAAGTAGAAAGAGAAAAACAACTTGTAACCATACATGTTCTGAGATTATGGCATTTAAACTCTCAAATTATTGAAATGTTGGAGGACAAAAAGCTCACATTTATTATATCTGAGCAAATAAAATCTGAGAAGAATGTCATAATCCAGCTAATACCTCTCACGATGCATTTCCCTATCGCTTCAACTAACACATTCTCAAAGTTCTCTTTCAACATCCTCTTTCACAGGCAAGCAGCGCGACATCTCATATGGCAATACCAGCAAAGTGCACCGACCACCGTCCCGTTTTTGATTAAAACAAATTATCAACATAAATATTTAAACTCAAAATCCACCAAAATCTGTAACCCGGCTGGGCAAATGAAATGCATGAATCGATTCCTTACCTCTTTAACTTTCCCTTTTTCACATGGCGTGAGAGGCCTTACTCCATTTGAACCAGGGTTGTATCTGTCTTCTTCAGCATTGGCTCAGTTTCAGAGTGACTCCTTGAAAGTCAATGAGATTGATTCCTTTCAGCTCAGCTCTTGGCTCTAGGTTTAATTGCACTAGATGTCCATCCAGTTTTCTGACAGACACTCTGTTTGGGTTTAAAGGGGAAGATGCTACACCCTGCCCTCCCTCAGCAGACAGACAGCAGCATGGGCTTTTTAATGACACAGACCATTACTGAAATATTTCCTGCATTGGTTCCTCTGTGTTCAAAATGTAAATATTCAACCTCTGTGATTCAGGCAACCAGAATATACAGTACCAGTCACAAGTTTGGACACACATACTCATTCAAGGGTTTTTCTTTATTTTTACTATTTTCTACATTGTAGAATAATAGTGAAGACATCAAAACTATTCAATAACACATATGGAATCATGTAGTAACCAAAACCGTGTTAAACAAATCAAAATAGTCCTCTGTAGCTCAGCTGGTAGAGCATGGCGCTTGTAACGCCAAGGTAGTGGGTTCGATCCCCGGGACCACCCGTATACATTTTTTTTTTTATACACGCATGACTGTAAGTCGCTTTGGATAAAAGCGTCTGCTAAATGGCATATTATTAAAATATATTTTATATTTGAGATTATTCAAAGTAGCCACCCTTTGCCTTGATGACAGCTTTGCACACTCTTGGCATTCTCTCAACCAGCTTCACCAGGAATGCTTTTCCAACAGTCTTGAAGGAGTTCCCACATATGCTGAGCACTTGTTGGCTGCTTTTCCTTCACTCTGCGGTCCAACTCATTCCAAACCATCTCAATTGGGTTGATGTCAGGTGATTGTGGAGGCCAGGTCATCTGATGCAGCACTCCATCACTCTACTTCTTGGTCAAATAGCCCTTACACAGCCTGGAGGTGTGTTGGGTCATTGCCCTGTTGAAAAACAAATGAAAGTCCCACTAAGCGCAAACCAGATGGGATGGCGTAGCACTGCAGAATGCTGTGGTAGCCATGCTGGTTAAGTGTGCCTTGAATTCTAAATAAATCACTGACAGTGTCACCAGCAAAGCACCCCCACAACTCCTCCTCCATGCTTCATGGTGGGAACCACACATGCGGAGATCATCCGTTCACCTACTCTGCGTCTCACAAAGACACGGCGGTTGGAATAAAAAATCTCATATTTGGACTCATCAGACCAAAAGGACAAATTTCCACTGGTCTAATGTCCATTGCTCGTGTTTCTTGGCCCAAGCAAGTCTCTTCTTTTTATTGGTGTACTTTAGTAGTGGTTTCTTTGCAGCAATTCGACCATGAAGGCCTGATTCACACAGTCTCCTCTGAAGAGTTGATGTTGAGATGTGTCTGTTACTTGAACTCTGTGAAGCATTTATTTGGGCTGCAATCTGAGGTGCAGTTAACTCTAATGAACTTGTCCTCTGCAGCACAGGTAACTCTGGGTCTTCCTTTCCTGTGGTGGTCCTCATGAGAGCCAGTTTCATCATAGTGCTTGATGGTTTTTGCAACTGCACTTGAAGAAACTTTCAAAGTTCTTGACATTTTCCAGATTGACTGACCTTCATGTCTTAAAGTAATGATGGACTGTCATTTCTCTTTGCTTATTTGAGCTGTTCTTGCCCTAATATGGACTTGGTCTTTTACCAAATAGGGCTATCTTCTGTATAACTTTTAACAAGGCACACCTGTTAATTGAAATGCATTCCAGGTGACTACCTCATGAAGCTGGTTGAGAGAATGCCAAGAGTGTGCAAAGCTGTCATAAAGGCAAAGGGTGGCTACTTTGAAGAATCTCAAATATAAAATATATTTTGATTTAATTGTTAACACTTTTTTGGTTACTACATGATTCCATATGTGTTATTTCATAGTTTTGATGTCTTCACTATTATTCTACAATGTAGAAAATAGTAAAAATAAAGAAAAACCCTGGAATGAGTAGGTGTGTCCAAACTTTTGACTGGTACTGTATATATATAAAAAAGCTAAATGAAAGGGAGGTGCTTCAAGTTGTTTTGGGGAGCACATAAGCATTCACACATTGAGTCTATGGTCTGGAACAAGCAGTAAACGTTTGACTTGGTGAAGCGTTTGGGAAAGACGGACGTCATCCCAGACATGCTATTTTGTGATAAAATGCAACAGAAAAATTATTTGCCATGCACAGAAAGTATTGCTAAGAGGCAGTTATACCCATCAATGCCCAAGTTATTGTCCCTTTGGCCACATCAATGTCCTGCGTCCACTACCATAAAGTTCAGTCAGTGCAAGACTTGGCTTTTTGTGTGAGTTAGTTTACACTGAAACAGTAGTCCCAGTCAGGTAACGTTACTAATCCAAATTGTGCACTAACAGGGACAGTGGTTCAATGGGCTCCCCCTACCCATAACATCAACCATCCTCTTGTTTTTTAGTCAGTCTTTCCATTCTCCTGTGTCCCCACTTTGTGTCGTCGGGCAGAGCGCATGACCTTGTAGCAGCCGCGGGCGATCTTGTGCATCCACATGACGTTCATGACATCCAGACAGATGCTGGAGATGATCCAGGCAGCGCGGCCTCCCGGTGGGACGCGGTAGAAGGCGTCGGTGTCATACACGGACCACATGCGGCTGTAGTAGAGGGGCATGACGGCAATGCGAACCAGGAAGAAGACCACAGCCATGGCCATCCCGTTAGCAATGTTGGGCCTGGAGGACTTGGGGTAACCTAACACTTCAAAGAACCAGCTGGAAGAAAGACAGTCAGTGATGTAAAGGAGGAGAAAAACTGAAGTTAACACAACTCTGGGCCTAACGGGATTCAAACAAGATAAAAGGGTAATCTCTCACACGTGGACATAAAAAAAAAAACATCCAGTAAAATCAATATATGAAAGAACTGTCCAGTGTTTCCAGATTTGTATGAAATATGACCTATAATGAATTACAATATGAGTGAAATAGTTTTACTTCCAAAAATGTTTAAGTATGTTAAAAAGCAGCTTTTCTGTGTTGGAATGGTGTGGGCGTACACCAACAACAGAATGTTGTGGGCGTATACCGGTCATTAAAAATATTAACGCGAGACGACCGCTGATTGGCCAGCTCATCCTAATCAGGAGGATGACATCATCCTCTATGAGGAAAAAGCAAGCATTTTTAAACAGTCTGTTTGAGATACAAGTTAGAGGTGGGGTTTTTGAAGTTTTTTTTTCTCCATTTTATGCTTTGGCCACATACGAGTATAGGATGAGTCAACAACATTATTTGGTTATGAGTTAACTTTTAAAAGTTTAACTGGACAGTTACTTTAAAGAAATTAATAGGGTTTATTTTTTCAGCAGCTGCTTTGCAGGGCTTCTGAGCTAATTGGTTATGAGTGTCACTGTCCTGTCTAAGCTCAGGCCTTAGTGTGGGTGGTACCTACCACAGACATATTCAATGGGTTTATATACATCTGCTACCTACCGCTGGTTCACACACGGCGTGGAGAACTCTGCAAGCAGACGGAAGTTAGCAAAATAAGGCAACATTCCTTGTCCCTGGAAGAACATGGTAAAAAGAAGAGAATGGAGAGAAACAATGAAACAGGAAAGAAAGGGACTCAAAATGCTTTCATTTGAGCAAACATCACATCAGTATAGTCAAAGTGAGGCCTTCACACCGTTTGTGTACAGAAAGATATGAATCAATCATCATTAACAAAAGAACACAAGTGGTGTGGGGGGGGGGACAAGTTAAGATCTCACTTTTACCATACTGAACTTTTCAGTGCATAAATGTCAATTTCATCACTCGATATTAAGATACAAGACAAATGGTTTTTCCAACACCAATAACGGCAGGAAAAAGTACTCTCAGACTATATATTATATACTGCATGTAAGGGTTATAATTCCGCTACTGATCTCTTGGTGAAGAGACTTTTTGATATATCACACGTCATCGTGCTGAACCAAAGCTGAGATTAAGGAGACATTTTGGAGGGGTTCGGATCTAAAATTAAATCATTTAAATCACTTTCTGATTATAGGTCTGCTCTGTGGCTATTTTTCAGATCAAACAGTAAAGTCTCATCCCTCAGGAGACTCAGCTAACGTCTTAAGGCTTTTTAAGGGTCCACATTTAGTCTGTGTTCTTATTTCATCTTCAGTAGACCCCTATATACTGAGTGCTCATTCATATCATTGAGGGTATATTTACGATGACAGCAATGAGGCTCCAGGACTAAAAGAACACATGAAGTTAGTGACTCAGTAAAAAAGGGTGTTAGTGAAACAGCTAAATTACAATCCCTTCACACACACACAACATGAATAGGTTAACAGCATTTCTAACAGCATTGTGTTAAGTAAAGCTCAACATAGTGTGCACATACAGCCAGGGTTTGACATGTAGACATTCAGCTACTAGCCAAATGAGCAATGATTAGCCATGCATATAAGAGCGATGCTTATAATCACAAGCTGTTATAGGAAGGTATCGACCCTATATTGTCACCCTCGGACATGAGGGCTGGTATCATCTCGCTCTCTGCCGGGTGGTATACAAATCAGCTCATAAAACAAGTCTAATTTCCATATCCTATTTGTACTTCAGGCTTAACACAGGGCAAGATTATCCAAATAGCACACACCAAAAAGGGGAAACTTACCTTGTAAGACTGAAACAAAAGTTCATACGTGGCATATACTTACTCTCAAGATATGGTCATACAGGACAAAAGGTATCCGGTTCACGTTATACCAGAGAGGATATGAACTTTCCCAGCATCTCCATGCTAGTACCTCTAGGTACTGGTAAATCTATACTGATACTGGACAGATGGGTCATATCTGCTCAGTGTAGCGCAATAGCAATAACAGCAGACAAGACAGGAAGGATTCAGTCTAGAGGAGTCAGGCCTGGTCTTAAGCTTTTACATTTTACACAACCTAATTTGAATTGGGTAGTTTCTGCATTAATGTTTTGCTGGTAATTGTGGGACTATATTATTTTAAGAAACCGTATTAGCAAAGGATAGAGAAAGTTAGAGGTTGCAAAATTGTAGCTGTCCCATTATGGCGTATGTGAGAGAATATGGGCAGCGACATTGAGGCCATCTCCATTTTGAAGTAGTCCATTTTCCTCTTCAACTATGTCTATGAGTTGGTAAATAAATGGAAAGGGTGCATACTGCCACCTGGAGTGTGTTGTTTGAACAGGTATAAAGCCCAGGTTGGCGATTTACTGCCACCTGCAGTTACAGAATGTTTGCTCATGAGTATAATTCATTGGCTGATCCCCTAACCCATAGGAAGTCCCACCCAGTTGACTACTTAAAAATGTTGAAAGTCCTCAATGGCGCTGCCCATGCTTAAACAGGCTTTTGGGCACTAGAGTCCTCTTATCTATCTCTATGAGACAGACAAATTAGAGAAAAAGGTGCAACTATAGTTAGAAGCAAAAAATGAAGCAACAACAGCATTGATAGTTTAACATGCATTTTAGAAATCAAACAGTAATAAAACATTAGCCTATTAATTAGTTTGCTTGTTCTGGGTATAGCCTTATTGTTTTTACAATGATCTAATATGCCATAATAACAACATAACAACAAAATCTACATAAAACAGCTGGTTCAATTAATAATAGTCACTGAATTAACAACATACTGACATAACAGCTTTGATACAAAGCCACACAAAAAAAGTAAGTAAATCAATTAGTAAGTTATAAAGGGCTTTTTTGTTGAACAGATTGTAGCAAATGTGTACAATATGTCCCGAAGTTAGTTGGTTTATGTATTTTGCTAAGTAATATCAAGCATGACTGTACTAAGCAGTCATGAGTGTCCAGTGACAGTATGGCTTACACCCGTATTGCCTTTCACATTTTCTCTTAAATGTACACAGAAATGCATTGTACCACAGAGTAGTTTTGCAAGGCATACACTGTACATTATTGTCCTTCAAGTTGGATATGAATACAATTAGCATACAATGCTAAGGGATAAACTCAGCTAAGCTTATTGTAGAAAGATTTAAGGTTATGGATTGGTTTGAACCAAGGACTTATCTTTGTCACTCTTAAAAACAGAGACTCTTGAGGCTTGAAGTTAAGTAGGCAAGTCCTCACAGAGCTAAAGCATTAAAGTGAGGACACATTCATAGACCAGACACATTTAAGCATCATTCATCATTCAGTGTTATTATTATCATCAACATTTCAGTTACTCTCAAGGGCCCTCTGCCATGACAGTCTAGGGAGACGCAGCTTTGGAAATAGTGGGGCAGAGGAGGAGAGTTTGAGAGAAAGGAGGCAGAACTCAGCTCTGGCACAAAACAGTAAGAGGCAGTAAGTAATACGTTGTTTTGGCATGCACATACAGTACTGTTGGAGAGCCCTCCACCAACACTGAGAAAGACCGGACGAATGGAGGCATGCACAGCTTAGCTCAGTACAGCTCAGTCCAGCTCCATACAAGACTGAGGGGTCAGTGAAATAAAAGCAGGACTTAAGGGCAAGGTGAGGAGGGAGGGAGGGGAAGGGAAGGAGGGCGTCGGCCATTACCACCATTAAGCATTCCATGCAAAAAATACCAACATTGTTATGAGCTACAGAACCTGGTGATCTGGATGGCTACAGACCAAGGGTGAACAGCAGTGTCCTGGATGACTGGGCTTACAACCTGTTTCACCATTATAACCAGTGGTTATAACCAGGTCCATTGTCACTGTCCAGACAAACAAGCATGTTCCTTGACTAGACAGTGCCGATTAAGCATGGTAATACCCGAAAATCAACAAACCTATCAGTCATTCTTTCAATCCAAACTATCCCTAATGATCATCCTAACCAAAAAGTATGCATACTTCTTGTATCATAACCGCAACCCTTTTCACACAGTCAATCACAATCCCTAACATGAGACAAAACGTTACCAACGAAAGCAATTCCCAATAACTTCCAGAACATAGGCTATCTAATTTCACGAGAACATAAGAGTCCTGCTCCTGGATGAATGATACAAAATCATACTATCAAGCCAACAGTATGGCCCTATACTATTCTAATGATTCCCAGATACATATTTTCAACTGCTGAGGATTAGCTAATGAGATGCATTAGAAGAACGTGAAAATGGTGCCAGCAGGCTAGCGTTCTCACTAGCAGAGTCCTAGCAGAGCTAATAGGAACAGAACTGTTAACATGTTAGCACTCTCCTCACACCCAATCTCCCAGCCCTGTCATCACCATCACCCAGCATGACATGGCACAGCTGTTCACCTTTAGTTGTCTCTTTCCCATCTTGCCTGCATGTTCTGCTATTGGACAATAAGGAACTCACCAGTACATAGTAGTAAGCATACAGCGCTGCTAGGTGGTGCACTACAAAAAACTTGTCGCCTATCGCCTTCCAATAGTAAAATATTAGCAGCAGATCTGGCAAACAGACGAAAAGAACAACACAGGAGTAAACAGAACATATTACAGCAGCTGAACAAAAGTGGTTATAAATGCAATGCAACAACAACAAAATACATTGTCTGGTAATGTCCAATGTTGCCGAAGTGTGGCTAGGGATGGCCAAGATGTCCGGTAGGGAACGAGGACCTTTACAAGTGTGTATGCGACTAAAGTGTCTGTTCTCACCAGATATGAGGTAGCCTGTTGTCACGCCAACATTTATCTTCACAAGTGTGGGATCTCCCCTGTTGGCAGGAAAAGACAGGAAAATACACAGATGAGTAACTTTCAACACATTACAACATACAGTAATAGTTTGTACACAACACAGTGGTCCCATCATGCCCTACAACAAAGCGACAGAGTCCTCACCAGACGGGGTCTTCATTGATGGCGTCATCAAAGAGCAGGATGTAGAGGCAGAAGAGTCCCACCACCAGGGCATGAAGCGTGGACACCGTCCTAAAAAACAACACACACATATACACACACCCCTTGTCAAATCTGTGATAAAACACTTTAATAACTGATGCAGATTAAGCGTTCCTGTGCACAGCGCAGGGTGAATTAATTGATTGGTTGCACGGCCACCGGCAGACAGATTCAGCCCAATTAGAACAGGAGATTAAACACTGTTCAGGGGTCACTCAGACAGGCATGCCATCAGGCAGTCAGACAGGCAAGCGGGCAGTCAGACAGGCAGAAAGCCAGTAAGCCAGTCACTCAGACAAGCAGGTAGACAGGTTGTCAAGTAAATCAGGCGCTCAGGCAGATATTCAGTCAGGCTGTATCTACTGGAAGCCATCTCTGCGCTCCTCCTGTAACTACCCACGTCAACATCTCCCTGCCAGTCTGCCAGAGCAAGACCAGACCACTACAGAACCTTCCCAGACGGGGTCATCTGAGGGTAATCTGTAATCTTCAAGACAGCTGTGGCTTTGCAGTATACAGTACACTCTGCTATGGACAGACAAGTCAATAGTCTATAGATAATAAATGGGCGGTTGTAATAACTGAGAATGTGTGGGGTGATCATGACACCAAAAGGATTTTATATCATAATTGTACATGGTACACAGTGTACCATATGGTGTGATAAGAGTGTATTTAAGTCAGATATTTTGATTAGTGCATCTGGTGAGATAAGGAGCCACATTAAGTCATGAACTGTGTAAAACAACTGGATGACTTGAGGAGTTGACAAATTAACAACTTTATTTTATTATTTAACCTTTATTTAACTAGACAAGTCAGTTAAGAACAAATTATTATATACAATGATGGCCTACCCCGGCCAAACCCGGACGACGCTGGGCCAATTGTCCGCCACCCTTCGGGACTCCCAATCACGGCCGGTTGTGATACAGCCTGGAATCCAACCAGGGTCTGTAGTGACGCCTCAAGCACTGAGATGCAGTGTCTTAGACCGCTCGCTGCGCCACTCGGGAGCCCCTTAGCAGACATTTACGGTAAATATTCTGACCCACAATTTCGTGGATACGTTTGAAAACATTAACCAAGTGTGAACCTGCCCATTATGGAAATATGGAAGATGCCTCTATTCTATATCCACTAAAATGTAACTACTAATGTACTGAAACATGAAGCATATTATCAGTGTGTGTTGCAGCCAGTAGCCAGTGATCTATACCTTGAGTTCCACTCCACCTTCTGCTTGTCTGCGAGGCGTAGGAAGCCAGGGCTGACGCGGGTGGAGACCCAGGGACTGACCCGGTGGAAGAGCCACTGGAAGGAGAGGAAACTGGTGACTGAGATGACCAGGATCAGCTGGTTGAACAGGTCCATGGCCGCCTAAGCCCACTGGAGAGAGGGAGGGAGTGGGAGGAGAGAGAGAGAGAGTGAGAGGTGAACCGTCAGTTGGATAGATTCAACAAAACACATTTAGGTTGCATTGAGACAACATATAGGCAAAAAAAGAACTACTGTGGATACAACTAGGTAGACAGGCAGTATACTAGGTTTGAGGTTACAGGCAGTAAGGAACACAAACATTTTTGGGCCAACCTCAAGCTTATCACTTATAAACCCAAATCAACCCTGATCTTCACTCACCTACTATTTATCCTAGAATAGTTATTTTCTACAGCCTGTGTTTATCCATTTGAATTGCACCAGACATTTCCCTTCTTGCAAATCCATGGCATGACTGTGGTATGACTGTCTCAGTGTGATGGGGGTGAATGTGTGTTAGTCAGTGAAAACTCAAGCAAGTCAGTCAATGTTTAACAGAACCCAACTTTGGCTTGGCTGAACTAAGGGACTGGAGAAGCTGGGTGCTTTAGGCTAATGAACCAACTTACTGGTCCAAAGAGACATATTGACACCAACAGAGGAAGTGCTGTGGAGAATATACGGTTTGTGGCTATCCTGACATACTTTATGGCCAGGGACAGGGTACAGGCAAAGCATAAACTAAATACTTCACCTAGAATGTCACCCAGGCATTGCGCCAGAGTCACTGTAGTAGATCAATATGGGTAGTAAATATGGACTGACAGTAGGGTATAGCACAGAGTAGGTTAAATATTAAAAGTGAAGGCATGTATACACTGAGTATACCAAACATTTACATTTTAGTCATTTAGCAGACGCTCTTATCCAGAGCGACTTACAGTTAGTGAATACATATTTTTTTATACTGGCCCCCCGTGGGAATCAAACCCACAACCCTGGTGTTGCAAACGCCATGCTCTATCAACTGAGCTACATTCCCTCCCCTACCCTGCCGGCCATTCCCTCCCCTACCCTGGACGACGCTGGGCCAATTGTGCGCCGCCCATGAGTCTCCCGGTCGCGGCCGGCTGCGACAGAGCCTGGATTCGAACCAGGATCTCTAGTGGCACAGTTAGCACTGCGATGCAGTGCCTTAGACCACTGCGCCACTCAGGAGTCAATATTAGGAACACCTTCCTAATATTGAGTTGCACCCCCTTTGCCCTCAGAACAGCCTACATTTGTCTGGGCATGGACTCTAAAAGGTGTTGTAAGCGTTCTACAGGGATGCTGGCCCATGTTGACTCAAATGCTTCCCACAGTTGTGTCAAGTTGGCTGGATGGTCTTTTGGTGGTGGTCAACTCTTGATACAAACGGGAAAAAGTTGAGTGTGAAAAACCCAGCAGCGTTGCAGTTCTTGACACACTCAAACCAGTGCGCCTGGCACCTACTACCATACCCCGTTCAAAGGAACTTTTATCTTGCCCATTCACCCTCTAAAATGGCACACACATGCAATCCATGTCTCAATTGTCTTAAGGCTTAAAATTCTCTCTTTAATCTGTCTCCTTCCCTTCATCTACACTGATTGTAGTGGATATAACAAGTGACATCAATAAGGGATCATAGCTTTCACCTGGATTCACCTGGTCAGTCTCATGGAAAGAGCAGGTGTTCTTAATGTTTTGTATACTCAGTGTAGATATGGTTTGTGTAAATGGGGCAAAATGTTAATACATCTCACCATATAGGCCTATGCATCAAACAAACAAAAATCGTGCATGTTTCTATTGACCTTGAGACAAAATGTCAGGATTCTAGAAGGCAAACCTTAGCACACAACAGTGATGTCTGGAGTTCTACAGTAAGTCACCATCCAGTAGAGACATGGACTCATTCTGCTGTAGAATCTTCCTTTCTGACCCATGCAGAGTAGAGAAAGCACTGATCCATACAGATAAGCCTTTGGCTCAAACATCACCAGCCAACCAAGCACCAGCTCAGACCAGCAGAAGCCATTACACACACAGTGCACTGTGGAGATTGTCATGCTGCCCTGGGTGCTGCTGCTGATGCGATTGGACACCCTTGAATGTCACGTCCTGATGTTCTGGCTCTTATTTCCTACTGTACCATGTTGCCACATTATGAATGCCAATGCATGCAGCCAGTAACCTTTCATGCAGTAAAATGCAGCTACTAAAATTAGGCCTACATTTTCTACTCAGCAACACAGCATGTTAGCTCTGATCTCCAAAGACGATTCTACTGTGTCACTTCAGGTAATAACACTTATGTACTGTATTATTATTGCCTATACCAGTCGATAGGCTAATGGGCTAGTACACTGTGAATCCATGACCGTAAGGGGCTTTTATTGTGTACAACAGGCTCAGATCCCAGCCCCAGCTGTAAGCCTTCATCCAGCAGCAGCAGCAGTAGAGCAGAGCGTCGGTTGGGGCTATGACCCAGGAGACAGCCTGTCTCTGCCTCGGCAGTGGTGTGGGGCAGTAAACCAGCCCGATCCTGCCAGGCCTGCCACTCAGAAATACACTGATCAGCACTGCAGAAAGCAAAGCAAACACACGCGCACATACACACACACACAGGACATCTCCTGTTAGCTTCTTTATACTCTCCCAGTGAGCCAGTTCAATCACTGTAGTTTACAATCAAACGGGAACAGGAAGGCATCTGCAGCAGCACTCGGATCTGTGCATCTGGGAGTAGTAGTGGTGTGTGTGTGTGTGTGTGTGTGTGTATGCATATTCATATCATATAGGCTATGAACACTTGGACACTTCTTGGAATGGAATGGAAATGGTTCTATGTGGGCCTAGTACCAAGAAAACGTCAACAACAGCAGAGGCTCCACTTTTGAATCTGTAAACATGACTATGCTATTGCTACACTTAGGCCTACTTGTATAACCTATGCATAAATGCACCACTGGGGGTCTACTCACTATACAAAACAAGGATGACGGAATATGTTCAATGTGATACTTTGGGATGGGCCTACACAAAGTTTCACAAATATACCTAGTCAGTCAGTGCACCTAGATTTGGTCTAATTCCAGCTTACTCAACCACAACAAAGGTCCCAGCCAACAAAGCAGTGTCATGGCTGATGTTCACAAGTGCATGTCAGCTACAGCAAGCTACTGCAATTGGTGTGGGAGTCATGGATCCCACTGCACTCTGTGCCTGTTTGTCGCACCAGAATCATTTGCATAAAGGGCTGATTTGACTGGCTTTTGGATAAGTCGACCACCCTCCATGTCCATGTACATCTTTGAAACAGTTAGGCTAGCCTATGCCTCATCTTCCTGAACAAAGCACTCCATCTGTAGTTATCTCTCTGGCCTAGGTTCCATTTTAGAGCACTCCAGTGTTTTATTATCCGCTATTACCATAGTGAGGGAGGTCAAACCACTCGACCTAAAGAAAAGTACAAATAAAAGAATTCATCCACCTGACATGTGTGGCATACCAAGAAGCTCATTAAAAGCATGATCATTACACAGGTGCACCTTGTGCTGGGGACAAAAAGCAACTAAAAATGTGCAGTTTTGACACACAACACAATGCTACAGACGTCTCAAGTGTTGAGGGAGCGCGCAATTGGCATGCTGAGTGCAGGAATGTCCACCAGAGCTGTTGCTAGAGAATCGAATGTTCATTTCTCTAACATAAGCCGTCTCTAAAATTGTTTTAGAGAATTTGGCGGTACGTCTAAACGGCCTCACAACCGCAGACCATGTGTAACCACGCCAGCCTAGGACCTCCACATCCGGCTTCTTCTCCTGTGGGATCGTCTGAGACCAGCCACCCGGACAGCTGATGAAACTGTTGGTTTGCACAACCAAATAATTACTGCACAAATTGTCAGAAACCGTCTCAGGGAAGCTCATCTGCGTTCTCATCGTCCTCACCAGGCTCTTGACCTGACTGTAGTTCAGCTTCATAATCGACTTCAGAGGGCAAATGCTCACCTTTGTTGGCCACTGGCACGCTAGAGAAGTGTGCTCTTCATGGATGAATCCCGGTTTCAACTGTACCGGGCAGATGGAAGACTGTGTGTGTATGGTGTCGTGTAGGCGAGTGGTTTGCTGATGTCAACGTTGTGAACAGAGTGCCCCATGGTGGCGGTGGGGTTATGGCATGGGCAGGCATAAGCTACGGACAACGAACAGAATTGCATTTTATCGATGGCAATTTGAATGCACAGAGATAGCGTGACGAGATCCTAAGGCCCATTGCTGTGCCATTCATCTGGCACCATCACATGTTTAACCATGATAAATGCAGAAGCTGAAAATGTCCCAGTTCTTCCATGGCCTGCATACTCACCAGACATGTCACCCATTGAGCATGTTTGGGACAATATTCCACAGGCCACAATCAACAGCCTGATCAACTCTATGCGAAGGAGATGTGTCGCGCTGCATGAGGCAAATGGTGGTCACACCAGATACTGACTGGTTGTCTGATACAAAAAAGATAGGGGAGTGTAAGGTGTCTGTGACCAACAGATGCACATCTGTATTCCCAGTCATGTGAAATCCATAGATAAGGACCTAATGAATTTATTTCAATTGACTGATTTCCTTATATGAACTGTAAAATCAGGAAAATCGTTGAAATTGTTGCATGTTGCGTTTAAATTTTTGTTCAGTATATCGTACCAGTCAAAAGTTTGGACACACCTACTCATTCCAGGGTTTTTCTTTATTTTTGATATTTTCTACATTGTAGAATAATAGTGAAGACATCAAAACTATGAAATAACACATACGGAATCATGTTGTAACCAGAAGAAAAGTGTTAAACAAATCAAAATATATGTTATATTTCAGATTCTTCAAAGTAGCCACCCTTTGCCTTGACAGCTTTGCACACTTGGCATTCTCTCAACCAGCTTCATGAGGTAGTCACCTGGAATGCATTTCAATTAACAGGTGTGCCTTCTTAAAAATTAATTTGTGGAATTTCTTTCCTTCTTAATGCGTTTGAGCCCATCAGTTGTGTTGTGACAAGGTAGGGTGGGTATACAGAAGATAGCCCTATTTGGTAAAAGACCAAGTCATATTATGGCAAGAACAGCTCAAATAAGCAAAGAGAAATGACAGTCAATCATTACTTTAAGACATGAAGGTCAGTCAATCCGGAAAAAGAAGAAGAGACTTGCTTGGGCCAAGAAACACGAGCAATGGACATTAGACCGGTGGAAATCTGTCCTTTGGTCTGATGAGTCCAAATTTGAGAGTTTTGGTTCCAACCGCCGTGTCTTTGTGAGACGCAGAGTAGGTGAACGGATGATCTCTGCATGTGTGGTTCCCTCCGTGAAGCATGGAGGTTTGATGGTGTGGGGGTGCTTTGCTGGTGACACTGTCTGTGATTTATTTAGAATTCAAGGCACACTTACCCAGCATGGCTACCACAGCATTCTGCAGCGATATGCCATCCCATCTGGATTCCGCTTACTGGGACTATCATTTGTTTTTCAACAGGACAATGACCCATACCTTGTCACAACACAACTGATTGGCTGAAACGCATTAAAGAAGGAAAGAAATTCCACAAATTAACTTTTAACAAGGCACACCTGTTAATTGAAATGCATTCCAGGTGACTACCTCATGAAGTTGGTTGAGTGAATGCCAAGAGTGTGCAAAGCTGTCATCAAGGCAAAGGGTGGCAACTTTGAAGAATCTCAAATATAAAAATATGTTGATTTGTTTAACACTTTTTTGGTTACTACATGATTCCATATGTGTTATTTCATAGTTTTGATGTCTTCACTATTATTCTACAATGTTGAAAATAGTAAAAATAAAGAAAAACCCTGGAATGAGTAGGTGTGTCCAAACTTTTGACTGGCAGTGTGTGTGTGTATATATATATATATATATATATACACACACACACAGTGGGGAAAAAAAGTATTTAGTCAGCCACCAATTGTGCAAGTTCTCCCACTTAAAAAGATGAGAGAGGCCTGTAATTTTCATCATAGGTACACGTCAACTATGACAGACAAAATGAGAAAAAAAAATCCCGAAAATCACATTGTAGGATTTTTAATGAATTTATTTGCAAATGATGGTGGAAAATAAGTATTTGGTCAATAACAAAAGTTTCTCAATACTTTGTTATATACCCTTTGTTGGCAATGACACAGGTCAAACGTTTTCTGTAAGTCTTCACAAGGTTTTCACACACTGTTGCTGGTATTTTGGCCCATTCCTCCATGCAGATCTCCTCTAGAGCAGTGATGTTTTGGGGCTGTCGCTGGGCAACTCCCTCCAAAGATTTTCTATGGGGTTGAGATCTGGAGACTGGCTAGGCCACTCCAGGACCTTGAAATGCTTCTTACGAAGCCACTCCTTCGTTGCCCGGGCGGTGTGTTTGGGATCATTGTCATGCTGAAAGACCCAGCCACGTTTCATCTTCAATGCCCTTGCTGATGGAAGGAGGTTTTCACTCAAAATCTCACAATACATGGCCCCATTCATTCTTTCCTTTACACGGATCAGTCGTCCTGGTCCCTTTGCAGAAAAACAGCCCCAAAGCATGATGTTTCCACCCCCATGCTTCACAGTAGGTATGGTGTTCTTTGGATGCAACTCAGCATTCTTTGTCCTCCAAACACGACGAGTTGAGTTTTTACCAAAAAGTTATATTTTGGTTTCATCTGACCATATGACATTCTTCCAATCCTCTTCTGGATCATCCAAATGCAAACTTCAGACGGGCCTGGACATGTACTGGCTTAAGCAGGGGGACACGTCTCGCACTGCAGGATTTGAGTCCCTGGCGGCGTAGTGTGTTACTGATGGTAGGCTTTGTTACTTTGGTCCCAGCTCTCTGCAGGTCATTCACTAGGTCCCCCCGTGTGGTTCTGGGATTTTTGCTCACCATTCTTGTGATCATTTTGACCCCACGGGGTGAGATCTTGCGTGGAGCCCCAGATCGAGGGAGATTATCAGTGGTCTTGTATGTCTTCCATTTCCTAATAATTGCTCCCACAGTTGATTTCTTCAAACCAAGCTGCTTACCTATTGCAGATTCAGTCTTCCCAGCCTGGTGCAGGTCTACAATTTTGTTTCTGGTGTCCTTTGACAGCTCTTTGGTCTTGGCCATAGTGGAGTTTGGAGTGTGACTGTTTGAGGTTGTGGACAGGTGTCTTTTATACTGATAACAAGTTCAAACAGGTGCCATTAATACAGGTAACGAGTGGAGGACAGAGGAGCCTCTTAAAGAAGTGGTTACAGGTCTGTGAGAGCCAGAAATCTTGCTTGTTTGTAGGTGACCAAATACTTATTTTCCACCATAATTTGCAAATAAATTCATTAAAAATCCTACAATGTGATTTTCTGGAAAAAATGTTCTCAATTTTTTCTGTCATAGTTGACGTGTACCTATGATGAAAATTACAGGCCTCTCTCATCTTTTTAAGTGGGAGAACTTGCACAATTGGTGGCTGACTAAATACTTTTTTCCCCCACTGTACATACAGTTGAAGTCGGAAGTTTACATACACCTTAGCCAAATACATTTAAACTCAGTTTTTCACCATTCCTGACATTTAATCCTAGTAAATATTCCCTGTTTTAGGTCAGTTAGGATCACCACTTTATTTGAAGAATGTGAAATGTCAGAATAATAGTAGAGAAAATTATTTATTACAGCTTTTATTTCTTTCATCACATTCCCAGTGGGTCAGAAGTTTACATACACTCAATTAGTATTTGGTAACGTTGCCTTTAAATTGTTTAACTTGGGTCAAATGTTTCGGGTAGCCTTCCACAAGCTTCCCACAATAAGTTGGGTGAATTTTGGCCCATTCCTCCTGACAGAGCTGGTGTAACTGAGTCAGGTTTGTAGGCCTCCTTGCTCGCACACACATTTTCAGTTCTGCCCACACATTTTCTATAGGATTGAGGTCAGGGCTTTGTGATGGCCACTCCAATACCTTGACTTTGTTGTCCTTAAGCCATTTTGCCACAACTTTGGAAGTATGCTTGGGGTCATTGTCCATTTGGAAGACCCATTTGCGACCAAGCTTTTAACTTCCTGACTGATGTCTTGAGATGTTGCTTCAATATATCCACATAATTTTCCTTCCTCATGATGCCATCTATTTCGTGAAGTGCACCAGTCCCTCCTGCAGCAAAGCACCCTCACAGCATGATGCTGTCACCCCGTGCTTCACGGTTGGGATGGTGTTCTTCGGCTTGCAAGTCTCCCCCTTTTTTCCTCCAAACATAACGATGGTCATTATGGCCAAACAGTTCTATTTTTGTTTCATCAGACCAGACGACATTTCTCCATCTTTGTCCCCATGTGCAGTTGCAAACCATAGTCTGGCTTTTTTATGGAGGTTTTGGAGCAGTGGTTTCTTCCTTGCTGAGCGGCCTTTCAGGTTACGTCAATATAGGACTCGTTTTTACTGTGGATATAGATACTTTTGTACCCGTTTCCTCCAGCATCTTCACAAGGTCCATTGCTGTTGTTCTGGGATTGATTTGCACTTTTCGCACCAAAGTACGTTAATCTCTAGGAGACAGAATGCGTCTCCTTCCTGAGCGGTATGACGGCTACGTGGTCCCATGGTGTTTATACTTGTGTACTATTGTTTGTACAGATGAACGTGGTACCTTCAGGCGTTTGGAAATTGCTCCCAAGGATGAACCAGACTTGTGGAGGTCTACAATTTTTTTTCTGAGGTCTTGGCTGATTTCTTTTGATTTTCCTATGATGCCAAGCAAAGAGGCACTGAGTTTGAAGGTAGGCCTTGAAATACATCCACAGTTACACCTCCAATTGACTCAAATGATGTCAATTAGCCTATCAGAAGCTTCTAAAGCCATGGAATTTTCCAAGCTGTTTAAAAGCACAGTCAACTTAGTGTATGTAAACTTCTGACCCATTGGAATTGTGATACCGTGAATTATATGTGAAATAATCTGTCTGTAAACAATTGTTGGAAAAATTACTTGTGTCATGCACAAAGTAGCTGTCCTAACCAACTTGCCAAAACTATAGTTTAACAAGAAAATTGTGGAGTGGTTGAAAAACGAGTTTTAATGACTCCAACCTAAGTGTATGTAAACTTCTGACATCAACTGTATATCGTATATTACATTGAATGTGGCTAATATTGCGTTGATTCGATCACAATTCCCACAGTAGAGTGAAACGTTGATAGTGTTAACTAAAGGGGAAAACTGTAGAAGGTTGAGTGAAGTTCAATCTTTTGCTTCTCTGTACAGGCTCATATTTCTTCTGTGCGGCAGTCCGAGGCGAGCAGCTTAGAGGGAGCATTGCTTGTAGGTGATGTCCGTTACACCATCTGATGAATCCTTCAATCTCTGCCCTGTAGCTGTTGATGTCAGAGCCTTTGTTTAAGAGCCAGAGGACAGAGGTGTCTTCTGAGAACTTAACCACGGAGTTGTTGGGGTGCCTGCAGGCACAGTCGTTTCTATACAGTGTGAAGAGGATAGGGGAACTTAGTGGAAGCACCACTGGCAGTCATTACAGGTGTGAATCATTTTGAATAAGATTAGTGTTGTGGTGGCAGCATCATATTATGGGTATGCTTGTTACCGGCAGGGGCTGGGGAGTATGTTCGGATCAAAATAAATATGAAAGGAGCAAAGGACAGATAAAAAGTTAGAGGAAAACCCACCATAGTCTTCTGAAAACCTAACCCAGCGATAGTTTCATTTTTCAGCGGAACAATTAGACAAATTCTAATGCCAAAGACACACCAGAATGGCTTTCCAACAGTGTGGAGTGTACCTGAATGGTGTAGTAGTCCCAGTCCTGAACTAAATCTGCTTGGAAAAACAATGACAAGCATTGAATATTGTTGTCCTTAAAATGATTCCCGACAAATTTACTGAGCTTGAGCAATTTTGACAGAAACAATGGATAGCTGTAATGGCTGTGAAAAGGTGCTTCCACCAAGTATTAACTCTGGGGTGTGAAGACATACACATTCAATACATTTTCATTTCTTTTTTTTTTTATTAATTTGGAAAATGTTCTATAATTTTTCTTTCACTTTGAAAAAGAGGATTAAGTTGTGTAGATCTATAGGAAAATAATGAAATGTAATCCCTTTTTAGAATACATTTTAAGGCTGCAAAATGTGAAGACTGTGCAAGGGGTGTGTAGACTTTTACTAGCAACTGTATGTAGAAGCATGCAAATGCAATCCCGCCCTCATTAAGGTCATTATCATAAATCTTCATATCAAAAAAGATTTCTCGATATCAAAAATTACAATAATTGATGTCGATAATTGAATGTTTTATATTGATAGGTAATTTTTTTATATCAAGTGTGAATTATTGATTTAAAAAATATTATTGATATAAAATAAATTATTGATATACAAAATTATATGAATATATGTTAAAACTTCTTTCCATAGGGTATAACGATATCTCCTCTGAAGAGGAAAAAATTATCATGATAGCCTGAATACCGAGTGCTGGAGGCTAAAAAGTCACCATAGTGGCTGTCCATCAGATATCTATGGTAATGAAAGAAGGGGGGCTGTGTTGAAACCAGTGGTGGAAAAAGTAATCAATTGTCATACTAAAAGTCAGATACTTTAAAAACGACCCCTCCCAGAGGAAGCAGCCGTCGCCATTTCCTGTCCTAGAGAGGATATGCAAGTTTAGGGTCCACCTCTGAAGAATGACGAAGGCTATTCATGAATTGGGTGTGGGAATTTCCACGTGGAGTTGATAAACATCAACAAATAGGGCACTGACAGTTGTCAGTGTCGCTAGTTAGCATGCGAACCTCATCTAGCTAATGTTATTTTTCATTCAAAAGATAAACCAGCTGGCTCTATGGCTGGTTCTGGAGCTGGATTTGTCATAAGCATTTATTTATGCAAAACTTCACCACAAATGGAAACCACTGGCCTATCTTTGACTTCGCCATCTATATTACCTCCGAAGTTTTGGCATCTTCCATCAATTGTTGCCGCGAATCCACCATAGAAATAGTTAAAATAATCAAATGAAGCTCCGGTAATATGGATAACTATTGAAAGATAGCTGATATCCGTTTTTCTCAATGATTTATATATACACTAGATGACTGACAGAGGGTAGTGTTTTGAGGTCACCGCGCCTCCATCATGGCAAACCCCCACCATTGTAAAAATATTTTGGAAGTTATAGAAATGCATTTATTAACGTCTACATTTGTTTTTGACACGTTTATTCTATTACAAACACCTTAATGCATACTTTTACATTATATTATGTGAGCTAAACATAAAAATATATATATTTAAAAATCATTAAAAGTGTAATTTTCGGACAGTTCTAGTGTTACTGTCCCCACTACAACAACAAAAATAAATACATATAATTTTGTCCTTTAAACATTTAATTGAAATACTGTAGAATTACATTTATTCGCCGTGGAGGACTGCTCCTTCTGGGGAGTGCCAATATGGCCGACCGGTTGCTTCAAAGCCTCTCACTGGCCAATACATAACATCAGCAATCCAGGGTTTATTTACATCACTGTTTTTTTCTACATGTATGGACACGGTGCAGCCTTTAGTAGGTAGGCTGCTAGCAGGCTTCGGCTGTGGTATAGCAAAGCCAAGTTAGCCCGTGCTCATTGTTCTCACAGGGGAAGTGAAATCATAGGCTACAATGACTTTGCTCATGATCATGCATGTCACAAATGTAAGATCCTTGAACTTTCTTTCATGGGTGCCTTTTCATTATCTGGATAGACACTTGTGGTTTCTAACTAACGTTACACCAATGGGGGGAGCGGGTTTGCAAAATGCTATCATATCATGCAATTATAACATTATTTATATAAATGATTATCCTTAAATACATTATTATAGAAATTATTTAACTTGTATACAGTCGATTACTTTTGGGTGTCAGGGAAAATGTATGGGATTAAAAAGTACATATTTTCTTTAGGAATGTTGTGGAGTAAAAGTTGTCAAAAATATAAAGATACCCAGGAAAACTACTTAAGTTGTAGTCTACTTCAAAGTATTTTTACTTATTTACAGCACATGAAACACATGCAGGGGCAGTTATATGATTTGGTTTGACACAGAGACACACACAGTGCTTCCGAGGGCAGATACATGTCAATGCCATGCAGGAGCTAGGCAAGGACACTGAGGTCAAATGTAAACATATAGAGACAGCTGAAGCATAATGGTGTCCATAGTGCAGTTCAGCAACAGTTTTTGGCTCACTATGAAATCTATATAACTACCACGCAGTTATTCAACTCACCTTCTACAGTAGGCCTATGCATTAATATTATTTGAATGTGAGAATCACAAGAGGGATTGAATAAGGTGGCAGTTAGTAGCCTATGTGATTGTAATACAAGCAGCCTTATAAATCTACAAGTTGCCTAATAAACAACAAAAGTTGGAATAGGCCTAGGTCAAGATACAGCCAGGGTCATGCTGTTGCCTAAACAAGGTCGGGGAAACTGAAAAAAACTGCCTTAAGCACTTGTAATTTACATTTACATTTTAGTCATTTAGCAGACGCTCTTATCCAGAGCGACTTACAGTTAGTGAGTGCATACAATGTTTAATATTTTTTTATTTTAACCTTTTTTTTTTTATACTGGCCCCCCTGTGGGAAACGAACCCACAACCCTGGCGTTGCAAACGCCATGCTCTACCAACTGAGCTACATCCCTGACTTTTACATGCATTTTCAAGTGGCCACACGAAGAAGAAGTAATGGGGGTTTGAGGGTGCATGACAGTCATGAGGGAAACGTGTTAACATTTTCAGCAATGAGACAACACATGGTAGCAGTAAAAAAATAAAAAATAATCACCAAACATAAAAACACATCCAACTCAAGATTTAGGCTAATTGGTGCAAAGGTTGTATTAAACTACTACTTATTTTGCAATATTTTCTAGATAAGACCAAATCGCCTATGGTAACAACTGCACTAAAAGCCTATTTTGCGTCGGTCAACTCAAGTCAGATTTTTCAACAGTGACCGCTAAATGTGGCGATATGTTGGATTTTATGGGATTTGCTTGCAAACCATCACCCAACAAAATGTAGCATATTAATCGCAGCATCTGCTGTGATGTAACGTGTAACATTGCAATGATACAGTTACACGGCAGATGCATTACAATCAAAGATCATGCAGTCAATTGATGCAGCATCATTTTAATTCGGAAATGTCAAACAATGTAACCAACAACATGCATGGGCCAGTTCACGCCGCATTGGCCGAACCGCAGCATTCCCTTTAAATGTAAAATAATAAAAAATATATTTAAAAAAAGTATATGCTTAAAATTATAAAAGCAGATAGCCTAAATAGACACAAATCCAACAGCCTTACCTCTTATTCAGTCTTTCATTCAGATATATGTTCCGCACTCAACTGGTTTGTGATGGTGCTAAGGCATAGCAAATTCTGTCGAATGCCATGTTTAACCATTTTGTTCAAACGGATAGCTCTCTGACTCATACCCTACTAGCCTAATTCTACCGTGCAAAGGGATGCGGGACCGTAGTTCTAAACTGCGATGCAATGAATGATAAATCCACCCCACAAAACACGCATATTGACAGCGGTGTGGGATGCAGCAGAGTAGCCTAAATGCATAACTGATGGTCGTTTATGGAAGTGATGTGCAGTTCGCGAATGATTCATTCTTTTTAAACGACTCTTTTACCTGACTCGAGAGTCATGATTCATTTTTCTAAGTGACTGGTTCATTTTAGTCGTTCGTTTGCAGAGACGTACTACGACCACCACTTGTCTGTCATATGCGCGCAAGAAAATAGATCATGAGCATAGAGAAGAAAAATACATGTTTAGAATTGACAATTGATCGCATGGTGCAAGAATGACTGCAATTCATGTATTATTGAATATTGTGATGGACAAAGCTTTGTAAAACCAAAACATACACAGCCTCTGCTCAACAAACTCGAACTCTAGAACGAATCGTTTGGGGAGCTGCAGTTCGCGAACGACTGTGCTTATCACCAGAGAGGAAGAGAGAGGGCCAACTCGGCTAAAAATATGTCTCCCTCCAGCAGGTGGCGATTTTCCGTGGTTTCGCCCACTAAGCAAGGAGTTTTTGTATGGAGATCCAATGAGTGTCGAATTTGGTCAACAAAATTGAATGGCTTATTTGCTACGTGAGGTTTAATTGAGCGAATATAAATTTCGTAATACTTAAGTTGTTACAAGTGTACTGATATAAGTAGGACACGTGACATCCAGCTTAGTGGGTAAGAGCGTTGTGCCAGTAACGAAAGGTCGCTGGTTCTAATCCCCGAGCCGACTAGGTGAAAAATATGTCGATGTGCCCTTGAGCAAGGCACTTAACCCTAATTGCTCCTGTAAATCGCTCTGGATAAGAGCGTCTGCTAAATGACAAAAAAAAAATATATATATATATATATATAAAAAAAACACTTTATATCGGCGTTGTCTCGAGATGGCTATGCATTTTCATGATACGAGGCTAGTAGCAAAGCATCTCTCTCCATTGAATACAGGTGGTTAACGTCAGCAACCATTATCAAATATTTTTAAAAGGGTTACAATAATGAGATGTTTCCACCAATTCAAAGAAAGTATAGGCGGGAGCTAGACAGCCCGTCGTACCATTTTGTGGACAACGACTCCAATTGTTAGGGCGGAGAGACAGGTATCTTGTCAGTTTATCCATAATCTTTGTTATCACCTTGCCTGGCTACCCAGACTCCTTGTTCCGATCAAACACTATGCCACGCCCACGGACGTTTCTTGTCCGCAATGAGAAGTAATACATTTACATTTTCGAAGTATGTGGCGAAGGAGAGAGCAGCGGAATAATTGAGTCTACTAATTTATCACCCTCACGGCAGTCAAGCAATGCATTCCGCCATGAGTCGTTAACAATCAAGTCCTGTTCCGGCCACAATTAGACCTAGTTTCAAATGTATCAATAAATTATCTTATTTGTATGCCTGAAACATTAACATTGCTTAAAGCAGACGTTTACAAGTCTCCGTCACAAATGGCAACTCCATTAAGCCCTCTGCTGAACGAGAGGCTCGTAGAATCGTGACTTTCGAGTTTTTATTTAATCGTTCGCAGGTAGGGGGTCCTGCATGCTCTGGGCATTATTGACTCAAATGCACGAAATTAGTCGAAAGATTCTTTCTTTTGACTGAACGAGTCGAAAAGATCCGAATCAGTAAAAAGACCCGAACTTCCCAAGGCGCTTAATCCTATGGGGATCGAATTACATCAAAATTCTTAAAGAGATATTCACACACAATCACACGACAGGTCCCCCACAAGTTATTCATTTTTTGTCCACATATGGCGCATGTGCAGAACTTTTATTTTCACATGAGGTTAAAGCAGAGAGAAAGTGGGTCTACAAAAGACCCACGTTTGGAAAGTCTGTTGAATAATGCGATCCTTTAGATGTGTTTTCTCAAATCTTTGATTTAAGTATGAAGCCTTTATTGTTACAATAGCTTACCTAACAAAGTTGTTCATTGCTGTGATCTTTGTAAATCCAGTTCTATTCACTCATCTATGTCGTTAGATCTCAGTGACATGAGATGAGCTATAGACCCAAGTTATCAGTGCAATTCCCATTCTCACCACCAGATGGCGACAACCCCTTCTTTATTTGGTGTACACATTTCCCAGTACTACTTACCATAGAGAGAATGTATATGTATCTCTGTGTATTCAGCATTGCTTGTGGTACCTGTCCCTGCTGTAACTTTGATCATTTTAGCCTACTTTGTCCTATCAATTGTGCTGTGAGATTGAGCCTACTCATTTCATCACTTCCCTCCCCCGTCAGTTTACCATCCAGAGGATCCCTCGTAGCAGTGAGGTGTGTCAGTCCTGGAGTTCCTCTGTGGTCAACACCCTGCTGTACTCCATCCCTCTGGTGTTCAGGCCAGACATGGTATGTTGAATCATAATATAATATGTCATATAGCGTAATCAGGTCTGACATAGTACTCTAGGTTTTCACTCTCAGATCAGACATGCAAGGTTTATTCATAATAGAATATAATCCGGCCAGATCTGGGACCAGGTTGTGGTACCATTTTCCCAACTTGTCATTTTCAGATACCTTTGCTACCACATCACTATCAACATTTGTCTGCCAGCAATAATCTACAATGTTAAACATTTCATGGCCTTCAGTCCTCTCACTAGTCAAAAGTCCCGCCAAGTCAGTGTGTACAATCTCTTCCTGTATTGTAATATTAATGACATATTCATGATTCATGGGCCTTTCAGTGGTCTAAGTCTATTTTTTGGAGTAAACCAGTTCACTCAACTCAGACTCATTCCCATCTCATTTTCTCAGCAAAGACTTTGTTCTTTATAGCTTTGTCTTATTGTAGGCCTACTTGTAGATAGGCCTAGATATCAACTCATGAGTTCAGTTCTTTGATATTTCTTGTCATTTTGCTATTGTGAATTAGAAATAATGAAGCACAATTATTTTCAAAGAATTGATAGTCTGCTTACTTCTTCAGTTTGATGTTTAACCTGGCACGGGACAGCTTATGAGATGTATCAAGTGTCTAGTACGATAAAAGCGGCTGCATAGCTTATTATTTCTACCTCTTGAGAGGGAGAGAGAGAGACTGAGGGAGGGAGAGAGAGACAGAAAGGGGAAGAGGAAGAGGGAGAGAGACAGAGAGGGGAAGAGGGAGAGACAGAGAGACAGAGAGGGGAAGAGGGAGAGACAGAGAGACAGAGAGACAGAGAGGGGAAGAGGGAGAGACAGAGAGACAGAGAGACAGAGAGGGGAAGAGGGAGAGACAGAGAGACAGAGAGACAGAGAGGGGAAGAGGGAGAGACAGAGAGGGGAAGGGGAGAGGGAGAGACAGAGAGGGGAAGAGGGAGAGACAGAGAGGGGAAGAGGGAGAGACAGAGAGACAGAGAGGGGAAGAGATAGGGACAGAGATGCAGAGAGGGGAAGGGGAAGAGATAGAGAGACAGAGAGACAGAGAGGGGAAGAGGGAGAGACAGAGAGACAGAAAGGGGAAGAGGGAGAGACAGAGAGATAGAGAGGGGAAGAGGGAGAGACAGAGAGACAGAGAGGGGAAGAGGGAGAGACAGAGAGACAGAGAGGGGAAGAGGGAGAGACAGAGAGACAGAGAGGGGAAGAGGGAGAGACAGTGAGACAGAGAGGGGAAGAGGGAGAGACAGAGAGACAGAGAGGGGAAGAGGGAGAGACAGAGAGACAGAGAGGGGAAGAGGGAGAGACAGAGAGACAGAGAGGGGAAGAGGGAGAGACAGTGAGACAGAGAGGGGAAGAGGGAGAGACAGAGAGACAGAGAGGGGAAGAGGGAGAGACAGAGAGACAGAGAGGGGAAGAGGGAGAGACAGAGAGACAGAGAGGGGAAGAGGGAGAGACAGAGAGACAGAGAGGGGAAGGGGGAGAGGGAGAGACAGAGAGATAGAGAGGGGAAGAGGGAGAGACAGCGATACAGACAGGGGAAGAGGGAGAGACAGAATTGGGAAGAGGGAGAGACAGAAACAGAGAGGGGAAGAGGGAGAGACAGAGAGACAGAGAGGGGAAGAGGGAGAGACAGAGAGACAGAGAGGGGAACAGGGAGAGACAGAGAGACAGAGAGGGGAAGAGGGAGATGGAGAGACAGAGAGACAGAGAGGGGAAGAGGGAGGGGAGAGACAGAGAGGGGAAGAGGGAGAGACAGAGAGGGGAAGTGGGAGAGACAGAGATACAGAGAGGGGAAGAGGGAGAGACAGAAATGGGAAGAGGGAGAGACAGAGAGACAGAGAGAGGGGAAGAGGAAGAGACAGAGAGGGGAAGAGGGAGGGACAGAGAGACAGAGAGGGGAAGAGGGAGAGACAGAGAGACAGAGAGGGTAAGAGGGAGAGACAGAGAGATAGAGAGGGGAAGAGGGAGAGACAGAGAGACAGAGAGGGGAAGAGGGAGAGACAGAGAGACAGAGAGGGGAAGGGGGAGAGGGAGAGACAGAGAGATAGAGAGGGGAAGAGGGAGAGACAGAGAGACAGAGAGGGGAAGAGGGAGAGACAGCGAGACAGAGAGGGGAAGAGGGAGAGACAGAATTGGGAAGAGGGAGAGACAGAGACAGAGAGGGGAAGAGGGAGAGACAGAGTGACAGAGAGGGGAAGAGGGAGAGACAGAGTGACAGAGAGGGGAAGAGGGAGAGGGAGAGGGAGAGACAGAGAGGGGAAGAGGGAGAGACAGAGAGACAGAGAGGGGAAGAGGGAGGGGAGAGACAGAGAGGGGAAGAGGGAGAGACAGAGAGGGGAAGAGGGAGAGACAGAGAGACAGAGAGGGGAAGAGGGAGAGACAGAGAGACAGAGAGGGGAAGAGGGAGAGACAGAGATACAGAGAGGGGAAGAGGGAGAGACAGAATTGGGAAGAGCGAGAGACAGAGAGGGGAAGAGGGAGAGACAGAGAGACAGAGAGGGGAAGAGGGAGAGACAGAGAGGGGAAGAGGGAGAGACAGAGAGACAGAGAGGGGAAGAGGGAGAGACAGAAAGACAGAGAGGGGAAGAGGGAGAGACAGAGAGACAGAGAGGGGAAGAGGGAGGGGAGAGACAGAGAGGGGAAGAGGGTGAGACAGAGAGGGGAAGAGGGTGAGACAGAGAGGGGAAGAGGGAGATACAGAGAGACAGAGAGGGGAAGAGGGAGAGACAGAGATACAGAGAGGGGAAGAGGGAGAGACAGAAATGGGAAGAGGGAGAGACAGAGAGACAGAGAGAGGGGAAGAGGAAGAGACAGAGAGGGGAAGAGGGAGGGACAGAGAGACAGAGAGAGGAAGAGGGAGAGACAGAGAGACAGAAAGGGGAAGAGGGAGAGACAGCGAGACAGAGAGGGGAAGAGGGAGAGACAGAGAGACAGAGAGGGGAAGAGGGAGAGACAGAGAGACAGAGAGGGGAAGAGGGAGAGACAGAGAGACAGAGAGGGGAAGAGGGAGAGACAGAGACAGAGAGGGGAAGAGGGAGAGACAGAGAGACAGAGAGGGGAAGAGGGAGAGACAGAGAGACAGAGAGGGGAAGAGGGAGAGACAGAGAGACAGAAAGGGGAAGAGGGAGAGACAAATAGATAGAGTTGGGTGGGAGGTTTCTACAGGACTGAACAGAAAAACCTGGGCCTCCCACTTTCTTTCTCCCTCGCTCTCTACCCCTCCTCCCTTCCTGTCTTCTACCGTCTCCTCTCCCCCTCTGTGTGTTGTGTAATGGCGGGGGCTGGGGGCCGGACTGAGGGAGAAGGTTCTTGTTCACAGGATGTGGCAGGACCTGACTGGTTCCTCACAGCCAGCTGACTGTAGCCTAACAGGGATGAATGGAGGGAGAGAGGGAGGAAGGGAAAAGAGGGGTGTAGCGCAGAGCGTGAGTTTATTACCCTTATACTGTAGGGATGTACATACAAAGTTTTACGAATCTGTTCAACACTCTCCCTCTCTCCTTCTAACATATAGTGTTTGTGTCAGCACTAACAGCATGCATTCTTGAGGATAACTAAAAAGCTGACGTTTATTTGTTTTGACCAAACATGAGCATGTCTGTGTGGGAGCGGTGGCAGGAAGCAGGGGGGTTTCACAGTGGAGGCAGGACACATTCTGGGGAGTAATCACAGTGAAGTGTGGGGTCAGGCCGGGGGGCTGGGCAGATGGGAAGAGAGGGGGAGCGGGCGTCTCTGTAAGGAGACGGGGAGTGGGGGTCTCTGTAAGGAGAGGGGGAGTGGGGGTCTCTGTAAGGAGAGAGGGAGTGGGGGTCTCTGTAAGGAGACGGGGAGTGGGGGTCTCTGTAAGGAGAGGGGGAGTGGGGGTCTCTGTAAGGAGAGGGGGAGTGGGGGTCTCTGTAAGGAGACGGGGAGTGGGGGTCTCTGTAAGGAGAGGGGGAGAGGGGGTCTCTGTAAGGAGAGGGGGAGTGGGGGTCTCTGTAAGGAGAGGGGGAGTGGGGGTCTCTGTAAGGAGAGGGGGAGCGGTGGTCTCTGTAAGGAGAGGGGGAGTGGGGGTCTCTGTAAGGAGAGAGGGAGTGGGGGTCTCTGTAAGGAGAGGGGGAGCGGTGGTCTCTGTAAGGAGAGGGGGAGTGGGGGTCTCTGTAAGGAGAGGGGGAGCGGGGGTCTCTGTAAGGAGAGGGGGAGCGGGGGTCTCTGTAAGGAGAGGGGGAGTGGTGGTCTCTGTAAGGAGAGGGGGAGTGGGGGTCTCTGTAAAGAGAGGGGGAGTGGGGGTCTCTGTAAGGAGAGGGGGAGCGGTGGTCTCTGTAAGGAGAGGGGGAGCGGAGTCTCTGTAAGGTGAGGGGGAGCGGTGGTCTCTGTAAGGAGAGGGGGAGTGGGGGTCTCTGTAAGGAGAGGGGGAGAGGGGGTCTCTGTAAGGAGAGGGGGAGTGGGGGTCTCTGTAAGGAGAGGGGGAGCGGGTGTCTCTGTAAGGAGAGGGGGAGAGGGGGTCTCTGTAAGGAGAGGGGGAGCGGGGGTCTCTTGAGGTTGTTAAGCGTGTGTTAGCCATAAAAGGACATTTGTGAGATCACACACACACACCCCATCACCCCCACTGTTTCCTTCCCCAGATGTGTCAGCACAATCCAATAAGATGACAGCTTCTTCACAGTGAGAGGTTTGAAGTGTTACTACTTTTGTTTTGCTAGAATAAAACGTAGTTACATAATGCATTCCAGAATAAATTTGGGCTGTATATTGATGTAAGTATTGTTTTCCCAAGGTTGGTTTCAGACAAGGACATTTATTCTTATTTGGAAGCACTTCTTATTGAGGCCAGGGTTACACCTTTCCTACAATCAGGTGTCTTATTGAATTCCCCATATGACAATGCCCTCATCTGGTCTAAAGGTGAAATTACATATAGACAATCCATGGCTCAGTCTATAGTAACACTTGGTTATGTGGCTAATGTTAACCCTAATCATGTATAGCAGTGACAGATAGCCTAGGTCCTACCTCTCAACAGACTAGGTCCTATGTCAATTGGATCCTCTAGACACACTCAACTTTTCCATGACTGGAAAACAATTGGGAGAACCGAGAATAGTGATGGAAGAATATATATTTTATATAGTGCAATGGCTATGATTGAAGGTCAAACATTGAACCAAACCAAATGACCGTGGCCAAGGATCCCCACGGTGGCCTTCCCAGTACTCGGCATTCCTGTGTGAGCTGTTAGGTACAGTAGCTTCTGCTAGTGCTAAGCTAAAGCCAGGCTTAGCTTTTCCACGTTTGTTTTCCCCCTGAATGTTCACTCCACTCCGCTCCGCTCCGGTGGTGAAACACCATATGGTTCATCTTAACCTTATTAGGAAATAAGGTTAGAGAATGGAATGGAAAGGAATGGATTGTTTGGTTGTTTCTAGAAAGATTCCGACCAGGAATACGATACTACCGTCCCTCTCTTTTCCTCTGCTTTCATGTTATATTTAAAGGTACTGACATGGACTCTAATCAGGCTTTTGGATTGATTGTTAACCAAACATGTCAGGGCCGGCATGTAGGAATATAGAACGAACTGGACCTCAGACATTCCATGCGTGTATATTAGCTCATGTATGTATATGAGACACTGCACAACACATTTATGAGCCACTGTCTGTGTTGAATGTATCCATATAAATTGGTTTCAGATGGTTACTGTTGAAACTTTGCTGGTAGCCCCGAATAAGCTATTTCTTTCGGGGACTATGTGCTCTGCCTAAAATAAAAGGTAACCCTTTACATTAGGTTGCTTTTATACCTGTATAGTAACACTGTAATTACTAGTAACAACATTTATTTTAATTTGTGTGTGTCACTCATTCTTATATCTCTGCTGTTTATCCCCTTATATAAAACATTCAGGCATCTATAGGTTGAATGTGGGCCCTATTCACTGTTGGTCGGTATTTCACTGGAACCACCAGTTCCATCTGTTTAAACAGAGCCTCTGTGACATCTCCCCATCTCCACGGTAACCCAACACCCATCTCCACTCCAGCTGTCAAAAATAATAATAATAAAAAAGTAACATTCACAGACGTTTACGTCAAGCAGCTGTGTAAACCGCCGATCTATCAGAGAGGCAGTCTGCAAGTCAGCACCTAATACATATAGTCTGTCTGTGGGAGGAAGAGAGGAGAAGGCATGTGGCGGGCCAACTCATAAACCCACTGACTCAGCCCAACTCTTTTGATGAATCAATATTTCTCTGGCGCTTGATGAGGTTCAGGTCATATATCCACAGATCTATCGCTCTCTACACTCAATAATGAACCATATTGTATTCGTAGAGGCTGACAGTATTGAAAGGAGGAGGTACGTTATCTAGAACTTTCTACGCCCAAACTGGCCAAAGATATACAGGTAACTGCCAAAATGAAGGAAACACCAACATCAAGTGTCTTAATAGAGCGTTGGGCCACCACGAGCCACCAGAACCACCAGAACAGCTTCAATGCGCCTTGGCATAGATTCTACAAGTGTCTGGAAATCTATTGAAGTGATGCAACACCATTCTTCCACAAAAAATGTCATCATTTGGTGTTGATGGTGGTGGAAAACGCTGTCTCAGGCGCCGTTCCAGAATCTCCCACACACACTTTAAATCCACTATGCTCCTTTGAACTCCTTCTTTCAAAGTCATTGAGATCTCTTCTTCTATCCATGATAACCAAAGTAATGGGCAACTGGGCATTTTTATACATGACCCTAAGCACGATGGAACGTTTTGATTACTTAATTAACTCAGGAACCACATCTGTTTGGAAGCAGCTGCTTTCAATATACTTTGTATCCCTCATTTACTCGTGTGTTTCCTTTATTTTGGCAGTTACTTGTATGTTCACTCTGGTTTGAATTGTCACCAGCTAGGCTCGGCTACTGCTCCTTGGGCAGAAGTTTAGGTTTACAGGGAGCTTAGTACAGTCAGTATAGCGGGCGTACAGACCAGGTCTAGTTTCTTATTTCAGACATGAATTACATGCTATGTTATCGTCTCAGGCTCACTCAGGTACAACGTGGTTGTGATCTGCGGAAGTTTTTATAACACTTTTGAACACCTGTAGACAGTCTAGTCTGCTGTCTGGTGACTCACCCCATCTACCCCAGACAGTGAATCAGGAAGTGACTACAATGTACGATAGACAGACAGACAAACGCCTCACCTGCTGTTGCTCAATGTGTTGTTGACTATAGACATATGCCTGGTGCACTGTTTGTTGTGATGATGTTATCAGGTATGTGACTTCTCTCCGGTTTTAGCACACTCCTCCTCAACCTGTGATGCATCATCAACACCTCACTCAGATGTGACGTGCAATTAGTATCTCTCTGTCTGTCGGTCAACTGAACAAATTATGGGCCTTGAACAAATGGACAGGTGTCCCTAGCATGCCTGTGGTCTGATGTCATACAGCTGATCGCCATGGAAATCATGTGCGGGTTCTGCTCATTCTAGGCCTCAGCAAGGTTGTGTAGCAGGGCTGAATCATGCCTGTTCCCAGAACACAGCACAACAGAAGAAGGGTTAGTCAGTAGGCCTATGGTATAAACCCCACGGTGCCAACACACACACCATGCCAGGGAAAGCATGCTAGGAATGTTCCAGTCAGGTTTATGAATGCAGCGCTACAAAAGAAAGGCTTTAGAGAGCCAACACTCTTCTTACGTGAGGTGTACTGTGATTCCAATGCTAGAAATGCCCAAACTAAGCCCAATCTAAGAAGCTTTCCCAGCAAAGGCCACTGCTTTTTTCCTGGAATACATAATGTATGAATAGAGCAGTATAGTGGACAGGGGTGGAAGTTTAGCATTTTACTGAATATTTCACTCAATACGTTTCTTCCAAATGGAACGCAGACCTATGTTGAGGGTTTCCCTTACAAAGCAGCCATAAACCAAGTGTACAGGAGTTGTAGACACAGTCCATCCGTATGTACTGTAGGGTAGTTAAACATAGAATTTCATTGCAACCACCAGCAAATATGGGTCCATTTCTCAGTCAATTCACCACCAGTGAATCCAGTATCTTAGGTACAGTGCGGAAGGGCGAAGGGAGGGGGCACAGAGAGTCCTCCAGCCTTTGATTTATTTTGTGTTGAAGCCTCACTCTGCTTCCACTCAAATTTGCACCTGTGTGATGACAGATGGAGACAGTGTTTTTCCAAATTAGGACCTAGCTGAGAGCAAACACTCATGGCTCAACGCTATATAACCTTTTGAGCTAGAGTGTAGAGTCAGCTATTCAGCTCTTCAATGCTGGCTGACACTGACCTCACTGCTAGGAACTGGAGCTGTGAGGACGTGAAATATGCTGATGTCAGGCATGGTTATCAATCACACCTGTTTTAATGAGATATTGTACTTCTAGTACTGTTACTGTGTGAATTATGGCATTTTTAGTAAATAACAGTAGTTATCTGATTGTTTCAGTAGTAATAATTCAAGTATAATCAGCCCCTCCCCCCAACCCTGTTAATGACAGTATGATTGTAGTGCCAGTATGGCTTGATTTCCATGACGGTGTGGAGAGGATATTACAGTGTTTGTTGGTGTGTGTGTGCCCAGACTATGTCTGTGCTGAGAGAGCCAACGTTATGAGAGAGCTAGCTGTATGATGTATATTCCAGACCCTACGGCCCTGTGTCTCCACAGCCGTCTGTCTGTCTGCTTTCCTGTAATTCCCCTACTCCCCAAACCCTACTCCCTCACTCTCTTCTAGCCCTACACCCTATTTCACTCTCTCCTGCTCCTCCTTCCCCTACTCCCCAGACCATACTCCTTCACTCTCCTCTAGCCCACAAGGTATGGAGTCTCTATAGTTCTATATCCTCTCTGTCTCGCTCTCTCTCTCTGTCTCTGTCTCTGTCTCTCTGTCTCTCTTTCTCTACTTCTTTTTCTTCTTCTTCTTCTTCTTCTTGGACTCCTCTAGGCATGAAGTTGCTCTCTATTGGCCCGGATCTATGTCCCCTCTTTCTTGCTCTTCTCAGTTTCCTATTACTCCATCTCCTTGCTCTTTCTCAAAATCTCCATCTCCCTCCATCCCTCCCTCCTGACTGTATATCCAGAGCCAGCAGAGTACAGCACATTCTGTTTCTCAAGAGTGAGTTGAGAAGGAGTGGAGGCGCAACTTGGTGATTTTGAGGGCTTGTGAGTGGCTTGGAGTGTCACGGTGTTTGAACATGTGCTAATCCCTCTCTTTAACTCACTCACTCTCACCTTGATAACCTAACCTACTGGAACCAGCCTGATCGCTACATTGACCATTCTATTTCACCTCTCTCTCTCGCTCTGTTGTTTCAGGTGCTGCGTAACGGCCCAGGGACCTGCGCCCCCTGTGCGCTGCAGGAGTTCTCCTGGGATTGAAGAAGGTCCTGATAGTCTACGTCGAAAGCATCTGCAGAGTTGACAGCTTGTTCCTCTCTGGGAAGGTCCTCTACCCTCTCAGACTTCTTCTTCATACAGTGGTCGACCCTGAAAGACAAATACCCCAAATCCATCTACCTAGGAAGGATAGTCTGACACTAATCAGACTATGATGGAACAAAGACTGCCTTCGTTGTTACTGATAATTATGTTACAAATGGGAACACTTTTAATAGTTTGCTTGATTGATATACTGTGATCAAAATGTTTCTACAACTCCAATGAAAAGACTTTGGAACATAGAGCTCTATACATAGTTACTATGTAAAGATGCTTTGGATCAGTGGAATGTGTTATGTAATGTTACTTTAATATATGGTACAGAGTACAGTGTAAGAAATAGAAAATATATGTAGCTATACCTGATTTGAGTGAGGTGTTGGTGTAGGCTAACTACCATTGAACAAATCAAGCTATTACATTACCTCAGCTTTCTGGTTTTTAATTAAAACCGATAAAGAGGAACAGAGAGAACACCCAAAAACATTATGTCAAAGACAGAACGGTGAAACCAGCTGTTGGTATTGCTGTGTAGTGATATAGCAGCCGTCATTGTGAGAGAGGAACCCAGTATAATAATGACAGAGGCAAGAGAGCACATTAGTATTTCTGAACAGAGGTGCTATATCCATGCCACTTAGTACTTTCAATCAACAACATCAGGTGTTATGAGGGAAATTTTAGAAAAGTTTTATGCACATTTAATTAATACCCTTGCCGGAATGAAAAGGAGAAGCTCTGTCTTCAGAGTCGTGGAAGGATAGGTTTTATTTCAGCCGTACTCTTTGACATGATGTTTTACTTGTACATCTCTCTCTGTAATAACACCTTTCCATCCTGCACGGCAGGAAGCGCAAATTAAAAGCATATTTGTGTGCTTGCATCAAGTGTGACTTAAACAGACAACCAAACACTTCCCTGAATGTACGTCATTGATATTTAATTATAGGGAACGTTTTTCAAGACAACAAACGCTTCAAAGCGAAGAATGCTGTTGTCTTTGGAGCATTTGAATTATACTGAACAAAAATATAAACGCAACATGCAACAATTTTACAGAGTTACATTAATATAAGGAAATCAGTCAATTGAAATACATTTATTTGGCCCTAATCTATGGATTTCACATGACTGGGCAGGGGCACAGCCATGGGTGGGCCTGGGAGGGCATAGGCCACTGGGGAGCCAGGCCCAGCCAATTAAAAGGGCTTTATTACAGACAGAAATACTCCTCAGTTTCATCAGCTGTCCGGGTGGCTGGTCTCAGATGATCCCGCAGGTGAAGAAGCCGGATGTGGAGGTCCTGGGCTGGCGTGGTTACACATGGTCTGCAGTAGTGAGGCCAGTTGGACGTACTGCCAAATTCTCTAAAATGACGTTAGAGACGGCTTATGGTAGAGAAATTAACATTAAATTCTCTGGCAACAGCTCTGGTGGACATTCCTGCAGTCAGCATGCCAATTGCACGCTCCCTCAAAACTTGAGACATCTGTGGAATTGTGTCATGTGACAAAACTGCACATTTTAGAGTGGCCTTTTATTATCCCCACCACAAGGTGCACCTGTGTAATGATCATGCTGTTTAATCAGTTTCTTGATATGCCACACCTGTCAGGTGGATAGATTATCTTGGCAAAGGAGAAATGCTCACTAACAGGGATGTAAAAAAAATTGGCACAAAATCTGAGAGAAATAAGCTTTATGTGTGTATGGAACATTTCTGGGATCTTTTATTTCAGCTCAAGTTTCACTTTACATGTTGCATTTATATTTTTATTCAGTATATAATGTAATTGGGGTCTGAGATAAATAGTTGTGCAGTTCCATTGTGATGTGTTTCCTGTTCCTGGTTGCTGTGGTTCAACTAGAATGGGCATAGACTATAATGGAGACGTTCAGTTTTACTGGCCCATTAAGAGAAAGGGAAAAGTATATTCTGTTGCTGACGTTTCCGCTATTTATAGGTCTTATCTGAGAATGTCAGTGTGTAAAATACACACATTTCTAAATCTGTCTCGTTGATAACAGTAGAGGCTTGGCACAGGGCTTTAATATACTTTTTCATGGTTGAATAAAATACAATTTGTAGGGTTTCAAACCTCAAATTGTACTTATTTATGTCCTGACAACACATGGTCTTTCAAGTTGGATAATGTACATCGAGACTAAGCAAGTTGACACATTTTCAGAACTCTGTATGTTTAGTCCATCCTTATGTTCAGATACGAGCACAAACTCATTCAACCTAACATGGTTATGGATGTGTGACATCTCGTTCCTGCTGAGAACGCACTGGGCACAACCCCCATCATGGCCCGAGTCCATACATCTCAAACCATAAATTATACCCGAACCTAAAGGCCTGCAGCATCTGCCATTTAATTAACTCATAGACCACATCATAACCCGCATCAAGAAACCAATGGGAATAGGAGCCCCTACACACACACTCAGGCTAAGACCCAGATGCAGACACAGGAGACGGATAGTACGAGTCTCAGAGTTTATTACTGAACAAGGGGCAGGCAAAAGGTAAGTCAAGGCAGGCAAAGAGTCGTAATCCAAATCAGAGTCAGGCAGGTACAGGACGGCAGGCAGGATCAGGACAAACAGGTCAGAACCGGGATGACTAGGGAAAAACAAAAACTAGCGCACTGGGAACACGCTGGTAGGACTTGACGAGACAAGACGAACTGGCAACAGACAAACAGAAAACGCAGGTATAAATACACAGGAGATAATGGGGGGAAAATGGGAAACACCTGGTGGGGGGTGAAGACAAGCAAAAAGACAGATGAAACAGATCAGGGTGTGACACAAGGTGAAGTGATCGAACTTAGAGAGCTTTTTAAGATGTTTGCAGCATGTATTTATTTTATTTTACCAGGTTAGGCTCATTTAGATTTAAAAAAATGTGTATTTGAAAGCTGAGCTTTCATGTCTGTATTTGCACTCAGTCATTTGCTCATCGACGTTATCAAGGTTATCATCAGGTTATACCAGACATTAGACAAGGTAGGGCTGGGCGTACCTTGAAGAGTCATAAATCTCACTTTAGGCTGAGTTAGAGATTCCTTAGGAATCATTCTAGGCTAGTAAAATACATGTAGGCCTTACGTTATGATAAGATGAGTGGATCTCGACAACATAGAAAATATGTCTTGGAACATGCCTGTGCTACACGGACTGCTAACCTCAGACTCAGCAGAAGAGAGGCATTGTCTGAGGTATGTCACTGACTCAGCAAACACAGACCATATCTTTTGAAATCAGAGCCCTTTTGAAGTTGACTACTATGAGGATGACACAAGTGGGTCAGTAACAAATGCCCCTCTGGCCTCTTACAATGTGGAGAGGTACTGTATAACTGACCATTTTAGAATCTTGACAATGACATGCTAAAGGACTTGAGAATAGATATTCAAAATATATCAAAGGTCCAATGCAGCTGTTTCTATCTCAATATAAAATCATTTCTGGGTAACAATTAAGTACCTTACTGTGATTGTTTTCAGTTAAAATGGGCAAAAAGAAACAAAAATAGCTTCTTAGCAAAGAGCATTCTTTTCAAGCAAGAATTTTGCTAGGACTGTCTGGGAGTGGTCTGAGTGGGGAGGGGTCAGGAATTCTGAATTTGCTCAAGGTGTGGAAAATGCTGAATCCAAAGATAAGGCGAACGACATCTATATTTAAATGTTTAATAGAGAAACAATAGACAGACATATTCATATGGGGAGACAGACACGTTCCTCTGAGAGGTTCGTAGCAATCTGCCCCATTCCAAAGACAAGACACTCATTATACACTGAGTGTACAAAACATTAAGAACACCTTCTCTAGACTGACCAGGAGAATCCGGGTGAAAGCTATGATCCCTTATTGATGTCACTTGTTAAATCCACTTCAATCGGTGTAGATGAAGGGGAGGAGACAGGTTAAAGAAAGATATTTAAACCATGATACAATTGAGACATGGATTATGTATGTGTGACATTCAGCGGGTGAATGGGTAAGACAAAATATTTAAGTGCCATTGAATGGGGTATGGTGGTAGGTGCCAGGCGCACCGGTTTGTGTCAAGAACTGCAATGCAGATGGGTTTTTCACACTCAACAGTTTCCTGTGTGTGTGGTCCACCACCCAAATGACATGCAACTCAATATTAGGAAGGTGTTCTTAATGTTTTGTACACTCAGCGTACGCTCATCCTTATCTCTGTTCTCTCTCCATCTGCCTCAGAGTACCTGGGCCCTGGTCAAAACATAAGCCAACTTGCAAGGCCAGAGTGAACCATGGATTAGACGTCTCTATCACTTTAAAGCGCCTATAGCTGAATTACAGCCATCGGCCTTAGCCTGATGAATGTCACTTAGGGTATTAAATGCTGTCTAAATTCTGTTTTATGGTGACCCCTATCCTCAGAGAGGTCAACCTCTGGTTTCATAGGCAGCTAGAACTTAGAACCTATCAGAGGGTGAATATGTGCTGTTATTGGCAGAGAGGTTTGGAACTCTCTTTGTTATTGGTCTATTAACTAATTTACCGCATGGTGATGTCACCATGGAAGGACAAATCTCCATCCCACCAAAACAGGTAGAAATTTCAGGTGGTCTTTTCAAATAGCTCTTACACTAAAAGGGCATTATCATTTTCACAATTTCATAGTGTGGAAATATATCAAACACAGGAAAATCATGTTTTTGACTGCACTCTGCCTTTAAACGTGACTATACGAGGATGGAAGCAGAACGATGACTCTGGCCAGCTACTTTAATAGTTGAACAGGTCGAATGTTGAAGCTTGTGAAACCACTGTACTTCTGTTCTAGAGGATTACCAGAGAACCTGACACTGACAAACAGCATACTTTCACTCAGGATCCCTTTACACACACCACAAAGGTTGAGTGACATAGGAAGATAGATATCTGTGTGTGTGTGTGTGTGTGTTGCTTGGATGGAGGAAAATTTGCAGACTCAACACTTTCAGTGTGTAGCAGCTTGGCTATTATTCATGGGACAACTTATTGCACCAATAAAATATGCGGCAGCCAGCCAAGATTTAATTCATTTGATTAAATATTGGCTGGCAACCATGTAGCTCAGTTGGTAGAGCATGCCGTTTGCAACGCCAGCGTTGTGAGTTTGATTCCCACGGGGGGCCAGTATGAAAATGTATGCACTCACTAACTGTAAGTCGCTAGAGCGTCTGCTAAATTACTAAACTGTAAATATCTTACAAGCATGTAAGGCTGCAGTGATCCAATCAATAAGAGGCGCCATGATCAAGCTTATTATAGGGAATGTAAGTAAATAAGTCAGTGTTTTGGTTTCTTTTAGTAGCCTACAAATCATCAAACAATGAAATGAAACCCATTACTTACATAAAGATGTATTATAGGCTATGCTGTGCTTGATTGCTGTCCTGTTTGTGTAAATCTGTGAAATATGTAGCCACAACATCATTAGACATCAAATGCCCAGTAAAAACAGATAACATAGGATAGCTTGTTCCTGGTAAAATCACTAACATCATTCTCTTCCATGGAAATGCGCTACAGTAGCAGCCTCCAACAATGAGGAGAGCGGTATGTAGAATCCGCTCCTCTGATTGGCTCGGAAGGCTCCGTCAATGGTCTTGCGACATTTTTTCCAAACAAAAATGAGGTATTGAAACGAGAAGTTTCAGTCCGACCAGCCTCTGCGATACTCACACTCCACACGGATTTAAACTCCTCTGGACTGACTGAACGGGATACCGAACTACGCGGTTCATTGTGTGATACAAAGTAACCGAAAGGAATCGTTTTTGCTACTTTGTAGCAGTGGATATTGACTTTGGTTTTAAATCTAAAACAAAGATGACTTCATTCAATAAGGGACCAGCCTACGGGTTATCAGCAGAAGTGAAAAGCAAAGTGAGTAAACTAAAAAGTAAATCATTATTTATTTTTTATATAACCACATTTTGGTTTGTAAATTATTGCCGTTTTGGATAAACCAACTGAACGAACCAACTAGGGCTAGGCAATTGCTGCTGCGTGCTGCAACTAAAATGGGCTACAGAGTTGAACATGTGAGGCGTCCTTGGTTTAATAGTCTGATGCACTGTTACGGCAGAAAAGCTTTGGTTATGGTTAATAGGCTACAGGGGCCATTTTCATATGGGACTGTCCCCTATAGAAACTTCGACGAAAAAAAGCTAGTAGGTTGCATGGAGTTTCACACATGAATTAAAAGTTTACCAACTATTTTTGGAAACAAAACTTAAGTAAAAACAATCACTGGAAGTGGCATGAATGCAAGCCAACTAATCCCAATTTATTGTTTGTAGCAGTGGGACAGGGAGGAGTTCACTAGTGATGGTTTGCTCGCACGTTTTTCTTTTTTTTAACGGTGAACGTCAGGAACCAACTCGCATCTGTGAAAGAGCCATATATTTGGCTCCCTTATTTGCCTATGGTTACTACTGCTTTTTATCTCCAGACAACGATTAACTGCAGAAAGTTATTAAAACATTATCTGAATATTGTAATTCCTCACTGCAGGAACAATAGATAGTGAGGAGAGAGACCTTTTTCAGTGCGTTCATTTTTTTATATATATATTTTTTATTCAGGCCACCTAATAATTTGGTCAAGTAAAACTGTAGTCTATTTGAACTCACATGTCATGATCTGACCTAATGCCAGGCAACTTTGTAGGCTTTACATTAGAGATTGGTTATTTGTTCATGGTTCAAGGTACGTCTTTAAACGCTACTTGACCAGAGCCAAATGAGCCTGCTGATAATACTTGGAATGCACATCACTAGAGTCTGCAGCATAGGGGTGATGGGTAGGCTATTCCCCCATATTTTAATTTGGCAATGGGAGCTACACTGTACAGCTGTCACTGTCAGTCAGAGATGTTAGAACAGGTTAATTAATGTAAATTGAACAACAAATCCAATGAGAAGTGAATTACCGGGGGCGGCCCCTGGTTTAAAGCCACAATCCTGAAATGGTGGTTCAGCCAAATGGCAGCCCATATAAATGAGAGAAATGTAACCACTTTCTAATTGTTAAGATGGAGGTCTGGATACAAGTGTAAAGGATTTCACGCTGCTTGCTTAGAGTACCACTTCCTCCTGATTCGGCTCACATTAGGCTCAAACCCAGGACCTCCGCCTTGCTAGCACATGTGACCGCTGTCCCGAAACGTCTTACCAGTCGGCGCCACTGAAAAGTTAACAATTCCGCAGCGCAAGTGGCAACACTTCGGGTTTAGGAGGAAGTTTCACACATCCCTATGTGCTGCATTCACCATTGAACAGCAGTAAATAGTGCAGATTGTATATTTAAGGAGAAAAGTTGGATGTCTGTTAGGGTTAATACAGTTCCTGTACCATACCAGGGTATATGCTATTATCGACAGTGCATACAAGTGGCGCTATTTCTTTCCAAATGTAAGAAGTTAACAAATACATCTTTATCCAGGAGGGGATCGATTTTATTTGCTGTCGCTAAGAAGCTTGATCTTGCAAACTGGCCACTTAGTTAGCAAACCGAATGCATAGCTGTAGCCCTGAGCTGGAGATAATTGATTTGGTACATCTAAGATAGTTAAAGGAGAAGTTCTCTTTTTATAACCAAATCTCTATTTTTGATGTAAAATACACATTTTGTGTGATTTCACGTTGAGAAACTTACCCCAAACAGCAAGTCACTTCCTCAAATCACTTAGACATGAACTCACTCATAAAAACAGCATCTCTTTGCTGTATTCTTTGACTGTTAAAAGTTATGACTCTCACGTAGGCTAGTATCAAATGTTGGTTTGGCCGGGGTTGTGGAAACTATAGGCATACTCGAGCTATCCGATTGGCCAGCGCAGTAGGCACACTCGATTTAGCCACAGATCTTTTGAGACAAATTAAATGGTTCGTAATGGGAACACTGATTACCCGTTGCGCAGGGCTTCTGAATCAAGTGCACCTATCAACAACAGCGCAACACGAAAACAAAAAGGAGCGCAAGCCTTTATCGTTGGCTTTTCTACAGACATGTTTGGTGATAGACTTGGAATGCCTTGAAGATCGACCGGTTGGTGACCACTGCATTAGAGCAATATCCCACTGGTTCATAGCACATTGGCCTAGGCTACCAAAGTTGTCCCTCTGTAGGAAATGACTGAATCATGACATCATCGATCAGCCTACCCATCGGAAACAGGACAGTCAAGCCCGAAGGAGCATAGCTTACTCAGGCCCATGTATAATGTTTATGTGAAACTATGTCTCGTGTACAGTTTTTATCTGCCCAGTCTCGGTTTGCATTGATAACAGTGGTGCCAGAAGCCAACCGAGGTTTCTCTCTCTCCTGATAAAAGATAAGTAGGCTGTCATAGCGTACTTTTGGCCAATGATGCGAAAATCCAGTTAGAGAGGGATGATGATGGTTATTCTTCAACAACACTTAAGGAGAAATTGACCAGGAGCACAAAAATCTAGGCTACTGTATGGAAGTGTGTTGCAAGTTAGCAGAACGATGAGGTTATCAACAGAAACATGTCCGGTGTTGTTAGAGTAGCCAACACAGTCCATTCATAGCCTTGCACTGGCTGGGTTTCAAGTGACCGATTTCTATGTCAACTTATGACACACTAAGTCAGTAATTTGTCAAATACTTCAGCAGATTGTGAATTTATCAAGCTCTGATTAAATACACACAGCAGAAACTGGAGGAACCTTTACATGCAATCACCTGTACTGTACGTGCTTCTTTGGAAGTCGCATGTCAGAGATGCTTATAATTCCTCAATGATCCCTCTCGATTACCAACATCCCCTAGTCTCACATTGTCTCACTTATTGAACGTGAGAAACTGGAACCTGGAAATCAGCAACAAACAACCCAATCTGAAAGATCTCTAATTCACTGAGCTACAGTCTCGCTCTCTGTCTCATTGGACTATGATTTTTGTCCTTTTGAGAGGGTTCTCTCTGCCTGAAGATGGGAAATTATGAGTATAAGTTCATTGAGCTGTGCTTCCAAGCAGGGTTAAAATCCTGTGGCTCAAACCATCTGTTTCTCATGCCTTAATGAGACCAGACCACCTCATTCCTTAATTAGCACAGTTTCTGTTGTCTCTTGTGTTGTGGTCCATCTGATCCATTAAGTGGTTCAGAACAGGCTACAGGTTTAGGCTACTGCGTCATGTCTCCTAGCTGTACCTACTGCTTAAGTGCCCCTGTTAAGTTTTTACTTTCATTCACATTGTGGCTGTATGAAAAGCTTTTAGGTGAGGTAATCTCCTGAACCTCGACAGGATCAGATGAGTGATACTTGTACAGCCAAACGCTGGCTCAGCCGGGAAAATATTAAAATGAAAATGTTAGCTCTCGTTCTTCTAATGCTTGTGTGCTTTCTGATATTTTCCAGGGTGGCTGCCAACACACATGCTTTATTTGAGGGCTAATTGTGATAAATAACCAGTGGATTCTGAAAGGGGGAAATGGAAAGCAGCTTAGTTTCCAATGTGTATGCTAATCTTGAAAGATGACCAGCAACTGTCAATCAACTACACACACATGCACGCACACACACATACATACACTTTAAATGAAGGTTGTCCTCTCCTGCATGAATTATGTTACAGACAAAAAGCTAAAGCTGAATGTTTGGAACAGATTTTTTATAATGTTGTTCAAATCATCATGTCAGTCATTTGTAATCAAACAAGCCAGCAGTGCTTCCCAAGGGGTCACCGCCACTCAGGTTGAAGTTTTGACCAAATGTTTGACTGACTAACTGGTGTTTTTTTGGCCGGAACTTCTCAAGTGTTTGTAAAATACAGTGGGAATTCCCTCTGGAGCCTGGGAGCACATGAACTCACATCTGTTATATATTTTCTACAGCAGTTGGAGGGTCGTGAACTTAAAGATGACTTCTTCATCTAGATCTTCAAGTTTGACTGCTCTTATTAAGGGTAGAGCTTTAGCTGAATCCGGTGCTGTGTGAAAGAGGGAGTCCTTTTAATGAGGTCAGAAGACGTTGGGTTACCACCAAGTAGCCTCTAGCCCTCCTGAGAATTTCATGTTCAGTTTGTTTTCATTTCAGCCCAAAGGTTTCAGAAGTAAAGGTTTCCGAACAGAAGAAATTAACTTAATGTTCAGTTGTATTTCTCACCCTAAAGGGTTTCAGTAGTAAATACTATATTTTCTCCAGCACGGTCTGATAGGAGATCCCATCACATTTATCTGATTACTCACTAATAATAATAATACATGCTTGCTGAAATAGTTTATCCTAGATAGTGGGGCTGCGGGGCCTCACCATTACTGTAGGTCTGAGTCTGCCTGGTTTGTTTTTCCCCCTCCGTTGAAGTCAGAGTTTGCCTTTGGGTGGGCGAGTTGTTGGCTCATCAAGCAAACAGAGAATTTGGTTGTATATCTCTGCTGATTCTTTGGCAGGAAAGAGATTGCAGTCTTGGAACCACAAGACACACAACAATGCAAGATCTATCGATCTCCTCTGCTCTCCTCTACCTCGGTGTGTGTGTTTTCTCTAGTGGCCCTGGACCAGGCAGGGAGTCCTGGATAGGGTGAGGAATGAGGAGAGCAAGGCAGTCGGGCTGGTGGTGGTCTTACCGCACCATAATCATGTTCTGTAGGGCAAAATGTTTTAAAACACTTTGAAACAGAACACGAAAATGAGTCCATGTAGTCCCTCCCATAAGTCCAGGTAGTCCCTCCCTGTTTTAGTCTGTTTTCTATGCTTTGGTGCCTAATGAACATGACCCAGGTATGTGGTGGAGGACTGGTTATTGTGGGGTTGTCTTACCTTCCCCCTCTGTTTTTTGTAGTAAACCACAGTACCATTACTACAGATGGAAGGGGGGGAGAAAGAGCGCTGCAGGGAGAAGTGTTGGGGGATGGAGTGTTCCCCTGCTATTTGCTGACAGGAGACATTTCCCTCCCTGCAATGGTTCAGGCTGGATTTTCTTTTCACAGTGAGACTCTGATTTCTGAATTCCTTGTGTTGTCGCATTAGCCCCTGTGATGCTCTTTTGGGGTGAACAGGAACTGAGCCCTTTTGCTGAAACCATTGTTCAGCTTTTTTTACTTTCAGACCCCCAAGATCGATACTGGGGGTTTCACCAACCTTGACATGTTCAACTTTGATGAAGGCTAATGTTATCGAGTGCACGTATTTGTTTGTGATAACACTATTGTCTGTAACAACATGTTAAAGACTTGATGGACGATTGTTGACTCGGTTGGACTTTTTGTTATTGTTAGTTGGTTTCGTTCTTAAGGTCAGAGGCTCTACCCGCATGTCTCAAGTTAGGATTTGGCCTTGTGCAGTGATTGGTTTTATTAAGGCTCCAAGCTATATGTAAATATTTCTAGTTCACTGCACATTTATAGTACGGCCAATCTCTTCACATTGTGAGGTCTGCTGAGCGTTTTCAGAGCTAACGGATAGTGGTTAAATATTAATGAATACCAGCTGGGCAGTGTGTTCAAACTTGGTCGTGTGTGTGATTGAACAAATAATTAATCAAGTGGGGGTCATTCTGGTCAAAGAATATTCTGGTTTCATTCTATCTGTCAAGCTCCCCGTTAGAGATGCCCTCGATTTATATAAGATATTGTATAAATGGGAACGGTAACTTGATTGTAAGGAACTTTATGACTATAGAATTCCTTCTGACTAGAAATTGTTATTTCAAAGAGACGCTGGATGATACACATGTTATTGATTTAAACAACAATTGCCTCGAAAACAGTGGTGTATCTAGCCTACATTGAATTGATCGTGTTGCACTTCTGGGGCCTTTTCTCCCTCTAAACCTTCTTCTCCGTCCAGATGTTTGCTAGGTTCTGCAACGTCATCAGGAAATGCTTTGGGGTACAGGGTTGGGGTACGGAGGACGGGCTTGTCTGGGGTTCAATTCCAGTGGGGTTTAGCCGATGTAGCTTTCCAGATTTCTTCTCAGAAGCTTTCCTTTTAACGACTCCATCTAGACATAAGATAACTGGGGGGAGTTGGCAGTGTTCCTAGAGAAGTACTGCCGTGCTGGGAGAGAGAAGTGAAGAAAGAGAAATCTCTCCTCTCTCTAATCTTCCCTGATTTCTCTCTGAGGAGGGCTCTGTGTATTCTCGGGTGATGGTTTGGTTTCCAGCTGCTGTCAGTCAGTGGCACCAAAAGCCTCAGATGAATTCCTGTAAATGACAGTGTGCTGTCAAGCTGTTCAGAAGGGATGGACAAGTTCCTCTATAACCCTTCCACTCCATCCCAGTCCTCTCATTGAGTCATATTTGGCAACTAGAACACCACTTTGCCCTTTTACAAGATGGAGGGACATTTGAAGATTTTCCTTTTTGCCTGTTATTATGTGTGAACAGGGCCTTGTTTTCTCTCTCACGCGCACACAGACACACTGCTTCATAGAGGGCATGTCTTTCTGGTGACGGCCTTCACATTCCAGCTGACAGGCTTTAGTGGGGAGGGGTGATAAACTGCAGTTAAACGAAAACAAGCCTTTCTCTGCCCGAATAGGGGGGAAGAAGTTTGCTACATGTTTATGGGCTTCAAGCTTTCAGTCTCACATAGTAGTGCTATAAGGCTGTCATTACCCCAATGTTTTTATTAGCTTTCAATACGCCTGGTTTATAATGCTACATAGCCTACAATAAGCATCCCTCTTGAAGCCCAGCATTAACGTGTGGTGCTAATGAGCTAATATCTGCACACTGGGAATAAGCTACAGTTGTAGAGTAAAGGCTAAACAAAGAATGGACTATAATGAAAGGAGAGGAGTGGAATGGAGGCCAGATGCTGTGTCTCCTGTGGTCTTTTCCCTCTTGACTAGATCATAGAGATGAGTTTGTCTAACTGACTGGTGAATGACTAGTGTCTGTGAGATGCTCTTGTTAAAAGCCCATGTTTATAGGACATAGGCCAATGTTGAAGTGCTGTTTACAATGGAATATGAACTAATGGGTGACTGCAGCTGCAAAGCACAGTTAAATATACTCTGTTTGACATTGTAGAAAGGACCTGGAAATGTTCCATGGCATTGTGCAATCCAATTGTGGGTAATTGACAGTACAGTACTTAGTCATTTACAGTAGATTACAACACAGAACAGATCATTATTTTTCAATGTAGGCCTACCGTTTTTAGCAGATCCTGTGCATCTGTTTACATTAATGAGTTTTGGCATCCGAATGTGTTCTGAAGGGTGCGTTTGGCAATTGAAGCCTTGAGCTTGGTAAATGCTCCAGAGAGCCAGCGGGGGAGGTTTCCAAGCCCTTGACGTCTCATGTTCAGAGTGTGTGTGTGTGAGAGGAAGCAGTGGGAGAAGAAGAGGAGCATGCAGTTGTAATTGGCTTCACATTCACACACGCTCCCGTTTCCTCTTCCTCCAATGGCTACTGTCCATGCCATGATGCCAGTAGCATCACTTCCTCTCTGAGCTGTGTCCTGGTACACATTAGCTACGCAGCATGTTAAAGTGAGCTGACCCTAGGAGAACGGACTGTCCCTAAAACACCAGACCACAATACATAGATCAGTGTCATTTCCTTTCCTGGCAATAGACCAGGATTAATGTGCTCTAGAAATATCTACATCAGACCACACTAATGCCTTAAGTGCCTTCATTTGGGCTAGTGTCTGTCGGTCTAGCAAATAGCTTCTCTTTAGTTCTCAGGAAACTGTGGTTGCATCATGGGCTCCCTTATGGATTACATGTGAATTTGTGTATATCTTTTTCTCACTGGCTTTGAAGCCAACGTGTGAATCTGAAAGTATTTCTGACGTAACGTTGTGACTCACTAGAAGGGTTGACGTCTTTACTGTTTGTTATTAGAACCTTATTGTGGCCAATCTACATTACATTAATCTCTTAGCTAAACGTCTGGTTGGCACAACAACATTTAAAGCCAAACGTCTGGGCTTTTATGCTGTTCCAGACAGATGGTCAACATTTGCGCTTTAACCCCCCCAGTCCCAGCCTGTTGATTTACCCCACAGCTCAGTACTTACTCTGCTGAAATGACACCCTATTTATTTTATAGTGCACTACTTTTGAACAGGGCTCTAGTCAAAAGTAGTGCACTAAATAGGGAATAGGTTGCCATTTGGGGCACATCTGTAATCTCTGCCCCTGACACCACTGTAAAAGCCTGGCTTGTTGACATCTGACGTCTACATTTCTGATAACTTTTTACAATCTTGATGGGGAAAACGGTTTTCTATTACAATGTCAAAGTACATTATGAAAAACGCCATGCAAGCCTGTAGCTTGATCAGTGATACTTTGTCCAAAAGCTGATTCAGTGAGTGGTTTGCCCATCCGGAGTTAATTCGTTGATGTGGTCTAAAACCTGTCTAAATGGAGAGAAACTCATGATGTTGAGGGGTGATTATGTAACACATGGACATACCTCTCTTGCTGGGTTTATTGGCGTGAGACATGATTTTGGCTCATAGTTCCTTATTTCAAAGCAGCTTGAGACAATTTCGCATCTCGTAACACTGTCAAATGATGAGATACAACGATCAGGAAGAGATTTCATTAGACATGACAGTTTTAAAGGGCAAGGTGTTGTTACAAAGACACTAGTCTCATGTGACAGACTTGAACATAGTAGCTGGCCAGGACATGCGAGATATTGCTCTAGGTTCCGAGATAATAACTTTTGCTTTCACCTCAGATCGCAGGCAAATATGACATGCAAAAAGAGGAGGAGCTTCGGTTCTGGATCGAGGAGGTGACGGGGATGGCCATTGGAGATAACTTCCAGAAGGGCCTAAAGGATGGAGTCATCCTGGGAGAGTAAGTGTTTGCGTGTGTTTACTGCAGAGCTGACAGTGACAGAGGTTTGACATTGCAGTGTGTGTGTGTGTGCGCCCTCCACACTGCTGTGATCTGCAGCTAATGTTTGCCGGGTGGAGACGCTGACTAGGATTTTTGCACATGAGTAATCAGTCACACTCCAGTCACTATCCACAGATTGATGTGGTGATTTGCATATTGTCTATTTTATATTCCAGTTGAATACATATTTGATACACAAGCCCATACTGCAGATATTGTCCTCAGTGTATTTCCTCCCCAAGATTCACTTAAGATTATATATTTTTTACATTGAACATGAACACTTTAAACTGAATGTGTGTGTAAGATGCATAAGCATTTCGCTACTAATCTGCAAATTATGTGTACGTGACAAATCAGATTTGATTTGATAGACTGACCTTCTCTCTTTCTTAGATTGATAAACAAACTGCAACCTGGCTCGATAAAGAAAATTAACCACTCACAACTGAACTGGCACAAGGTAGGCTAATGCTTTCCCCAAACCTAAACCTCAAGCACAAAGACCATAGAGAGCTGTTCAACTCATTAATACCATTTACGATCTGTAAGCCATATGTTGTGCATGGAGAATAAGTGGACTCATTCATTAAGCCTTCAGCTCTCGCTCTCTCCTCACTCTCGCTCTCACTCACTCACACAACACCTTCTTTATGGAGTTATTACTTCCTGATGTTCTTACTATAGCCCCTCCCCCATCTCTGCTATGCCCATCCCTGCTGTGTTCTGGGGCCTGTTCAGGAGGATGTAACGTCACAGAACATTCTGATAGAAATGTACCGTGTAGAAAATATGATTGTCTTGTCAGATAGAATACGGAATCGTGCCAGCTCTATTCAACCTATTCCTATCTGTAACCTGTGTTGTGTTCCCCCAGCTGGAGAACCTTGGCAACTTTATCAAAGCCATCCTGGCCTACGGCATGAAGCCCAATGACATCTTCGAGGCCAATGACCTGTTTGAGAACGGCAACATGACCCAAGTCCAGAGCACATTGCTCTCCCTGGCTAGCATCGTGAGTGGGATACCCAGGGGGGTAGAAAGACTTCCTTAATTATGATTATTATTTTAAAACATTTAAACATACAAGAACACATGTTACAATTAGTGTCTACTGGGAGAAAGACTGACACCTACAGTAAAGTGTTACCAAGACTTTCTCATAGGGTTCCTTCTCTGGTGACACCTACAGTAGCGCATTACCAAGACATTCTGATAGGGTTCCTTTTCTCCAAGGGACTTGTAGCATCAAATATTTCCACATTCTTATCTTATTCCATAGGCAAAGACCAAAGGCATGCACACATCGTGTGACATTGGTGTGAAATACGCAGACAAACAGACACGCCATTTTGATGACGATAAGATCAAGGCTGGACAATGTGTCATCGGACTGCAGGTAAGATATGATAATGATGCTTAAACAGCCACAGGTTGTTGGGCTCTGTTACTGGATGTGACTATACAATATATTTTTTCATTTTTTTCATCCTGATAATTGAATGTTTATATGTAGCTTATTTAACTGATTCTTCAATCGCTTGTAATAGATGTGGGCGGCAGGTAGCCTAGCGGTTAAGAGCGTTGGGCCAGTAAGTGAAAGGTTGTTGGTTCGAAACCCCAAGCCGACTAGGTGAAGTCGCTCTGGATAAGAGCGTCTGCTCAATGACTAAAATGTGATGTGTAATAGAAGTGTAATACGTCTATTCAGCTATGTTTCTGTGTGTTTAGATGGGGACCAACAAGTGTGCGAGCCAGGCTGGTATGACAGCATACGGGACCAGGAGACATCTTTACGACCCAAGGTCCCAGACAGACAAGCCTTATGACCAGACCACCATCAGTCTGCAGATGGGCACCAACAAAGGAGCCAGCCAGGTAGAACCAATTATGTATACCAACACTGTGAATGTCTATGGGTAGAACAAACACTGTGAATGTCTATGGGTAGAACAAACACTGATGCATTTACAGGGGTCTACTTCCCCTGTTGAAACCCTGATGGAACTTATAGTACCAGTCAAAAGTTTGGACACACTCTCATTCAAGGGGTTTTCTTAATTTTTACTATTTTCTACCTTGTAGAATAATAGTAAAGACATCAAAACTATGAAATAACACATATGGAATCATGTAGTAACCAAAAAAGTGTTAAAAAATATATATATATATTTGAGATTCTTCAAAGTAGCCACCCTTTGCCTTGATGACAGCTTTGCACACTCTTGGCATTCTCTCAACCAGCTTTTCCAACTCTTGAAGGAGTTCCCGCATATGTTGAGCACTTGTTGGCTGCTTTTCCTTCACTCTGCCGTCCGACTCATCCCAGGCCAGGTCATCTGATGCAGCACTCTCCTTCTTGGTAAAATAGCCCTTACACAGCTTGGAGGTGTGTTGGGTCATTGTCCTGTTGAAAAACAAATGATAGTCCCACTAAGCCCAAACCAGATGGGATGCTGCAGAATGCTGTGGTAGTCATGCTGGTTAAGTGTGCCTTGAATTCTAAATAAATCACAGATAGTGTCACCAGCAAAGCACCCCCACACCATAACACCACCTCCTCCATGCTTTACGGTGAGAACTACACATGCGGAGATCATCCGTTCACCCATATCGCGTCTCACAAAGACACAGCGGTTGGAACCAAAAATCTCCAAATTGGACTCCAGACCAAAGGACAGATTTCCACCGGTCTAATGTCCATTGCTCGTGTTTCTTGGCACAAGCAGGTCTCTTCTTCTTATTGGTGTCCTTTTAGTAGTGGTTTCTTTGCAGCAATTCGACCATGATGGCCTGATTCACACAGTCCCCTCTGAACAGTTGATGTGTCTGTGATTTGAACTTATTTGGGCTGCAATTTCTGAGGCTGGTAACTCGAATGAACGTATCCTCTGCAGCAGAGGTAACTCTGGGTCTTCCATTCCTGTGGCGGTCCTCATGAGAGCCAGTTTCATCATAGCGCTTGATGGTTTTTGCGACTGCACTTGAAGAAACTTTCAGAGTTCTTGGAATTTTCCGTATTAACTGACCTTCATGTCTTAAAGTAATGATGGCCTGTTGTTTCTCTTTGCTTAATTGAGCTGTTCTTGCCATAATATGGACACGGTCTTTTACCAAATAGGGCTGTCTTCTGTATACCCCCTACCTTGTCACAACACAACTGATTGGCTCAAACGCATTAAGAAGGAAAGAAATTCTACAAATTAACTTTTAACAAGGCACACCTGTCAATTGAAATGCATTCCAGGTGACTACCTCATGAAGCTGGTTGAGATAATGCCAAGAGTGTGCAAAGCTGTCAAAGGCAAAGGGTGGCTACTTTGACGGATATAAAATATATTTTGATTTGTTTAACACTTTTTTGATGTCTTCACTAACTACTCTATAATGTAGAAAATTGTAAAAATTAAGAAAAACCCTTGAATGAGTAGATGTGTCCACAATATATGATGGAGACTTCACATGGCTTTTCATTGCACATCACTATAATCACTTTGTTGATGATACGTATATTTGTCTTGAAGACAATCCGTCAGTAACTGTTTTCATGGAAATCTCCTAAAGTGTGTACCCCGGCCCTCTCTGTCTCCTCTCCCCCAGGCCGGTATGTCCTGCCCGGGAACGCGTCGTGACATCTTCGACAATAAGCAGGTGCATCCAGTGGACAACTCCACTATCTCCCTGCAGATGGGCACCAACAAGGTGGCGTCCCAGAAGGGCATGAGCGCGTACGGCCTGGGACGCCAGGTGTACGACCCCAAGTACTGCGGCTCGCCCACCGAGCCCGTCATACATACCAACGGGAGCCAAGGCACGGGCACCAACTGCTCTGAGATCAGCGACAGTGACTATCAGGCCGAGGAATTCCTCCAGGAGGGAGAGGGGGAGGAGTACCCAGTGGCTTATCAGGAAGAGGACAACTACAGCGACGTGGCCCACTACAACAACGTTGACCAGGGCATTGACTATTAGGGCTGTCCGGGGCCATCCGGCACTAGCCTGGTCCCAGATTAGTTTGTGCTGTCTTGCCAATGACCATAGGAGTTGGCAAGACCGCATAAACAGATCTGCGACCAGGTTAATCCGGCGCCACCTTAACACAACAACGACCGCTAGAGTGGGCAGTATTAAAAAAGTGTATTTTATCGATGACAAACAGAGCAAGTCTTCTGCTATCCTCGCTAATCTTTTACATTTTTTTTATTGAAGCATAAGAGATAAATATTGTCTTGAGTGCATTCCTTCTCCACCTCCTCCCCAACTCTCCTTCCATTTGAGCAATAGTGTTCATGCAGTTGTAGTTAAAGCATAGAAAGTGCTGAGATACAGTGTTGGAGATAATAATATTATACTATTACATTATGAAGTATGGGACACTGAAGTAAAGAAATTTTGCGAACTTTGTAGCATCTGCAACCATTTTTTTACTGATCGAGTCATCCCTTTTAAAGGAATTCATTCACCAACTGCTTTGCTTTTCTGCCAACCTAAAAGGACCAATATTACCTTTTTATATCAATACAATTGAGTGAACCTCGGAGTAACCAGTGGCCATCTCATCTGTTTAATATTAGTAGGTTTCAATCTAAATCACTGGACCATTTATTTTCCTAAAATCGTGAAGTGAGTAATTTCTAATGGATATTCCATTAGACCAGACGACCAAACCAGAATGTCCTGCTTTTTTTGCATACAGTAAGGCTAGTCTTATTGTGCCATGACGTCTCATGTTCTTATATCCACCCTCCATTCCCACTGTATTTATTGTCATGTCTCTCATTATAAACCAGTGTGGTGTCTGAAAAGGCACCCTATTCCCTATATAGTGCACTACTTTTGGCCAGGGCTCTGGTCTAAAGTAGTGCACTATATAGGGAATAGGGTTCTATTTCAGATGCAGCCTCTCCTGTTATGTCATTTTTTTAAAGCAAAAATGTATGTTCGAAAATAAAGCCTATTCCTTGGTTCTCCAAGCATTCCTATTCATAGTCCATTGTCAACTTTATTTGCATAATTCTTTATGATTGTTTTGAAGACTGTCTTCCAATCTTTTATCAAATGTCCTCTATATAAATTGGTAATGTAATTGAACCAGAATTAAATGACATGCCTGAAGCAGGAAGTATTTTTCCACGTTGTGATTCTGATTGGCAGTTGCCCTTTAATACTAACTGGTTTGCAGGACTTCTGATTTCATTAGGAGGGCACGCTAGTCTTGTACATTTTATGACGACGAATTGGAACGTCACTGAGCCTTGGTTGTATATTAAATCTATTCATATAGACCTAAAATTACTATACATATTCTGTTATGAGGCTTTAGCCACAGTGGATGTCTCTGAGATGGCTTTTGGAAAGCAGCCCTCCGCCTGATTTGATGTCCCACCGTTTTCTAGAGACTGTTGTAACTGCTCTGAGTGGAAAAGCAGTCGGTCTCAAAAGTGGAACAAGAAGAAGTCCGCAAAATAAAGTCACAGGGTTTGTCTGAGATGGCACCATATTCACTACATAGTGCACTACTTTTGACCAGGGCCCATAGTGCTATGTAGGGAATAGGATGCCATTACTGACACACCCACTGGCTGAAGAGAAAATTGCCTGATGTGCCCCTTCATACATCAATTACCGACCATTTAGTCATTTACTGTTTAAAATGAATCATTGAAATGTTAACTGCAGTCTCTGTTTGCTTGTATATGTTTGTGTGGCCAAAAGAAAGAAACCCCTGCATTTATGCTGCTTCTCAGGAATTGTTTTTCAATTGTGACAGTAAAGTAGAGCTTGATTAACTGTTCCAATGGCTTGGCCGGCGATCCAACCCGATTAACAACCATGACAGAGGACTAGCAGCTCAGCCAGCATCCACAGACACATTTGGAAACATCAGACATCAAACAGAGCAGAATTTAATTAAGCTAAGCTTTGCAGTGCTCTCTTTTTGTCCCACTTCTGAATGCAATAAGCAGAAGAAAGGCTGAACTGAAAGCAATGTGATGAGTGTGTTTTGAGAACTAGCATTCCTGTGTTCTGGGAAAGGGATGGTTGAGTGAGTCAGTTCTGAGGGTGGCTGTCTGTGTGTGTTGGACATGGTGTGTGAGTGTGTGTGTGTGGAGCGTTAGTGTTGGACATGGTCTGCAAAAAGGCGATGGATGGTAATTCACTCAAGGTCTCAATCTGGAAGGAATGTTAAGAGCTGCAGCATATGGTTTACTGGCTTTGTAAAGACAGGCCTAACATATTTTGTTACACGCCACACCATTAACTTACAAGGTTTTAGGGGGAATGCATGTACAAAGTGTTTGTCCTTTGGTGAGTCCACAATTATATATTAAGTACATCGCTCAAGGTCTTATTATAATTCTTGAAATCCAGTTGTCCGCTTTCCTCTCATAGTCAAATTCACACTATCACAGTTTATGAATCATGCCTACTCATACAGTAAACAGGTGACACTGCGTCAACAGCGCCATAGTTATTGGTAGTTGACCTCTCCTGTGTCCAGCCATGTGATGAGCTAATCAAACAGACTGTGTGTCCATACTGGGTTTCGTAATGCCAAGGACAGTGAACAAGTCAACTCAACCAATGGGCTTCATGGGAAAATTATGGCATTCATTCAAGAGCGGTCTCCTTTTTTTAGCCCCAGTCAGTTTGCTGCTTGGGAATAATCAGTGCTTTGTGTGTGAGCTGTGGAATCCAGGACAAAAACGCAAGATTCAATTTTAGAGAAGGCAGTCCAAATAAGGTGGTTACCGCAGCAACCGCAGTAGGAAGGCCTTTAAAGGCAGAACTCCAAACGGCCAGTCCTGCAGCATGGCGGGAGGCAAACACAAACCCCCCTCACTCACTCACACACACACAAATAATAAACACATGTGCACCCATGCACGTATGCGCACACACACACACACACACACACACACATACCCCTCAGCAGATCCTGCTCAGGGCCAAAAACATGTCAGGAAGCCTGTGCACTGAAGGTCTTTGATAAACGATTTAAGAGACTAACATTCGGTCTTGGTTAATTTCATTATTTGTGGTGTCTTTTGGTTAGTTACAGTAACTTGAGAAAATGTACCAATGAGTTTAAAAGGTAACAGAGAAGGTACAGTGGTGTGTATTCACATTGCAGCTGAGGGAATCTAGCATTGCGGCTGAAGCCTCATCGTTTCTCAATGCCCAGAGATCTTCCATCTAGTCAACACATCTATGAGAGGACCAGGCTTCAGACGGAGGGTCTGTGGTTTGAAACTTAATCTCACATTATCAACCATGCATATTTAAAAAAAGATTTACCATAACATACAAAGGTAATAATACCTCCATGCATATTTATATTGATTTCATATTACTTGAGTGACCTGGTTTTGCAGTGTAACTGGATAGAGCCGCACAGTGATTTAATGACATGATGGATGGTTGGTTGCCTCCAAAGACAATAGAAAAGAAGGAGACTGTGGGCTGTATCTGTGAAAACATTCTCAGCTAGCCTCTCTCCGAAGTCTGGACTTTATTAGCTGAGAGCTCCAGCTAGCTGCTCCTCGGGCCGTAACTCAACGAATCTCGCCTGGGATGGGGGGAACAGGGTATGGGGGGGGGGGGGGGGGGGGGTATATCAGGCTCCTGGCAGATGTGTGTGCGTGCGCGTGTGTGTAGGACCATTTCCTGCAGCTGACGGGCTGGTGATCATCATGAGATATTTTGTTGCATTACAACCTGTAATTTAAATAGATTTTTATTTGGATTTCATGTAAAGGACATACACAAAATAGTCCAAATTGGTGAAGTGAAGTAAAAAAATTACTTGTTTAAAAAAAGGCCCCAGAGTCTGCAACACCACTAAGCAAGGGGCACCACCAAGCAAGCGGCACCATGAAGACCAAGGAGCTCTCCTAACAGGTCAGGGACAAAGTTGTGGAGAAGTACAGATCAGGGTTGGGTTATAAAAAAATATCAGAAACTTTGAACATCCCACGGAGCACCATTAAATCCATTATAAATGTTTTTAAAGAATATGGCACCACAACAAACCTGCCAAAACTCACTGACCAGGCAAGGAGGGCATTAATCAGAGAGGCAACAAAGAGACCAAAGATAACCCTGAAGGAGCTGCAAAGCTCCACAGCGGAGATTGGAGTATCTGTCCATAGGACCACTTTAAGCCGTACACTCCACAGAGCTGTGCTTTACGGAAGAGTGGCCAGAAAAAAAGCCATTGCTTAAAGAAAAAAATAAGCAAACACTTTTGGTGTTCACCAAAATCCATGTGGGAGACTCCCCAAACATATGGACAGTGAAGCATGGTGGTGGCAGAATCATGCTGTGGGGATGTTTTTCATCGGCAGGGACTGGGAAACTGGTCAGAATTGAAGGAATGATGGATGGCACTAAATACAGGGAAATTCTTGAGGGAAACCTGTTTCAGTCTTCCAGAGATTTGAGACTGGGACGGAGGTTCACATTCCAGCAGGACAATGACCCTAAGCATACTGCTAAAGCAACACTTGAGTGGTTGAAGGGGAAACATTTAAATGTCTTGGAATGGTCTAGTCAAAGCCCAGACCTCAATCCAATTGAGAATCTGTGGTATGACTTAAAGATTGCTGTACACCAGCGGAACCCATCCAACTTGAAGGAGCTGGAGCAGTTTTGCCTTGAAGAATGGGAAAAAATCCCAGTGGCTAGATGTGCCAAGCTTATAGAGACATACCCCAACAGACTTGCAGCTGTAATTGCTGCAAAAGGTGGCTCTACAAAGTATTGACTTTGGGGGGGTGAATAGTTATGCACGCTCATATTTCTTGTTTGTTTCACAATAAAATATATTTAACATCTTCAAAGTGGTAGGCATGTTGTGTAAATGAAATGATACAAACCCCCAAAAAATCCATTTAAATTCCAGGTTGCAAGGCAACAAAATAGGAAAAATGCGAAGGGGGGTGAATACCTTCGCAAGCCACTGTACATAGGGTGAGTTGTGTCTGGGAGGGAGTATGATGAGGCCCTATCCTCCCTCACATGCCAGTGGATGGCTGTTAGCAAAACGTTTGCATTGCTCAGCCTCAGAGAATGTGCACAAGTACAAAGTGATTATTCAACCGCCATTGCACCCTAACCTGTACTAAAAGGCCTCAGGATCTTTTTCTCATGGTCACATCCAAGACACAGTACATTCTGCTGCAATGTTAGCATCTGGTTTGAAAGACCAAAGCTTTGCATTGCCATCAACACAGGAATGTTGTACTAAATTCTCCCACAGCTTTCCTTACAATCTCTGATAAAGGTGTATAGCTTCTATAATGCTTCTCAGTAGCCTAGCGTGCTAAGAATTAGCCGTGTGTGTGAAGCCCAAGTTGTGTCTTCATTTGGGAAGAGAGGTTCACTTACTTAGCCCTCTGCAGCTGGTGCTAATCTAAACCAGCTGGGTGCTGGATGAGAGTCATACGCCATTATCTGTAAATTACTTGTTTCTCAGTCCAGCAATTAGACCTAATTTCCTTGCATGTTGACATTGGGTGAGACAATACAACATTCACCACGGGGGAACAGAGGGAATTTGGTTTCTGTATAGTCCAAACACCACGCTATGAGTTAGTGACAGCAACATGGGCGAACAATGGAGTCAGTATTTCTCCCAGTGAGATGTTGAATACCTCAGATTAAATTAGGGGTAATAAAATGAGAAGACTTCCTCTGTTTTACTGCCAATTAGTGAGAGGCTCAGAAGCAACTCCTACTTCTGACATATTAAACTCAACAGTAGGTCTAGCATGTAAAGAGTGCCAGGCAGAGACTCTTTCAGTCTCAATCCTATCTCACCACACAAACATGACTAACGTTTCTGCTTCAGTACTATAACCTGTGTTTGAAAAAGTCCAATGTACTTTGGTAGAATTCCTTTGGTTGGTTGAAAGCTGATAACTACACAACCATATGAGCAAACTGAAACCGAAACAAGCGTTCCAGACCCCGGGGACTATTATGTACTCAGTATTCCTGTCTAATTGTTAGGAATCACTAACCTGTAAGGAATTTGAGAGGGTTTCATGAGAGTGCACACTGAAAGAGCCAGTAAGAGTGGCTTCTCTCCAGTGCTAGAACCATCCATTTGGACATTTGGACGAGGCCACCACAGGGCTGATTGAGTCTGGGCCAGGTAAAAAGACATTTATATCCAATCAATTTCTAAAATACTGCACCAGGAAGCCTATGCAGTATGCAGTCCCCACTCCCTCCCTGAAGTCCCTTGCCTGTGTTTTCCTTCAACACCTTTCCATAGACTGCACTCTATTCTGTTCCCTGCATAACAGCTCCTTTCAATGTCTTTTGTTGGACATGAATTTGGCCACAGCGCCCCAGCAACCCCAACCCCACCAGCCGATGAGTCTGAGGAAGGTTCTGGTAGGTTAGGTTGCATAATCCTGAGCTCTCTCTCTCACACACACACACACACACACACACACACACACACACACACGCACGCACGCATACACTCGCTCGCTCACGCACACACAGACACACACATTTATGCAGGCATGCACACACACACATGCACACACACACACACACACACCAACATTCTGTCTCCCAACATTCTGTCTCCCAACCTCCAGCTTACCAAATGCCAGAGCTGAAATTAATTGAAAACCTTTCTGTTGTCTGTCTATGAACCAGATGCCAACCAAAACTTTGCAGAGCTGGGAATTATTCAAATGATTGGTTATTATACGTTCCCTACTGCACTTAGTCTCGAAAACCCGACCCTAGGCAACAGTGATTATAAGGTCTCTTTTGGCAACTTTGATATGGGGGAAACATGGTTCTGGGGTGGACCCTCTTGAGACAGACAACTCTCCCAAAGAATCACGAGGCACTGGGGCAGACATGCCAGAACTTCGCGATTCAAAACCAAAGTTTACAGGCAAAACCTTTACAGTGGTTTTAGTGAAGGTAGGATGCAAAGTAGCCACTTGTGAAATGCAATCATTAAAAATAACCTCTGTGATCTCCATCTTGTTAGCTACTATTCTGTATTTTGTTCAAGGGGATAAAGTAGTGACGGAGGCAGTGACGTAGCTCCTCTATGCCAAAAGGGGTGGCAGGTAGCTTAGTGGTTAAGAGCGTTGTGCCAGTAACCGAAAGGTTGCTGGTTCTAATCCCCGAGCCGACTAGGTGAAAAATCTGTCGATGTGCCCTTGAGCAAGGCACTTAACCCTAATTGCTCATGTAAGTCGCTCTGGATAAGAGCGTCTGCTAAATGAAAAAAATAAAAAAAAGAGTCTATAATTGAAACCAGACCCTATAGTGACTGTGGCCTAGTGTCAGGTTTTCGAGACTATAATGCACCTGGTCTTAATGAATGATACATTTTTCTAACCGCAGAGGTTACCAGGTTACGAGGTAGCCTGGTAACCTTGACCTCAGAGGTGTCGCATGATGGAGCATTACACCGTAGTGTGGGGCAAAGAAAACAAACACAGTGGTTAAAGAGCAGGCTGTGTTTTGAAATTGATCTGGAGACAGCATTCCTGGCTCTAATCTAATAGAGAAACACAGCAAACAACAGCTCTGTAGCCTGCAGAGGTTACTATCACCAAGGAGAGGGCACCAAGGCAAGGACAATCACTCAGTCACCCAGTCAGAGATCAGGACTACTCGGGTGGGAAGGGCTTGGTTGGATGATGACTAGACAATGGAAAACTTGTGAGGCCCTTCTGACTAGGACCTAAGGAGTCAGAGTCACTACTGTGGAGCAGCCTAACAGATGAGCTAGAGAATGAGTTAGTCACTTTATTGGTATTCTGAAGACTAACATCTCATCTCTTTCACTAATGTTATTAGCGTTAGCCATCGTATGCTAGCACATCATGTCATGTGTCTCTGGCTAGTAGTTGGGTTAAAAATAGATATCAATTGGAAAATGGTACTCTCTCTCTCTCTTTCTCTTGCAACCATACAATCAGTTTTCTTAGGAAAAACGCCTGCCTAAAAGACTGACAGGACAGTGTCTGTGTCTCCTGTAGTAGTGGGACCATCTGGTGGAGAAGAAATTGAAGTGCAAGTAATTGGAGAGTCTAGAATCAGATGGTACAAAGTTTAGTTTTCGCAAGCGTTCAGAACTCCACTATAACTGTGTGATATACGGACCATTCCATTCTTATTTAATAACCTCTATTCCATGTTCTCTGTGCACAGTATTAGATTCCACATCAACTGTAAACATAATCAGGTTCACACTTTGTGTGATGTTAGTGACCTTAGGGTATGTGGGAAATGATACATAGATACATTATTATTATTATTATTATTATTAGAAGTGCTTATTTAAGATACTCCTTGAAGAGGTAGGGCTTCAGATATTTTCGGAAGACGGGCAGAGACTCCGCTGCCCTGACGTTAGGGCAAAGCTTGTTCCACCATCGGGGTGCCAGGACAGAAAAGAGCTTTGACTGGGTTGAACAGGAGCTAACCCCAATACAGGTGGGAGGGCCAAGAGACCAGAGGTGGCCAAATGTAGTGCTCGGGTTGGGGTGTAGGGTTTGAGAATAGCCTGAAGGTAGGGAGGGGCATTTTCACTTGCTGTGGTGGAAGTGGGCAGCGCTAAAGTTGTTTCTCCAAGACGAGGCATGATCTTCAGAGCGCTTGTTCTTATGAATGCAACATATTAATTATTCATTTGTAGACAAACTGGATATTGAATTGTGCTTGGTTGTCAATGCAGCCAAATATCAACATTTGTAGGAGATGTATCTTTGCTTGGATAGTTCCATCTCTGCCACTGATTTAGTCTAGCTTTAATGACAATTTATCTACAAATTAATCATTGATATGTTGGATTCACATCTCCATCTCAACCAAATATCTAAGTTAAAGAATAGGAATAAATTAAATCAAATCAAACTTTAAATGCGCTTTAAATGAAGTTTGATTTGATTTAGTCCTATTCTTTGACAACCAAACACAATTCAACATCACTTTTGCAATACAGTAAATAGCCAAGTTAACAAATTATATGTTGGATTCAGGTCTAAACTAAACCAAAAATAAAAGTTAAAGAATATGATTAAGCCAGTGGCTCAGATGAAACTATCCAAGCATTAGATATCCTTTAAATGTTGATATTTGGTTACATTGTCAACCAAACACTATTCAATAATATTTTTGTAATACAAAATGTGTTGCTCATTTTCAACCTTAAAATGAGCAACACATCCATGGCCACATTTTTAGGTTAGCCTAATGTAATTATAATGTCTTCTTATATAATCATAAAAAGCGTGCATGTTCAAGATAGCATGCAGAGGTCACAGCTCTGTGGAGATCTTCACAATTGCTGTAACATAATCTGCATTGATGACTTGCACTATGTACAGTGGGGAAAAAAAGTATTTAGTCAGCCACCAATTGTGCAAGTTCTCCCACTTAAAAAGATGAGAGAGGCCTGTAATTTTCATCATAGGTACACGTCAACTATGACAGACAAATTGAGAATTTTTTTTCCAGAAAATCACATTGTATGATTTTTAATGAATTTATTTGCAAATTATGATGGAAAATAAGTATTTGGTCACCTACAAACAAGCAAGATTTCTGGCTCTCACAGACCTGTAACTTCTTCTTTAAGAGGCTCCTCTGTACTCCACTCGTTACCTCTATTAATGGCACCTGTTTGAACTTGTTATCAGTATAAAAGACACCTGTCCACAACCTCAAACAGTCACACTCCAAACTCCACTATGGCCAAGACCAAAGAGCTGTCAAAGGACACCAGAAACAAAATTGTAGACCTGCACCAGGCTGGGAAGACTGAATCTGCAATAGGTAAGCAGCTTGGTTTGAAGAAATCAACTGTGGGAGCAATTATTAGGAAATGGAAGACATACAAGACCACTGATAATCTCCGTCGATCTGGGGCTCCACGCAAGATCTCACCCCGTGGGGTCAAAATGATCATAAGAATGGTGAGCAAAAATCCCAGAACCACACGGGGGGACCTAGTGAATGACCTGCAGAGAGCTGGGACCAAAGTAACAAAGCCTACCATCAGTAACACACTACGCCGCCAGGGACTCAAATCCTGCAGTGCCAGACGTGTCCCCCTGCTTAAGCCAGTACATGTCCAGGCCCGTCTGAAGTTTGCTAGAGTGCAGAAGAGGATTGGGAGAATGTCATATGGTCAGATGAAACCAAAATAGAACTTTTTGGTAAAAACTCAACTCGTCGTGTTTGGAGGACAAAGAATGCTGAGTTGCATCCAAAGAACACCATACCTAATGTGAAGCATGGGGGTGGAAACATCATGCTTTGGGGCTGTTTTTCTGCAAAGGGACCAGGACGACTGATCCGTGTAAAGGAAAGAATGAATGGGGCCATGTATCGTGAGATTTTGAGTGAAAACCTCCTTCCATCAGCAAGGGCATTGAAGATGAAACGTGGCTGGGTCTTTCAGCATGACAATGATCCCAAACACACCGCCCGGGCAACGAAGGAGTGGCTTCGTAAGAAGCTTTTCAAGGTCCTGGAGTGGCCTAGCCAGTCTCCAGATCTCAACCCCATAGAAAATCTTTGGAGGGAGTTGAAAGTCCGTGTTGCCCAGCGACAGCCCCAAAACATCACTGCTCTAGAGGAGATTTGCATGGAGGAATGGGCCAAAATACCAGCAACAGTGTGTGAAAACCTTGTGAAGACTTACAGAAAACGTTTGACCTGTGTCATTGCCAACAAAGGGTATATATATTTTGAGTGGGTTAATAAAGGTTGAAATCTCATTGATCAACATTTCATCCAAATATCACCCAAGTTTCCAAGTTGAAATGACGTGGTGTGCCCAGCGGGTTGATAAGAGCATTGGAGATGAATAACAATCAGTAAAATAAATTGAGCTAGCTAACTATCAGATTTACATCAATCATCAAACCAATGATCAGCTGATAGCCCACCCTCTTTTCCCGATGTCAATCATGTGTTTAGGAGGCACTGTAACTAGCTTGCTTACAATTTGTGATGAGGAGTGAGTGTGTTGTTACAGAAATAATTAGGGCTATGCTCAAAAATGAAAGGTCTGTGTACGGCCCTAACGAGGCTTAAAGGGATACTTTGAGGCCCTTTGTCTACTTCCCCAGAGTCAGATGAACTCATGGATATCATTTTTATGTAGCATGCTAGCAGATACCCATAGACTTCCAGTCATTGCGCAAACGCTAGTTAGCATTGGCTCGCGGAACTACCTCTAACTTCCTTCATACTGGTCACAGAGACATGAAAATGGTATCCACAAATTCATCTGACTCTGGGTAAGTAGATAAGGGGCCTCAGGGGGCATCTTTCGAATTTCGGAAAGGGAGGGGATATTTGGCCCATGCTTTGGCTGAGAGTTTCCATTTAGGGAGGTGGAGACTTCACTAGTCTCATTAGTAGGCCTATTTGTTCTCATACATCTCTCCCCCATAACACTAATCGAGCATCTGACGCAATTACGCAAGATTTTAGTTCTGGGTTTTCCAAGATTACGGTCGAAGATATGGAAGGCATAATCAATGAGGGTTGTGCATTCTCTGGAAAATAATGCATGACTCGGAACGCATGTGACACGACGTGCAGCGTGTAGCTCAACTCCCTATGTTGAGTGTAGCTCAACTCGATATTACAAGAGTAGTTTCTAGTCCTACTGCTAGGTGACACTATTGTTATACCATAAGCAATGATGTACTGTATATAAACCCTGGATTGCTGTTGCTATGTATTGGCCATTGAGCGGCTTTGAAGCCACCTATCGGCCATATTGGCACTCCCCAGTAGGAGCAGTCCTTCATAGGAATGAATGGTATTTCAGTTCAAAATGTTAAGGACAAAATTACATGTATTTAAGTACTTTTTTGTTGTAGTGGGGACAGTAACATTAGTCATCTCTAAAAAGTATACTTTAAGGACAATCTTTTCATAGATAGTTTTTTATTTTAATGTTTAGCTCACACAATATAATTTAAAAGTATCAATTAAGGTGTCTAATCTCTGTTACCCAAAAGTAAAATTCTCGCAAAGTTCACGTTTAACTTCTGGGTGGAATGTGTTGTGAAATTGTGATTTCCGTTGTGTGAAGGAAGGAGCGAAGTCTCCTCCCTCGCAAACGGAAACCCGTAGACCAAACCACTCCCATCCGCTAATTTCACCTGTGTTTATGATCCGCATTGACAAGCGCGAAACAGTAAACATGGAAGATGTTTTGAATCTTAGCAGTGTCCATTCCATCCTGTCATTTAAGCCACTGCAACAGTTGTGGTTAAAATAACCTTACTGGCAAAGGGGACGTTTTAGCATGCTTGCCAACTGGCAACATACAACAAGCGATGTATGGAGAACAATTCTTCAAACAACCCTGTTCAGCAAGCAGTTGATACTGTAAGACTGACAGTGGACGAAGTGCACACTGTTGTTCACCGGTAAGTATACATTTCAGACGAACTCCAGGCTAGCTATTGGCATTGCAGCTAGCTAGCTGTATAATTAATCTTACTTTACTATCAACTGGCCAGCTGTATCGGGCAGCTTTAGATGCAAGGGAAAACAAATACATTTGCTAGCTATCCATCTGATTGAGGAAGTTGGGAAAATGCCATTAACTAGTTCGCTGGATTGAAACTGCTGGGGGAAAGCTAGCTAACGTTAATATCCACTTCCGATGGTGGACTGTAGCTAGCGTCCTAGAAAATAACTAGCTATATAATAGCTAGCTAAATTTAGACTAGTTACAAACTACTTTGTTCCCCTGCCTGTTTATTGATGCATTGGAGACTGACATTGACAATATCACTATTCCTACTCTGAAGACGCTTTGTGTATATGGGCCCAGGAATGAAGCTGTTGCTCAATACCTTGCACAGCAGTCGTTTCACGACAAGACCCTATAGGTATTACCGTCAATGCTTATGAACTGAATATAAGTGAATTGTGGATAGAGTCTCACTGTAAAATGCTGGCTGTAAAATGCTACTGTAGCTAGCTTGACACTCCTTAACGTTAGCTTACCATGCTTTTCAGGACAACTCGACAGGGATGTTTTTCAGCGGCAGGGACTGGTAGATTAGTCAGGATCGAGGGAAAGATGAACGTAGCAAAGTACAGAGAGATCCTTGATGAAAACCTTCCAACCGGACAATGACCGTAAGCACACAGCCAAGACAACGCAGGAGTGGCTTCGGGACAGGTCTCTGAATGTCCTTGAGTGGCCCAGCCAGAGCCCGGACTTGAACCCAATTCAACATCTCTGGAGAAACCTGAAAATAGCTGTGCAGCAACGCTCCCCATCCAAACTGACAGAGCTTGAGAGGATCTGCAGAGAAGAATGGGAGAAACTCCCCAAATACAGGTGTGCCAAGCTTGTAGCGTCATACCCAAGAAGACTTGAGGCTGTAATCGCTGCCAAAGGTGCTTCAACAAAGTACTGAGTAAAGGGTCTGAATACTTATGTAATGCAATATTTCATTTTAGTGTTTATGTATTTGTATTTTTTTACTTTTACCTGGGAGCAATTGGTAGTTCCAGTCTTGTCCCATTGGTGCAACTCCCGTACGGACTCAGGAGAGGCGAAGGTCGAGAGCCATGCGTCCTCCGAAACACGACACTGCCAAGCCGCACTGCTTCTTGACACACTGCTCGCTTAACACAGATCGAACACGGGTCTGTAGTGACGCCTCAAGCACTGCAATGCAGTCTCTTAGACCGCTGTGCCACTCCGGAGGCCCAGTTTTTTTTATTTTTCATAAATTTGCAAAAAATTCTACAAACCTGTTTTTGCTTTGTCATTATGGGATATTGTGTGTAGATTGATGACGGGAAAAAACAATTGAATCAATTTTAGAATAAGTATGTAACATAACAACGTGGAAAAATTCAAGGGGTCTGAATACTTTACGAATGCACTGTATGTTCCTTTTTAGAGGACAACAACTGAGTGAAGAAAAAACGTAGAGGACCACTCCGCGCACTCTTAGCAGAATCCCTCGGGACACCTCCCGACCAAAATTCTGTATAAAAGACATAGTCTGGGACAAGAAAACGCCCCTCTCCCCTCCCTTCCCCTCTACAATATAAATCTAAAGTATAAAATGTTTCCATCTGTCATGTAGTTACCTTGATCGGCTCATGCTCTTATCGCCGTAACCCAAACCCTTGCGACACCATCAAAGTTGGCATGGTGTTGGTCCAATTTACAACACATGACACTGGCTCTCAGCCAATCATGCTTTCACTCAACCGAGTCCTGGTGCTAGCCGGGTTGTCACCAATCAACTCCATTACACTCAAAATAATTCTAATTCAGATGCTAATCTGGTTGATGACACTAGCTAGCTAATTTAGTTAGCCAGCCAAACCCATAATGATGGTTAGCTAGCAAGCTAGCTAGCCCGGCTGCTACATCCAAAATTGTGTTTGCAACAATAACAGCCGAGTTTGATCTTAATCTTAATTCACACCCCTAGACTTTTTGCACATTTTGTTGAATTACATCCTGAATTTAAAATTGATACGATTTTGATTTTGTGTCACTGGCGTACACACAATTCCTCCTAAATTTCAAATTGGGATTATGTTTTTAGAAATATAGTATACAAATGTATTAAAAATGAAAAGCTTAAATATGTTGAGTCAATAGCTATTCAATTCCTTATTTATGGCAAGCATAAATACATGCAGGATTAAAATTGTGCTTAACAAGTCACATAAATTGCATGGACTAACTCTGTGTGCAATAATAGTGTTTAACATGATTTTTGAATGACTACCTCATCTCTGTACACCACACATACAATTACAGTGGCTTGCGAAAGTATTCAGCCCCCTTGGCATTTTTCCTATTTTGTTGCCTTACAACGTGGAATTAAAATTGATTTTTTGGGGGTTTGTATCATTTGATTTACACAACATGCCTACCACTTTGAAGATGCAAAATATTTTTACTTGTGAAGTAAGACAGAAAAAACAGAAACCTTGAGCGTGCATAACTATTCACCCCCCCCCCCCCAGTCAATACTTTGTAGAGCCACCTTTTGCAGCAATTACAGCTGCAAGTCTCTTTGGGTATGTCTCTATAAGCTTGGCACATCTAGCCACTGGGTTTTTTGCCCATTCTTCAAGGCAAAACTGCTCCAGCTCCTTCAAGTTGGATGGGTTCCGCTGGTGTACAGCAATCTTTAAGTCATACCACAGATTCTCAATTGGATTGAGGTCTGGGCTTTGACTAGGCCAATCCAAGACATATCAATTATCCCCCTTAAACCACTTGAGTGTTGCTTTAGCAGTATGCTTAGGGTCATTGTCCTGCTGGAAGGTGAACCTTTGTCCCAGTCTCAAATCTCTGGAAGACTGAAACAGGTTTCCCTCAAGAATTTCCCTGTATTTAGCGCCATCCATCATTCCTTCAATTCTGACCAGTTTCCCAGTCCCTGCCAATGAAAAACATCCCCACAGCATGATGCTGCCACCACCATACTTCACTGTGGGGATGGTGTTCTCGGGGTGATGAGAGGTGTTGGGTTTGTGCCAGACATAGCGTTTTCCTTGATGGCCAAAAAGCTCAATTTTAGTCTCATCTGACCAGAGTACCTTCTTCCATATGTTTGGGGAGTCTCCCACATGGCTTTTGGCTAATTTTATTCTTTAAGCAATGGCTTTTTTTCTGGCCACTCTTCCGTAAAGCCCAGCTCTGTGGAGTGTACGGCTTAAAGTGGTCCTACGGACAGATACTCCAATCTCCGCTGTGGAGCTTTGCAGCTCCTTCAGGGTTATCTTTGGTCTCTTTGTTGCCTCTGATTAATGCCCTCCTTGCCTGGTCCGTGAGTTTTGGTGGGTGGCCCTCTCTTGGCAGGTTTGTTGTGGTGCCATATTTTTTAATAATGGGTTTAATGGTGCTCTGTGGGATGTTCAAAGTTTCTGATATTTTTTTATAACCCAACCCTGATCTTTACTTCTCCACAACTTTGTCCCTGACCTGTTTGGAGAGCTCCTTGGTCTTCATGGTGCCGCTTGCTTGGTGGTGCCCTTTGCTTATTGGTGTTGCAGACTCTGGGGCCTTTCAGAACAGGTGTATATATACTGAGATCATGTGACAGATCATGTGACACTTAGATTGCACACAGGTGGACTTTATTTAACTAATTATGTGACTTCTGAAGGTAATTGGTTGCACCAGATCTTATTTAGGGGCTTCATAGCAAAGGGGGTGAATACATATGCACGCACCACTTTTACGTTATTTATTTTTTAGAATTTTTTGAAACAAGTAATTTTTTTCATTTCACTTCACCAATTTTGACTATTTTGTGTATGTCCAGTATTTGTTCAAAAAAAAATATATATATATATATATAACAAACTATTGAAAACCATTTGCTCTTGAATTTCATTTTAAAGTCAGCTGGGATTTAAAATATTGTCTTATTCAAATGACAGTGACTTTAGTTTAACTGTACTTAATGGAGTGTAAGGAAAATGTAAAAGAAGAAAGAGAATTTATGTGCAGTTGAGGTAAAAAATAGGAACACTTCTGTGAATTCCTATGGCACAATGTTTTATTGGGATAAGTTGCCCTAAACATGGCCATCATCCACCTACAATCTTTTTATCCAAACTTTGCTTTTTTGTGTCAGCAATTAGACATTGATGTTAGTCTTACCGAATGTTACACTAATCAAGATATTTTAGTGTTTTATTCTTCATATATTTTGTACAAATGTTTGAATTTTCTACCACGTTGACATGACATAATATTTTGTGTAGATCATTGGGAACAAATACAATTAAATCCATTTTAATCCCACCTTGAAACACAACAGAGATGTGGAAAACGTCAAGGGGTGTGAGTACTTTCTGAAGGCACTGTAAGCCTGTTAGAAAAAATAATGTATCAAATGTACAGGCAAAATGCAAATCACTATGGAATCCAGGTCATGTTAACTGACTGATATTATCTCATAGAACAAAACGGATCTCTTAAGATCTCCTAAGCCTGTCTTAACCTCAGACCTTATTTTCTGTGTTTATCCCAAAACACTGTTTGTTTCCTATTCATTTCCCCCATAGGAATGGCCAAACTAACCAGAGGTAACTCATTTCCAGGTTTTAGGTCTACAAGCTAGCGAGCTCTATACAGTGCTCTGACATTACAATGGGGTGCAATGGAGCAGATATGTTCTGTTTTCTCTTTTAAAATTACGCAAAACCCTCAGATTGCTGACCCACTCCTGACTAGATTTTTTCATCAGACATGGGATTTGAACCAGCTAGCCCGCTTCTCTAACCTCTAAGATACCTTCCGCCTGTTTGTTGCAGTTGTTGTCAATCAGCCTCAGTTTGCTCCTCAAAGTGGAATTTGTTGTCAAAGAGAGTGCTCAGACACATAACTTGCACTGTTGTACTGTGTGAGTGATAGTTGTGTTAACAGGCTTTTACTCTTGAGAGTACTAGAGCCTCTTACATCAGACTGTATGGAGCCTGAGGGAGACCCTGGAGTCATGAGCAGGAGGTGAGTTAGAGAGAGGCCCTGTCTAAGGGATCAATCCTGACCAAGGTTCACTTTCACTCCAATACATATTCTACAACAATTTATCTGTCATACAGTGATGCAGCACTGTCATGATACCCCATGGTATCCAAAATTATAGGATACCTTTTTGCCACTGCTTTAAACATGAAGGACCTTGTCATGTGATCTAATGTATTTTTTATATAGTGTCAAGCAGGATGGATCAGGGTCTCCTACTCACAGCTATGTGTCTATGAAGAGTGACAAGTCAATAGAGCAACCAGGAAACTTCCAAGGAGGAGTCTGTCCCTCTGATCTAAAGTTAATTATAGATTTGTCTTAACCCATTGCATACCGGTTTGTAGTTTTCAGTGGTAGGAATAACGAGGTAGTCATTTACATGTATGTAGACTTTACTGTCTTGCTTCTGCACAAACAATCAGTTACATTCCTTTATTTAGCAACAGGTGTAGGGGAACTTCTACTGGTACAACATTATATTGCAGTTGGGTAACAGTGATTGTACAGTAAACAATATCAGTAAACATTCTAAAGCTATGATATTGGCCAAATCAGCTATTTTGACTACTTTCCCAATAAGTTAGACAAAAACTTAGTGTATACACTATCTTAGTCTACTTTTTTGCTATTCAAATCTTAAAATCGGAACAGAAATAACTTGTACCAAGCAAACGATAAAGCTGAATCATTATGATGTTGTCAAACTTACTTTAGACAGATGGCAATGTTGCCATTAGCTAGCAAAGTTTGTCAAAAATACCTAGCAATGCTAACGTTAGCTAGCTAAAATCTGGTGCTCTCCCCTCAATCTTAGCTAGTAAGCTAATGTTATACTACATCTAAAGTCAATCCGATGACATCACAATAGTGACAAAAAGTTTTCCTAATTATTTGCCTCCTTTAGAAATGTAATCGTACTTCCAAGCCACTATAATGCACTTTTGACTAAATCTTAATCAGCGCCAATTGAGAATGCATTGAGTAGAACGTTCGGTGAGTATTCAAAAGAACGCTCAAATCAATATTGTGACAAAACGTGAAACCCATGAATACTAACCCACTAGAGTAATTCCACACCTACAATCCACCCCCAAATATTGTTGCTCACTATAACTAAGACATAGGCCTATGACAACTCTATTACTACCACTACCATTACTACTGCAGTCACTACCACTACTACTACTACTACTATTTCACAACCAAAGCATATACTTCAACACGAGCAATGCGTTCAAATGTGCAGACAGGCCGTATTCAGGTTGCTTGAGAACATATTTTTGATACTATTTATACTTTTTGAAATACAACAATATTTTAAATAAACTCCAATGCATTTCAATGGCCATAGACTTGAATGGTAAAAATTCTAGACGCAACTCCTCTTGAACCGTTTTAGCTATACACACTAAACCAGCTTGAAAGTGTTCAGACAGACTGTTCTGTCCCTATGTTGCTTGTAAAAAGCTTTTTGAGACTATTAATACTTTTAAAAACTATAACCTTTTGAATTAACATAAACTATCCATAGGCTATAATTGGTAAATGTTGCATTCACCACTGCTCTTGAACTGTTTAAGCTACAAAGACAAAACCAACGTTGAAATGTACAGACTGACCCAACTTAGATTGCTTGTCAAAAGCTTTGTGATACTTTTTATACTTTAAAAAAACTATAACTATTAACATTTGCATAAAAGCTCTACAGGCTAGAATAATACATGTTATATTCACCACAGCTCTTCAACCATTTAAGCTATAAACACCAAACCAACAATAAAGTGTCACCACTACTACCACTACCATTACTACTGCAACCAATACCACTACTACAACAGCTTATTTCACAACCATAAATTAAAGACAAGCTAGCAAGCAACACACATCATCTTTAGGAAATATACTTTTCTGGTTGTTTTTATATTTAAAAAATGGTGTGTGTGTGGGAGCGGTGGGGGTAGCCTATTTCCTGTTTATAGATTACGCTAAATTACCAGAGTGTATGAGTTGACTGAACAGTTTATTTACCCACAAAGCCTCTCCATGGGAAGAGAGTTCTAATCAACATGCCGGCCTGTCTGTTCCACTTCCACTTCCACCCTCTTGAAAATAGCAGACATGCAGTAGGCTTCACTTAGGATGCTGCCTTCTTCCCATATCCCCCTACATGGGACCTGTCTGTCTCTGTTTTCCCTTGAACCCACCAGAGGAAATCCCAGAATGTCCCTGATCTCTGTGAGCATCAGTACAAACACAGACATCACATCCGTACATAGCACATAAACATATAAAAATAGAACAAACATTTAAAGAAAACGCTGTGCTTCTGGTATGGAGGGGACATTATAAGACACGTTCATTAGATTAACATTGTGGGAAACCATTGCATATGTCAGACACCAGCTCTACTTGTGTTGTTGCAGTTTCACCCTGTCAAATAACTGACTGCCAGCAGATGGTGTACTCTACCCACATCCACACCAATTAGCACACACAAGGTTCCATGCACTTTAGAGACCACAATGGAAATAAGTCACAGACTTTATTGTGCTATTCCTGTCACTTTTCTAAACTGTATGTACTGTGTGTATATGTATTTTTTAATATACAGTACCAGTCAAAAGTTTGGACACACCTACTCATTCAAGAGTTGTTCTTAATTTTTTACTATTTTCTACATTGTAGAATAATAATGAAGACATCAAAACTATGAAATAACACTTATGGAATCATGTAGTAACCAAAAAAGTGTTAAACAATTCAAAATATATTTTTTATTTGAGATTCTTCAAATAGCCACCCTTTGCCTTGATGACAGCTTTGCACACTCGTGGCATTCTCTCAACCAGCTTCACCTGGAATGCTTTTCCAACACTCTTGAAGGAGTTCCCACATATGCTGAGCACTTGTTGGCTGCTTTTCATTCCCTCTGCCGTCCGACTCATCCCAGACCATCTCAACTGGGTTGAGGTCGGGGGATTGTGGAGGTCAGGTCATCTGATGCAGCACTCCTTCTCTCTCCTTCTTGGTAAAATAGCCCATACACAGCCTGGATTTGTGTTGGGTCATTGTCCTGTTGAAAAACAAATGATAGTCCCACTATGCCCAAACCAGATGGGATGGCGTATCACTGCAGAATGTCAAATATCACACAAAGAATCTCAAATATAAAACATATTTAGATTTGTTTAACACTTTTTTGGTTACTACATGATTCCATATGTGTTATTTCATAGTTTTGATGTCTTCACTATTATTCTACAATGTAAAAAAAAAAAAGTAAAATAAAGAAAAACCCTTGAATGAGTAGGTGTGTCCAAACTTTTGACTGGTACTATATATATATATTTTTTTTCTTTTCTTCTGGCTAATAAAATCAATCAATTGATTTCCTTGTGTCTGATCTCTGATACATGCATTGACTCTGAGTATATGTCCAACAGCTCCGGTGTCAAAAATACGTGGCGTCATAGGTAAATGTTCCAGTTCACTGGGTCCATATCTGTGGACATGTGTAGTTCTTGGCCTGAAAGTCCAGCAGTGCTCAAAGCCACAAAAGGTCCAGGCTGTTTCCAAGTCAGCCACAAGGAGGCAGAATATTCATTACATAATGGGAATGCAATGAGGGAGACAGGTGGAAATTCGGAAAGAACAAAAATAGTATGTCCTTGGTTGACTCCGATTTGTTTTATCCTCTGATCTTGGCATTGAGTTATAAGCTTTGGGTGTGTCTTACACTCGTTGTCACTCCTGTCAATAGAGCTGCACACTGAAGGCTTTGTGTCTTCATGTGTATGAATCCCCTGGTGCATTAAATTACGTTTTGAAATGTCTGTTTGGTAACACTTCATAGGCTGTGCTTAGACAGGCAACCCAATTCTGATCTGTTTTCACTAATTGCTCTTTTGACCAATCAGATCTGAAAAAGATCTGATATGAATGGTCAAAAGACCAATTAGTAGAAAAAATAACAGAATTGGGCTGCTTCTGTAAACGCAGCCATATTAAGGTCCCTTAAAGCGACAATCATCAGTAGAAACAATAACAAAGTGGACTCCTCGTCCCTGTTTCGGTAAAAAGCTGAGGAGAAATGTAACCACTCTCAAATTCATAGACAGAGCTGTGGATACAAGGACTAACCATCCATGATACAGTATCAAAAGTATTGTTTTAACCATGTTTTGAGGCTATAGAGTGCTTGTTTACATTTACTTTGTTTACAAACATTGGAGTAAAACAATCTTATATTTTGTGTTCTAATGGGGTATGACAGTTGAACTAAGGTCATTAGGCATTTATAAATTATAATCTTCAAGAATCATTGGGTACATATCATTAATTAATTTATAAGTCCAAAAATGGATGTAACAACTGCTGATTGCCCCTTTAATAAACCAGTTTACTTACCATTTATTAATCATTATTCCTAAATTTGTAAATGTCAATAATCAATCTCTAAATAGTAATTTATGCATTTAAACACTATTTAAAATGATTTATTAATGATTTATAAGAACATTCATAAGGTGTTTGATCATAGTATGTTCACAATTTGTAAATTATTAATAATGTAGTACTAATGTATTTATAAACCAGTTATAAATTAATTATTGTCAACTCATAAGATTATGTATAAGGCATTGTTTAATGGTAAGACGCACCGTTAATATACATATCCTTATAAACCATTTACTAATTATTAATAAAGTATTTTGCAGCCCCTAATCTTAAGTGTGCACTATATATACACACTTTATAAACATGTATAAATGACTTGTTAATCCCCAAAAGCTGGCCACATTAGTAGACAGTACATGATGCCCCACCAATGGCTTAAAAATAAGGGGGGTGAATTGTTATGATAGGCATGGTATATGTATATGATATACAATTCTGACATGCATCAGACAAATGTCCCGTCAGAATCCTTAGTTGCTGTCGAAGCTAGCTAGCTACTGTAACATGTGGTGGCTAGCCATGTTACAGGGTTAGCTACCCTCATCTATGTAACTAAACATTACACGTCTAAACTTGCCAGGACACGATAGGCTAGCTGATGCTATAGCAGTCTATTGGATTCCATGAAAATGTGATGCCTAGTATTGGGGTGAGTTGCTGCCGGAAGTGTTGTGAAATCAAATGAGCTGCTTTAGCATTAGCTAGTCTAGCATACTGACATAATAGGCATTTTAATAAAAAACGAGCAGTATTTCAACACCTTCCATCCCTGGATTGTGGTACATTTTAAAGCCATATCCCTCGTCCGTGACCGCGATTAAAACATATTGGCATAGGACCTGCCTTAACGAAAAAATTTATTTCTTCGTGATAATTGATTTATTTGACTGTTAAAAGGACGCGGTATTGGTCGAAGCCGGCTATATGCTTTTGGTTTAAGTGCAAGTTGCCGAAGTTGAGGATCACTTGTGATTTATCAGGCCTTTGTTAATGGCTGCAGTTATGAAGCTTATGAAATATGTAACTGAAATTGTTCAAGCAAGAAGCTCATGCAATACAATTGATACATTTTTGCCATTGGTGGAGTGTCAGGTACTGTCTACTAATGTTGCCAGCTTTTGAGGAGTAATAAGTAATTTATAAACATTTATAAAGTATATACTCCACACTATAGATTAGGGGCTGCAAAATAGTTGATAAATAATGAGTAAATGGTCAATAAGGATCTACATTATTCATAATCTGAGGTATTAGTAAGGGCATGTACTCACATTTACAAATGCACTCATTAACAATGATACATATGTAAATAAATGGTGAGTCAAACCATTTATTAACCATTAAATGCATTATCAATAATCTAAAGAGTTGACAATAACTCATTTATAACTGGTTAATAACTACATTAATATTAGCCTACATTATTAACAATTGTTAACATACTATGATCAAACACCTTATTAATTATATTATAAATCATTAATAAATTAAATAATGAATGCGTAAATGATTATTAAGAGATTGCTTATTGACATTACAAACGTAGGAACAATGATTAATAATGGTAAGTAAATGTTAAGACCAATGCAGCAGTTTTTATATCAATATCAAATCATTTCTGGGTAACAATTAAGTACTTTAATGTAATAGTTTTCCATTAAAATGGACAGATAGCTTTTTAGCAAATCATTTTGCTAGTACTTTCTGGGAGTGGTCAGTCAAAAGTTTGGACACCTACTCATTCAAGGATTTTCCTTTTTATTTTATTTTTTATTTTACTATTTTCTACATTGTAGAATAATAGTGAAGACATCAAAACTATGAAATAACACTTACGGAATCATGTAGTAACCAAAGAGTGTTAAACAAATCAAAATATATTTTATATTTGAGATTCTTCAAATAGCCACCCTGTGCCTTGATGACAGCTTTGCACACTCTTGGCATTCTCTCAACCAGCTTCACCTGGAATGCTTTTCCAACACTCTTGAAGGAGTTCACACATATGCTTAGCACTTGTTGGCTGCTTTTCGTTCACTCTGCCGTCCGACTCATCCCAAACCATCTCAATTGAGTTGAGGTCGGGGGATTGTGGAGGCCAGGTCATCTGATTCAGCACTCCGTCACTCTCCTTCTTGGTAAAATAGCCCTTACACAGCCTGGAGGTGTGTTGGGTCATTGTCCTGTTGAAAAACAAATGATAAGCCCAAACCAGATGGAATGGCGTATCGCTGCAGAATGCTGTGGTAGCCATGCTGGTTAAGTGTGCCTTGAATTCTAAATAAATCACAGACAGTGTCACTAGCAAAGCACCCCCACACCATAACACCTCCTCCTCCATGCTTTACAGTGGGAACTACACATGCGGAGATCATCCATTCACCCACACCGCGTTTCACAAAGCCACGGCAGTTTGAACCAAAAATCTCCAATTTGGACTCCTGACCAAAGGCCAAATTTCCACCGGTCTAATGTCCATTGCTTGTGTTTCTTGGCCCAAGCAGGTCTCTTCTTCTTATTGGTGTCCTTTAGTAGTGGTTTCTTTGCAGTAATTTGACCATGAAGGCCTTATTCACACAGTCCCCTCTGAACAGTTGATGTTGAGATGTGTCTGTTACTTGAACTCTGTGAAACATTTATTTTGCCTGCAATTTCTGAGGCTGGTAATTCTAATGAACTTGTCCTCTGCAGCACAGGTAACTCTGGGTCTTCCATTCCTGTGGTGGTCCTCATGAGAGCCAGTTTTATCATAGCGTTTGATGTTTTTTGTGACTGCACTTGATGAAACGTTCAAAGTTCTTCAAATGTTCCTTATTGAGTGATTTTCATGTCTTAAAGTAATGACGGACTGTCGTTTCTCTTTGCTTATTTGAGCTGTTCTTGCCATAATATGGACTTTTACCAAATAGGTATATCTTCTGTATACCTCCCCCACCTTGTCACAACACAACTGATTAGCTCAAATGCATTAAGAAGGAAATTAATTCCACAATTTAACTTTTAAGAAGGCACACCTGTTAATTGAAATGCATTCCAGGTGACTACCTCATGAAGCTGGTTGAGAGAATGCCAAGAGTGTGCAAAGCTGTCATCAAGGCAAAGGGTGGCTATTTGAAGAATCGCAAAATATAAAACATATTTCGATCTGTTGAACACTTCTTTGGTTACTACATTACTCTGTGTTATTTTATAGTTATGATGTCTTCAGTATTATTAAACAATGTCATAAAAAAAAAAAAAAAAAAAAAACCTTTTGACTGGTAGTGTAAACAAAAGCATGTGGACACCCCTTCAAATGAGTGGAATCTGCTCTCAGGCACACCCATTGCTGACAGGTGTATAAAATCGAGCACACCGCCATGCAATCTCCATAGACAAACATTGGCAGTAACATGGCCTTACTAATGAGCTCAGTAACTTTCAACGTGGCACCGTCATAGGATGCCACCTTTCCAACAAGTCAGTTCGTCAAATTTCTGCCCTGCTAGAGCTGCCCCGGTCAACTGTATGTGCTGTTATTGTGAAGTGGAAAAAAGTCTAGAAGCAACAACGGCTCAGCCGGAAAGCGGTAGGCCACACAAGCTCACAGAATGGGACCGCCGAGTGCTAAAGCGCATAGAGCGTAAAAATCGTCTGTCCTTGGTTGAAACACTCAATACCGATGTTCCAAACTGCCACTGGAAGCAACGTCAGCACAAAAACTGTTTGTTGGGAGCTTTATTAAATTAGTATCCATGGCTGAGCAGCCGCACACAAGCCTAAGATCACCATGCGCAATGCCAAGCATCGGCTGGAGTCATTGGACTCTGGAGCAGTGGAAACGCGTTCTCTGGAGTGATGAATCACGCTTCACCATCTGGCACTCCGACGGAAGAATCTGGGTTTGGTGGATGCCAGGAGAACTCCACCTGCCCAAATGCATAGTGCCAACTGTAAACTTTGGTGGAGGAGGAATAATGGTATGGGGCTGTTTCATGGTTCAGGCCCCTTAGTTCCAGTGAAGGGAAATCTTAACGCTACAGCATACAATGACATTCTAGACGATTCTGTGCTTCCAAATTTGTGGCAATATTTTGGGGAAGGCCCTTTCCTGTTTCAGCATGACAATGCCCCTGTGCACAAAGCGAGGTCCATACAGAAATGGTTTGTCGAGATCTGTGTGGAAGAACATGACTGGCATGCACAGAGCGTGTTCCAACACTTGCTCATGCAAGCGTACTTAACATACCTCAGTCCAACAGTATGTTCTGATCATCAAATCAACTATTAGCTGTATTTGACTGACTGGTCAAATTGCTCTTTGTTTAAAGTGCCTAGGGGACGTAATTGTCACAGATTGTGGCAAGGGTTTGAATCTCACATGAGTCCCCCCCCCCCCCCCCTTTCAATGTAGATTTAGATTTAGTATTTAATTAATGTGTTGAAAAGGGATGCCTACAGCCAACAGCTTAAAAATGAAGATTCTGAATGAATTTAATAAGGAGCTACCTCTTTCTTCAGCCTTGCACACAACACACTGCTTTTACCTAATAATCATATTGCATAGGCTATAGTACATGTACACCTAAATGTAGCCCTACAATGTTTTATATGCATTTCTATAACATCTGCTTTGTCACGTGTTATTTCACTCAAGGAGGATGACCCAAAGTGTACAGTAGAAATACTTTGCGCTCTTGTTATCATCCTACAGATAGCAGTATTGCAGTTTGTTTAAATAAGTTTACTGATGTGCCGGAGAACCTGTTCAAATTTAAATGGCTGCTTATGTTTGCAAGTGTGGATCCTATGTGTTTGTTCTATTTGATTGATGCCAACACCAACATTGAACTTAAAACAATAACTCTATGTCTCTGGAGCAGTCATCATATCAAGTGGCTTAACTGTCTAATCAACTGCATGACAGCATCCATGGAGTTGAACCTGTTCCTGAGTGGAGGTACCATAGTCTCGTCCCAGATCTGTTTGTGTTGTTTTGCCAACTTCTATGGTCGTTGTCATAGGAATTGGCAAGACAGCACAAACAGATCTGGGACCAGGCTAGATACGCCAGATACCTGCCAGTGGCCTTGGGAGTTGGAATAGTCTCACTCACTACAGTGACAAAGACCTCATTGTTCTAAAGACCTGGCAGAGCTTGCACAACCCTGTGGCGTGCCATGTACTCAACTTCATGGGAATGACTGCCTAACTAACTGTAATATGACTAACTAACTGTAATATGAGACATGCATGGCTCGATAACATGATTAGGTAATTAGAATAGTTAAATCATTAAATCATATCATCATAAAAACAATTAGAGTCATAAATGTGTGGTTGTGATTTATATACTGGGAGGTTTATAATCTGATTTGATTATTAATCTATCACTGATTGAGCACAGTATAATCTTATAGAATAGGCCTATACTTGGATAATGCCATTCCCATGACAGTATGAGTGATCGTATGCAATGGTAAGTATCTGTCATGATGTTACCTCACATTTTTTTGTCCATGTTACAATACAGAAAAAAATACATACAAAAATTATTTGATGAAACATTGAATTTGGCCTTACTGCTATTAGTCCATAGAAACACATTGAATAACAGATTCATACATGAAAAAACAGATAATAAAAAAATGAATCAAAAGGAAGTTTGTTTTAAAGTGTATGTCCTATATCTGAGAGATATAAGAAAGATCAGGAATGTATTTCTTTTTTTAAACACATTTTTACCCCCCTTTTTTTTGGCACTAAACTACTTCTATATATACTGGAGTTCCATTCATTTTTTTAACTGGTACCGGGCTACCTTCAGACGAGTCTTGGGGCATCCTAGAGCAAAACAACCGACATGTTCGTGAGAATCTCAACTGTTTCGGACTCTACAGACGTTTTCGTGAGAAGACCGATTTTTGTGATGTCTCCTGGTCTGACAAACACCGCTGTAGCTCAGCCACCTTCCACCTTCCACTTTGGCGGATACGATGGATTGAGACAAAGCCCATGCAAAAAAAACAAATCTCTAGCTTAAACAGACAGATTTCGATGGAGATTTTTGTATTATGCTAATTAGATTTCCACGGGGGCTCAGACATCGACTCTAGAGGGTTAAAAGATGTGTCCATGATACAATACAGGGACACAAATGCACTAAAACTTGTACTAAATATTACAAATCATAAAATGTACGGTGAGGCCGACCTGTCCCAACGGGAAGGAAGCCCATCCGTCCTGCATTCAGTGACACTAGCCTGACAAACCCACCTCAGCCAAGCGTGGGACGCTGGGAGGGGGCATTGTTTCCTGGGCGAGTCAGAGGTAAGAAGGGGTCTCTCCTTCAATTCCAGCAGAGATTCACATATCCATGAAAGGAGGCCGCACTGCAGTGATGATGAGAGGAAAGGAGGGGCGTCTCCACACAGTGTCCCAGACAGAGAATCTGAGTATCAACATAGAGATAATGGAATGTGAACTCATATTGTTTCAGACACACAAAACACAGCAACTTACAGTGCATTCGGAAAGTATTCAGGCCCCTTGACTTTTTCCACATTTAGTTAATTTACAGCCTTATTCTAAAAGGGATTAAATTGTTTTTTTCCCCCTCATCAATCTACACACAATACCCCAAAATAACAAATGCTTTTAGAAATGTTTGCAAATGAATTAAAAATAAAAACTTTCCCTCGATCCTGACTAGTCTCCCAGTCCCTGCCGCTGAAAACATCCCCAAACCATGATGCTGCCACCACCTTTCTTCACCGTAGGGATGGTGCCAGGTGTCCTCCAGATGTGATGCTTGGCATTCAGGCCAAAGAGTTCAATCTTGGTTTCATCAGACCAGAGAATCTTGTTTCTCATGGTCTGAGTCCTTTAGGTGCCTTCTGTCAAACTCCAAATGGGCTATCATGTGCCTTTTACTGAGGAATGGCTTCCGTCTGGCCACTCTACCACAAAGGCCTGATTGGTGGAATGCTGCAGAGATGGTTGTCCTTCTGGAAGGTTCGGGCAGGCGGCCAGCTCTAGGAATAGTCTTGGTGGTTCCAAACTTCTTCCATTTAAGAACGATGGAGGCCACTGTGTTCTTGTGGACCTTCAATGCTGCAGAAATGTTTTTGTACCCTTCCCCAGAACTGTGCCTCGACACCATCCTGTCTCAGAGCTCTACGGACAATTCCTTCAACATCACAGCTTGGTTTTTGCTCTGACATGCACTGTCAACTGTGGGACGTTATATAGACAGGTGTTTGCCTTTCCAAATCATGTCCAATCAATTGAATTTACCACAGGTGGACTCCAATCAAGTTGTAGAAACCTCTCAAGGATGATCAATAGAAACAGGATGCACCTGAGCTCAATTTCGAGTCTCATAGCAAAGGGTCTGAATACTTATGTAATTAAGGTATCTGTTTTTTATATTTAATACATTAGCTAACATTTCAAAAAACCTGTTTTGCCTTCGTCATTATGGGGTATTGTGTGTAGATTGATCAAGAAAACAATTTATTTAATCAATTTTAGAATAAGGCTGTAACGTAACAAAATTTGGAAGAAGTCAAGGGGTCTGAATACTTTCCGAATGCACTGTAAATTACATTTTGGGCATTGAATCAGATGGCTCATTCATCAGAAAACCACCTGACATTGCCAACTCATTTAATGGCTTTTTCATTGGCAAGATTAGTAAATGTAGGCATGACATTCCAACAACAAACTCTGAATCTTCATATATATGCATAACTGACCATATAATGAAAGACAAGCATTGTAACTTTGAATTCCGTGAAGTGAGTGTGGTTTGTCAATAGTGACAAACCACCTGGCACGACAACTTGGATGGAAAATCATTGAGGATGGTAGTGGACTATATTGCCACCCCTATTTGCCATCTCTTTAATCTAAGCCTACAGGAATGTGTGTGCCCTCAGGCCTGGAGGGAAGCAAAAGTAATACCTTTACCCAAGAATAGCAAAGCACCCTTTACTGGTTCAAACAGCCGACCAATCAGCCTGCTACCGACCCGTAGTAAACTTTTTTGGGGGAAATGGTTTGACCATTTACAATGCTATTATAACAGTAAACAAATTAACAACTGACTTTCAGCAAATTTATAAGGAAGGGCACTCAACATGTACGGCACTTACACAAATGACTGAAGATTGGCTGAAAGAAATTGATTATAAGAAGATTGTGGGAGCTGTTTTGTTAGATTTCAGTGCAGCTTCTGACATTATTAATCATAGTCTGCTGCTAAAATAACGTATTTGTTATGGCATCCTATGCCATATCGTGGATCGAAAGTGCAGCTTTTGGCAGCAGCTAATGGGGATCCTAATATATACTCGAAAATATGGATATGACAATACAGCATACCAAAGTCAGACAGAGAGGGCACAGTTTATGTAATGTTTTTACTGTAAATCCTTTACTGCCGGAAGTCTTTGAGTCTTAATGAAATGAAAACAAGAGGGTCAAAGTCATCATCAAAGTTTAAGAAAATACTAACAAAGAAAACAGATAAGAAAGATGTAAAATGTTTTTGTTTTTTTTACAGTGCCCAAACACAGTAGTAAGTCTGTTTCTTTTTGCAAATGGTTTATACTGACTCCGTCTGACTCCCTTACTTTGGTTTCTGTGCCGTCTCTTTAAAACCAAGCGTGAAGTACAGCCATTCGGTATAACAACAACCATCTAATTAAAACAGCTTTCAGAGTTCCCAGAATGCTTGTGTAAAGCCCTGCCAACTGGTCAAGCCTGGTCTTGATGGAGTTGGTAGATCCTTGTTTTAATTTGTACCAATCTCTCTAAGCTCTGCTGGCCAGAGTGGTTGTGGAATGCATGCAGAGCAGGGCCAAAGCCAAGCAACACTACTGATAATGTGGATCCCCTCCAAACCAGACCCTTCTCAGCTGATAAAGACAGTGTATGCGCCCCAGATGTTCCCTATTCACTATGTAGACCTATAGGCCCTGGTCAAAAGTAGTACACTATATATGGAATAGGGTGCCATTTGGGACGCGACCAGTAACTTCTTCACAAGTACTTGAGCTGCTGATTGATGACAGAGGTATGAGCCTGTACTGTACATCATGTGTCGTTCTGTTGTATGAGCACACAATGCACCAAACCCACACAGGACGTTCACTGATGTACAGTACACTGATGAAATTCCCAAATTGTTTACATAGTCAACTTACACACAGCTCTGACACACACATTTACCACACCAGACATGCCACCAGGGGTCTTTTCACAGTCCCCAAATCCAGAACAAATTCAAGAAAACTTACAGTATTATATAGAGCCATTATTGCATGGAACTCTGTTCCATCTCATTTTGCTCAAATAAACAGCAAACCTGGTTTCAAAAAACAAATAAAGCAACACCTCACAGCACAATGCCTCTCCCCTATTTGACCTAGATTGTTTGTGTGTATGTATTGATATGTAGGCTACGTGTGCCTTTAAAAATAAATGTATGTAGTTCTGTCCTTGAGCTGTTCTTGTCTATTAATGTTCTGTATTATGTCATGTTTCATGTTTTGTGTGGACCCCAGGAAGAGTAGCTGCTGCTTTTGCAACAGCTAATGGGGATCCTAATAAAATACAAAATACCACTGGACGTTTTAATTTGATTAGAATTTAAAGATAAACTAAATTGTCATTTTCAGCAGGCCTAAGTCTACTCAAAGTAACAACTAGATAATTATGAAAATCACTGAACTACTTCAAGGTGGTATGTCTGTGGTTTAAGTTTAGTGATACCCTGGTCCATGCATTGCTACTGGCTGATCAATTCTTTGCATGTCTATCCAAAGTCCATGGATTCACTCACTATGAGCCTCCTTAAGTGTCTTAAGTAAATTATTCAGATGAAATGTGAGAGAAAACTGTGAGAAAGTCAAGACCATGATCTAAGTGTCTGGAAATCTCCAAAGTAGCATTGAGAAGAAATCTCCCAGATGCAGACCTAGATGGGCGTGTTCTGCCTCTTAAACTAATTGGTTTGGTGCGAGGAGCAGGCACGGGCCGTACCGGACTGGAGACACGCACCACTGGTTTGGTGCGAGGAGCAGGCACGAGCCGTTCCGGGCTGGGGACATGCACCACTGGTCTGGTGCGAGGAGCAGGCACGGGCCGTACCTGGCTGGAGACACGCACCACTGGTTTGGTGCGAGGAGCAGGCACAACCCGTCCTGGCTGGATGCTCACTTTAGCCTGGCAAGTGCGTGGCGCGGGCACCAAGCGCACCGGGCTGTGAATGCGCATTGGAGACACAGTGCGTATCACCGCATAACAGGGTGCCTGAACGGTCCCACGCTCCTTACAGCGAGTGCGGAGAGTTGGCTCTACTCTGAAACCTGGCTCCGCCAGCCTCTGCTCTAAGGACTGAGCTCTCTGCTGCTGGAGGGTTAACTCCTCTCTCAGCTCCTCCTGTTGCCTGGCCATCTCCTCTCTCAGTGCATCCACTGACTCCTTCTCCCTGTGGGCCTCCTGCAGCGCCTCCCTCTGAAGGGAGATCTCCTGCTTCCTCTCAGCTATCAGCCCTCGTAAGGTGGTGGTCTAATCTCTCAGAGTGCTGAGCTGCAGGTCTTGGAGGGCCTCTATCATAGCGGCCTCCTCCTCCTCAACAGTCAGCCCTTTCAGGGTCTCCTGCTGCTTCGCCAACCACCCTGTGTGCCCCCCAAAAACATTTTCTTGGGGCTGCCTCTCGGGCTTCCTTCGTCGTCGTGAACTTCGGAGTCTCCGTTTATCCTCACTCGCTGCCTCCGTCTGCTCCCATGAGAGGCGATCCATTCCTGCCTGGATCTCTTCCCAAGTCCAGGATCCCTTACCGTCCAAAATATCCTCCCATGTCCAGGATGTCTGCTCTTCCTGGCCACGCTGCTTGGTCCGTTGGTGGTGGGATCTTCTGTCACGCTCGTTGATAGACGGATCGGACCAAGGTGCAGTGTGGTATGCGAACATTTTACTTTATTAACTGAATACAGAATCAACACAACAAAATACAAACGACCGTGAAGTTCTTCAGGCTACAAAACCACAAGCCAAAACAGAAACAAGAACCCACAACTAAGGTAGGCAAAATGGCTGCATAAGTATGATCCCCAATCAGAGACAACGATCGACAGCTGCCTCTGATTGGGAACCACACCCGTCCAACATAGAAATACAAAATCTAGAATTCACACCCTGACCAAACCAACTAGAGAAAAACAGGGCTCTCAAGGTCAGGGCGTGACACCCACACTTTTTCTATAGGATTGAGGTCAGGGCTTTGTGATGGCCCCTCCAATACCTTGACTTTGTTGTCCTTAAGCCATTTTGCCACAACTTTGGAAGTATACTTGGGGTCATTGTCTATTTGGAAGACCCATTTGCGACCAAGCTTTAACTTCCTGACTGATGTCTTGAGATGTTGCTTCAATGTATCCACATAATTTTCCTTCCTCATGATGCCATCTATTTTGTGAAGTGCACCAGTCCCTCCTGCAGCAAAGCACCCCCACAGCATGATGCTGCCACCCCCGTGCATCACGGTTGGGATGGTGTTCTTCTGCTTGCAAGCGCTCCCCTTTTTTCCTCCAAACATAACGATGGTCATTATGGCCAAAGAGTTCTATTTTTGTTTCATCAGACCAGAGGACATTTCTCCAAAAAGTACGATCTTTGTCCCCATGTGCAGTTGCAAACCGTAGTCTGGCTTTTTTATGGCAGTTTTGGTGCAGTGGCTTCTTCCTTGCTAAGCAGCCTTTCAGGTTATGTCGATATAGGGCTCGTTTTACTGTGGATATAGTTACTTTTGTACCTGCTTCCTCCAGCATCTTCACAAGGTCCTTTGCTGTTGTTCTGGGATTGATTTGCACTTTTCACACCAAAGTACGTTCATCTCTAGGAGACAGAACGCGTCTCCTTCCTGAGTGGTATGACGGTTGCGTGGTCCCATGGTGTTTATACTTGCGTACTATTGTTTGTACAGATGAACACGGTATCTTCAGGCATTTGGAAATTTCTGAACCATACTTGTGGAGGTCTACAATAATTTTTCTGAGGTCTTGGCTGATTTCTTTTGATTTTCCCATGATGTCAAGCAAAGAGGAACTGAGTTTGAAGGTAGGCCTTGAAATACATCCACAGGTACACCTCCAATTGACTCAAATGATGTCACTTAGCCTATCAGAAGCTTCTAAAGCCATGACATCATTTTCTGGAATTTTCCAAGCTGTTTAAAGGCACAGTCAACTTAGTGTATGTAAACTTCTGACCAACTGGAATTGTGATACAGTGAATTATAAGTGAAATAATCTGTCTGTAAACAATTGTTGGAAAAATTACTTGTGTCATGCACAAAGTAGATGTCCTAACCGACCTGCCAAAACTATAGTTTGTTAACAAGAAATTTGTGGAGTGGTTGAAAAACGTATTTTAATGACTCCAACCTAAGTGTATGTAAACTTCCGACTTCAACTGTAACTAGCTTTAAGTGGCTGGTTGTAACATTGTAACTTGCTGTTTAGTAGCCATATCTACAATTAAAAAGAGAAGATGTTGTCCAATTGATATACAATAGATCTCCGATTGCAAAACCTCCTCTATTTTTAGTCATAGATATGGCTACCTGTATTTTTTTTAGCCAGCTTGGCTAGCTAGACTACCTAGCTACCTACCTATCTACCTAAGTTAGCAAACAGAAAAATAATGCTAGCCAGCAATACACAATATGGGTTTCAGTAGATAAACTAAAGCTAGCTAGCTAGGTGGCTTGCAGGAATAATAACTTAGTTAGCTAGCCACTGTATTTGTCATCTGCCGTCTTGGTGCTGGCATTGGTTGTAGCTGAGCTTCTAGCTAAATCCAACTCTTTGTTTCGAATCCTCTTCGCTATATTCAGGTTGAAACATGTAAGGTTGAATGTCACCATGTAGCTAATAGAACATAAACAAATGCTCCATTGTCGAATTTGTGTTGATGAGAGGAATCACTTGAAGCCATTTCAGTTTTGCCCGAAGGATTGTGTTATTAGTGTCCGCCTCCCTTTAAAAATAACCTGCCTTGGGGGTGGGATGTGGCCAGAGCATGAAGCATTGCCCCCCCACAAGTTATAGTCTTTCAGAGACTGGGAAAAATGTGTCAGCTTGTATATTTAGCAATGAAACCTCCGATAGGAGCATTGTTGAATGACGTCCAATGACTATCGAACAAGGACAACCATATCTACACGCACAAAAACGTATAGTGCGATCAGTATAACATACAGTGATGGAAAAAAGTATTTGATCCCCTGCTGATTTTGTACGTTTGCCCACTGACAAAGAAATGATCAGTCTATAATTTTAATGGTAGGTTTATTTGAACAGTGAGAGACAGAATAACAACAAAAAAATCCAGAAAAATGCATGTCAAAAATGTTATAAATTGATTTGCATTTTAATGAGGGAAATAAGTATTTGACCCCTCTCAATCAGAAACATTTCTGGCTCCCAGGTGTCTTTTATACAGGTAACGAGCTGAGATTAGGAGCACACTCTTAAAGGGAGTGCTCCTAATCTCAGCTTGTTACCTGTATAAAAGACACCTGTCCACAGAAGCAATCAATCAATCAGATTCCAAACTCTCCACCATGGCCAAGACCAAAGAGCTCTCCAAGGATGTCTGGGACAAGATTGTAGACCTACACAAGGCTGGAATGGGCTACAAGACCATCGCCAAGCAGCTTGGTGAGAAGGTGACAACAGTTGGTGCGATTATTCGCAAATCGAAGAAACACAAAAGAACTGTCAATCTCCCTCGGCCTGGGGCTCCATGCAAGATCTCACCTCGTGGAGTTGCAATGATCATGAGAACGGTGAGGAATCAGCCCAGAACTACACAGGAGGATCTTGTCAATGATCTCAAGGCAGCTGGGACCATAATCACCAAGAAAACAATTGGTAACACACTACGCCGTAAAGGACTGAAATCCTGCAGCGCCCGCAAGGTCCCCCTGCTCAAGAAAGCACATATACATGCCCGTCTGAAGTGTGCCAATGAACATCTGAATGATTCAGAGGAGAACTGGGTGAAAGTGTTGTGGTCAGCAGAGACCAAAATCGAGCTCTTTGGCATCAACTCAACTCGCCGTGTTTGGAGGAGGAGGAATGCTGCCTATGACCCCAAGAACACCATCCCCACCATCAAACATGGAGGTGGAAACCTTATGCTTTGGGGGTGTTTTTCTGCTAAGGGGACAGGACAACTTCACCGCATCAAAGGGACGATGGACGGGGCCATGTACCGTCAAATCTTGGGTGAGAACCTCCTTCCCTCAGCCAGGGCATTGAAAATGGGTCGTGGATGGGTATTCCAGCATGACAATGACCCAAAACACACGGCCAAGGCAACAAAGGAGTGGCTCAAGAAAAAGTACATTAAGGTCCTGGAGTGGCCTAGGCAGTCTCCAGACCTTAATCCCATAGAAAATCTGTGGAGGGAGCTGAAGGTTCGAGTTGCCAAACGTCAGCCTCGAAACCTTAATGACTTGGAGAAGATCTGCAAAGAGGAGTGGGGCAAAATCCCTCCTGAGATGTGTGCAAACCTGGTGGCCAACTACAAGAAACGTCTGACCTCTGTGATTGCCAACAAGGGTTTTGCCACCAAGTACTAAGTCATGTTTTGCAGAGGGGTCAAATACTTATTTCCTCATTAAAATGCAAATCAATTTAACATTTTTGACATGCGTTTTTCTGGATTTTTTTGTTGTTATTCTGTCTCTCACTGTTCAAATAAACCTACCATTAAAATTACAGACTGATCATTTCTTTGTCAGCGGGCAAACATACAAAATCAGCAGGGGATCAAAAACTTTTTTCCCTCACTGTAGAGCATTTGCAAAATGCCACAAAGCAGGACTATATTTATTTTCAGATCTCGCCCCCTCCATCAATACACCATCAATACACCGGAAGCTGTCATAGGGTGTATCATTCAGCTCGCAAGGCCCAGACCTGCCTTCCTCCTGGGAAATAATGTGTAAAACATCTCACTGACCTAGAAATGCCTCGGACATGATGAAAACAGTGGAAGCTGCTGAGGGGAGGACGGCTCATAATAATGGCTGATATGGAACGAATAGAATGGCATCAAACACATTAAAACCTTATGTTTGATGTATTTGATACCATTCCACTAATTCCGCTCCAGCCATTACCACAAGCCCTTCCTCCCCAATTAAGGTGCCACCAACCTCCTGTGGATGAAAACAATCCCAGATTCCCCCAGGGTGAAATTCCCCTTTAACGGCCTTCCCTCTGGTCATAATGGGTGAATGAATGGCTGTGAATGTGTTTTTACAACAATCTGATCCCCACATCTCTTTCCTCCTCCTCCTCCTCACTCACAGGTGAAGAGGATCATCACAGTTTGGCCAGAGTCATGTGATGGTGCCTTGTGAGCAGGCCATCAGCAGAGAATACAATTGCAGAGCCATTGAGGATGCAAAAAAAACGTCACCTTGATTTTAAAGGATGCCTGGATGTTCTTCAAAAGTGCTTTCCTCTCCAGCTTAAATAATCATGCCCTATTCAAAAAAATTCAGAACTAAGAACAGATATAGCCCCTGGTTCACCCCAGACTTGACTGCCCTTGACCAGCACAAAAACATCCTGTGGCGTACTGCATTAGCATCGAACAGCCCCCGCGATATGCAACTTTTCAGGGAAGTCAGGAACCAATATACACAATCAGTTAGGAAAGCAAAGGCTAGCTTTTTCAAACAGACATTTGCATCCTGTAGCACTAATTCCAAAAAGTTTTGGGACACTGTAAAGTCCATGGAGAATAAGAGCACCTCCTCCCAGCTACCCACTGCACTGAGGCTAGGAAACACTGTCACCACCGATAAATCTACGATAATTGAGAATTTCAATAAGCATTTTGCTACGGCTGGCCATGCTTTCCACCTGGCTACCCCCAACTTGCCCATGCCCCCCCCCCCCCCCCACACACACTGCTTCTCCTTCACCCAAATTCAGATAGCTGACAAACTGGACCCTTTCTTTCTAAAAATTAGCCGCCGAAATTGTCGCAACCCCTATTACTAGCCTGTTCAACCTCTCTTTCGTATCGTCTGAGATCCCCAGAGATTGGAAAGCTGCCGCGGTCATCCCCCTCTTCAAAGAGGGTGACACTCTAGATCCAAACAGTTACAGACCTATATCCATCCTGCCCTGCCTTTCAAAAGTATTTGAAAGCCAAGTTAACAAACAGATCACCGACCATTTCAAATCCCACCGTACATTCTCCGCTATGCAATCTGGTTTCTGAGCTGGTCATGGGTGCACCTCAGCCACGCTCAAGGTCCTAAACGATATAACAACCGCGATCGATAAAAGACAGTACTGTGCAGCCGTCTTCTCCGACCTGGCCAAGGCTTTTGACTCTGTCAATCACCGCATTCTTATTGGCAGACTAAATAGCCTTGGTTTGTCAAATGACTGCCTCGCCTGGTTCACCAACTACTTCTCAGATAGAGTTAAATGTGTCAAATCGGAGGGCCTGTTGTCTGGACCTCTGGCAGTCTCTATGGGGGTACCACAGGGTTCAATTCTTGGGCCGACTCTATTCTTTGTGTATATCAATGATGTCGCTCTTGCTGCTGGTGACTCTCAGATCCACCTCTACGCAGACGACACCATTTTGTATACATCTGGTCCTTCATTGGACACTGTGCTAACAAACCTCCAAACGAGCTTCAATGCCATACAACACTCCTTCCGTGGCCTTCAACTGCTCTTAAACGCTAGTAAAACTAAATGCATGCTCTTCAATCGAACGCTGCTTGCACCCGCCCGCCCGACTAGAATCACTACTCTCGGCGGATCTGACTTAGAATATGTGGACAACTACAAATACCTAGGTGTCTGGTTAGACTGTAAACTCTCCTTCCAGACTCACATTAAACATCTCCAATCCAAAGTTAAATCTAGAATCAGCTTCCTATTTCAAAGCCTCCTTCACTCATGCTGCTAAACATGCCCTCGTAAAACTGACAATCCTACCGATCATTGACTTCGGCGATGTCATTTACAAAAAACACTCTACTCAGCAAATATGATGTAGTTTATCACAGTGCTATCCATTTTGTCACCAAAGCCCCATATACTACCCACCATTGTGACCTGTACGCTCTCGTTGGCTGGCCCTCACTACATATTCGTCGCCAAACCCACTGGCTCCAGGTCATCTATAAATCACTTCTAGGCAAATCCCCGCCTTATCTTAGATCACTCCACAAATTTCTTGTTAACAAACTATAGTTTTGGCAGGTTGGTTAGGACATCTACTTTGTGCAAAGTTCATGCTTCATGCTCTGGCCACATCCCACCCCCAAGGCAGGTTATTTTTAAAGGGAGGCGGACACTAATAACACAATCCTTCGGGCAAAACTGAAATGGCTTCAAGTGATTCCTCTCATCAACACGAATTCGACAATGGAGCATTTATTTATGTTCTATTAGCTACACGGTGACATTCAACCTTACATGTTTCAACCTGAATATAGCAAAGAGGATTCGAAACAAAGAGTTGGATTTAGCTAGAAGCTCAGCTACAACCAATGCCAGCACCAAGACGGCAGATGACAAATACAGTGGCTAGCTAACTAAGTTATTATTCCTGCAAGCCACCTAGCTAGCTAGCTTTAGTTTATCTACTGAAACCCATATTGTGTATTGCTGGCTAGCATTATTTTTCTGTTTGCTAACTTAGGTAGATAGGTAGGTAGCTAGGTAGTCTAGCTAGCCAAGCTGGCTAAAAAAAATACAGGTAGCCATATCTATGACTAAAAATAGAGGAGGTTTTGCAATCGGAGATCTATTGTATCTCAATTGTACAACCTCTTCTCTTTTTAATTGTAGATATGGCTACTAAACAGCAAGTTACAATGTTACAACCAGCCACTTAAAGCTAGGTACAGTTGAAGTCGGAAGTTTACATACACTTAGGTTGGAGTCATTAAAACTCGTTTTTCAACCACATTTCTTGTTAACAAACTATAGTTTTTGCAAGTAGGTTAGGACATCTACTTTGTGCATGACACAAGTAATTGTTCCAACAATTGTTTACAGACAGATTATTTCACTGTATCACAATTCCAGTGGGTCAGAAGTTTACATACACTAAGTTGACTGTGCCTTTAAACAGCTTGGAAAATTCCAGAAAATGATGTCATGGCTTTAGAAGCTTCTGATAGGCTAAGTGACATCATTTGAGTCAATTGGAGATGTACCTGTGGATGTATTTCAAGGCCTACCTTCAAACTCCGTTCCTCTTTGCTTGACATCATGGTAAAATCATAAGAAATCAGCTAAGACCTCAGAAAAATAATTGTAGACCTCCACAAGTCTGGTTGATCCTTGGGAGAAATGTCAGAATGCCTGAAGATACCGCGTTCATCTGTACAAACAATAGTATGCAAGTATAAACACCATGGGACCACGCAACTGTCATACCACTCAGGAAGGAGACGTGTTCTGTCTCCTAGAGATGAACGTACTTTGGTGCGAAAAGTGCAAATCAATCCCAGAACAACAGCAAAGGACCTTGTAAAGATGCTGGAGGAAACAGGTACAAAAGTAACTATATCCACAGTAAAGCCACTGCTCCAAAGAACCGCCATAAAAAAACAGACTATGGTTTGAAACTGCACATGGGGACAATGATCGTACTTTTTGGAGAAATGTCCTCTGGTCTGATGAAACAAAAATAGAACTGTTTGGCCATAATGACCATCGTTATGTTTGGAAGAAAAAGGGGATAGCTTGCAAGCCGAAGAACACCATCCCAACCGTGGAGCACGGGGGTGGCAGCATCATGCTGTGGGGGTGCTTTGCTGCAGGAGGGACTGGTGCACTTCACAAAATAGATGGCATCATGAGGAAGGAAGATAATGTGGATATATTGAAGCAACATCTCAAGACATCAGTCAGGAAGTTAAAGCTTGGTCGCAAATGGGTCTTCCAAATGGACAATGACATTTTACATTTTTAGTCATTTAGCAGACGCTCTTATCCAGAGCGACTTACAGGAGCAATTAGGGTTAAGTGCCTTGCTCAAGGGCACATCGACAGATTTTTCACCTAGTCGGCTCGGGGATTAGAACCAGCGACCTTTCGGTTTCTGGCACAACACTCTTATCCACTAAGCTACCTGCCGCCCCAAGTTGTGGCAAAATGGCTTAAGGACAACAAAGCCAAGGTATTGGAGTGCCCATCAAAGCTCTGACCTCAATCCTTTAGAAAATTTGTGGGCAGAACTGAAAAAGCGTGTGCGAGCAAAGAGGCCTACAAACCTGATTCAGTTACACCAGCTCTGTCAGGAGGAATGGGCCAAAATTCACCCAATTTATTGTGGGAAGCTTGTGGAAGGCTACCCGAAACGTTTGACCCTAGTTAAACAATTTAAAGGCAATGCTACCAAATACTAATTGAGTGTATGTAAACTTCTGACCCACTGGGAATGTGATGAAAGAAATAAAAGCTGAAATAAATCATTCTCTCTACTATTATTCTGACATTTCACATTCTTAAAATAAAGTGGTGATCCTTACTGACCTAAGACAGGGAATTTTTACTAGGATTAAATGTCAGGAATTGTGAAAAACTGAGTTTAAATGTATTTGGCAAAGGTGTATGTAAACTTCCGACTTCAACTGTAGATGTTCTATTGTGTTATTGACTGTACATTTTGTTTATTCCATATGTAACTCTGTTGTTGTTTTTATCGCACTGCTTTGCTTTATCTTGGCCAGGCCGCAGTTGTAAATGAGAACTTGTTCTCAAATGGCTTACCTGGTTAAATAAAGGTGAAGAAAAAAAAACACCTGTGTGTTTGATCAGTTTCTTTCTGAAAATATTTAGCGAACTCCAGGACAGTAGCTACTGCAAGGGGCTATAGAGGCACACAAGTAGCCTACTAGACTGGGCATGGCCTAAGCTCATAAAGTCAGCGCTACTGAAGCAAAATTGAAGCGGGCGAGAAGGCTGACGCTCCAGTGATGCACCAGCCTTTGGGAAACTCGCTCAGCGCTCAGTCAAATTGGGCACGCTCTGGTGACCATACGCAGGCATACGCTGTATGCCCACCTATTTCTCTACAGATATAGACTATACTCACTAATTACCATTGAGATTGAGAATAATTGAATGATTGAACAAATGAACTATCCATCTTAATTCCTTTCATCTCTGCCATTATTAGGTGGGGGGAAGGACCAGCTATAGTAGCTACCTACACCATATAGACCAGGAGTGTCAAACTCATTCCATGGTGGCTGCTGGTTTTTGGTTTCTCCTTTCAATTAAGACCACACAACCAGGTGAGGGGAGTTCCTTACTAATCAGTGACCTTAATTCCTCAATTAAGTACAAGGTAGGAGCGAAAACCCGCAGACACTCGGCCCTCCTTGGAATGAGGTTGACACTTAAAGACAATTGCTGAGTAAAAGTAAAAAAATACATTTACATTTTAGTCATTTAGCAGACGCTCTTATCCAGAGCGACTTACAGTTAGTGATAAAAAAAAAAAAATTATACTGGCCCCCCGTGGGAATCGAACCCACAACCCTGGCGTTGCAAACGCCATGCTCTATCAACTGAGCTACATCCCTGCCGGCCATTCCCTGACAATGATCCCAAACACACCGCCCGGGCAACGAAGGAGTGGCTTCGTAAGAAGCATTTCAAGGTCCTGGAGTGGCCTAGCCAGTCTCCAGATCTCAACCCCATAGAAAATCTTTGGAGGGAGTTGAAAGACTGTGTTGCCCAGCGACAGCCCCAAAACATCACTGCTCTAGAGGAGATCTGCATGGAGGAATGGGCCAAAATACCAGCAACAGTGTGTGAAAACCTTGTGAAGACTTACAGAAAACGTTTGACCTGTGTCATTGCCAACAAAGGGTATATAACAAAGTATTGAGAAACTTTTGTTATTGACCAAATACTTATTTTCCACCATAATTTGCAAATAAATTCATTAAAAATCCTACAATGTGATTTTCTGGAATTGTTTTTCTCATTTTGTCTGCCATAGTTGATGTGTACCTATGATGAAAATTACAGGCCTCTCTCATCCTTTTAAGTGGGAGAACTTGCACAATTGGTGGCTGACTAAATACTTTTTCCCCCCACTGTACATACATACAGTGAGGGACAAAAGTATTTGATCCCCTGCTGATTTTGTACGTTTTGCCCACTGACAAAGAAATGATCAGTCTATAATTTTAATGGTAGGTTTATTTGAACAGTGAGAGACAGAATAACAACCAAAAAATCCAGAAAAACGCATGTCAAAAATGTTATGAATTGATTTGCATTTAATGAGGGAAATAAGTATTTGACCCCCTCTCAATCAGAAAGATTTCTGGCTCCCAGGTGTCTTTTATACAGGCAACGAGCTGAGACCAGGAGCACACCCTTAAAGGGAGTGCTCCTATTCTCAGCTCGCTACCTGTATAAAAGACACCTGTCCACAGAAGCAATCAATCAGATTCCAAACTCTCCACCATGGCCAAGACCAAGGAGCTCTCCAAGGATGTCAGGGACAAGATTGTAGACCTACACAAGGCTGGAATGGGCTACAAGACCATCGCCAAGCAGTTTGGTGAGAAGGTGACAACAGTTGGTGCGATTATTCGTAAATGGAAGAAACACAAAAGAACTGTCAATCTCCCTCGGCCTGGGGCTCCATGCAAGATCTCACCTCGTGGAGTTGCAATGATCATAAGAACGGTGAAGAATCAGCCCAGAACTACACTGGAGGATATTGTCAATGATCTCAAGGCAGCTGGGACCATAGTCACCAAGAAAACAATTGGTAACACACTACGCCGTGAAGGACTGAAATCCTGCAGCGCCCGCAAGGTCCCCCTGCTCAAGAAAGCACATATACATGCCCGTCTGAAATTTGCCAATGAACATCTGAATGATTCAGAGGAGAACTGGGTGAAAGTGTTGTGGTCAGATGAGACCAAAATGGAGCTCTTTGGCATCAACTCAACTCGCCGTGTTTGGAGGAGGAGGAATGCTGCCTATGACCCCAAGAACACCATCCCCACTGTCAAACATGGAGGTGGAAACATTATGCTTTGGGGGTGTTTTTCTGCTAAGGGGACAGGACAACTTCACCGCTGAAGATGGGGTGGGGGGCAGTGCAAATAGTATGGGTAGCCATGATTAGCTGTTCAGGAGTCTTATGGCTTGGGGGTAGAAGCTGTTAAGAAGCCTTTTGGACCTAGACTTGGCACTCCGGTACCGCTTGTCGTGCGGTAGCAGAGAGAACAGTCTATGACTAGGGTGGCTGGAGTCTTTGACAATTTTGAAGGCCTTCCTCTGACACCACCTGGTATAGAGGTCCTGGATGGCAGGAAGCTTGGCCCCAGTGATGTACTGGGCTGTACGCACTACCCTCTGTAGTGCCTTGCGGTCGGAGGCCAAGCAGTTGCCATACCAGGCAGTGATGCAACCAGTCAGGATGCTCTCGATGGTGCAGCTGTATAACCTTTTGAGGATCTGAGGACCCATGCCAAATCTTTTCAGTCTCCTGAGAGGGATAGGCTTTGTCGTGCCCTCTTCACGAATGTCTTGGTGTGCTTGGACCATGATAGTTTGTTGGTTATGTGGACACCTAGTCTCTTGAAGCTCTCAGCCTGCTCCACTACAGCCCCGTCGATGAGAATGGGGGCGTTCTCGGTCCTCCCTTTCCTGTAGTCCATAATCATCTCCTTTGTCTTGATCACGTTGAGGATATATTGAAGCAACATCTCAAGACATCAGTCAGGAAGTTAAAGCTTGGTCGCAAATGGGTCTTCCAAATGGACAATGACCCCAAGCATACTTCCAAAGTTGTGGCAAAATGGCTTAAGGACAACAAAGTCAAGGTATTGGAGTGGCCATCACAAAGCCCTGACCTCAATCCTATAGAAAATGAAAAAGCGTGTGCGAGCAAGGAGGCCTACAAACCTGACTCAGTTACACCAGCTCTGTCAGGAGGAATAGGCCAAAATTCACCCAACTTATTCTGGGAAGCTTGTGGAAGGCTACCCGAAACGTTTGACCCAAGTTAAACAATTTAAAGGCAATGCTACCAAATACTAATTGAGTGTATGTAAACTTCTGACCCACTGGGAATGTGATGAAAGAAATAAAAGCTGAAATAAATCACTCTCTACTATTATTCTGATATTTCACATTCTTAAAATAAAGTGGTGATCCTAACTGACATAAAACAGGGAATTTTTACTAGGATTAAATGTCAGGAATTGTGAAAAACTGAGTTTAAACTTCCGACTTCAACTGTATATACTACTACTACCAATATATATATATTATTATTATATATATACTACTACTACCACTATATAGATTATTATATATACTACTACCAATATATAGATTATTATATATACTACTACCAATATATAGATTATTATATATACATTTACATTTTTGTCATTTAGTAGACGCTCTTATCCAGAGCGACTTACAGGAGCAATTAGGGTTAAGTGCCTTGCTTAAGGGCACATCGACATATTTTTCACCTAGTCGGCTCGGGGATTAGAACCAGCGATCCCTCAGTCACTGGCACAACGCTCCTAACCACCAAGCTACCTGCCGCTACTGCTATTGATAATACACACTATTATTATATATACTACTACCAATATATAGATTATTATATATACTACTGCTATTGATAATACTCTCCTATGGAGCAGCCTGGAGACAATACATTACACATATTACTAGGGATGCACAATATACCGGTGACAATATCTGTATCGGCTGATAATATATTAAATGGGTCCCACGTGGGGATGAAAGGCTGAAATTGGGCCGATATGTGGGGACAAACCATCGTCTACATTACACATCTATTATTATCACTGTTTTAACCTAATACCACTAATACACTACTGATATTACTACTGTTTTACCCTAATACCACTAATACAGTACTGATATTACTACTGTTTTACCCTAATACCACTAATACAGTACTGATATTACTACTGTTTTACCCTAATACCACTAATACAGTACTGATATTACTACTGTTTTAACCAAATACAGTACTGATATTACTACTGTTTTAACCTAATACCACTAATACAGTACTGATATTACTACTGTTTTAACCAAATACAGTACTGATATTACTACTGTTTACCCTAATACCACTAATACAGTACTGATATTACTACTGTTTTAACCAAATACAGTACTGATATTACTACTGTTTTACCCTAATACCACTAATACAGTACTGATATTACTACTGTTTTAACCTAATACCACTAATACAGTACTGATATTACTACTGTTTTAACCTAATACCACTAATACAGTACTGTTATTATCACAGTTTTAACCAAATAGGTAGCTTAGTGGTGAAGAGCGCTGTCCCAGCAACCGAAAGGTCGCTGGTTCCAATCGCCGACCAGGTGAAAAATGTCATTCCACAGTTGCTGGTGGACCAAAAAGTTTTTAGGCCCTGTTAGTAATACTATCATCATGATTAGTTTACCTGGGAACTCCTGTTAGTAATACTATCATCATGATTAGTTTACCTGGGACCTCCTGTTAGTAATACTATCATCATCATTAGTTTACCTGGGAACTCCTGTTAGTAATACTATCATCATCATTAGTTTACCTGGGAACTCCTGTTAGTAATACTATCATCATCATTAGTTTACCTGGGAACTCCTGTTAGTAATACTATCATCATGATTAGTTTACCTGGGAACTCCTGTTAGTAATACTATCATCATCATTAGTTTACCTGGGAACTCCTGTTAGTAATACTATCATCATCATTAGTTTACCTGGGAACTCCTGTTTGACCGTCGGACGGAACTCTGCTGAGAACACAAAGAAGGCAGACCTGAGGGAGGAAGAGGAAGTATACCCTAATACCCTAATAGAAAATGACTCAAGTAAAAGTCACCTAGTAAAATACTACTTGAGTAAAAATAGTAAAAGTATAAATCATTTCAAATTCCTTATATTAAGCAAAACAGACAGCACCATTTTCTTTTCTTTTTCAGACAGCCAGGGGTACACTCCAACACTCAGACATAATTTACAAAGGAAGCATGTGTGTTTAGTGAGTCAGCCAGTTCAGAGGCAGTAGGGATGACCAGGATGTTCTCTTGAGAAGTGCGTGAATTTGACCATTTTCCTGTCCTGCTAAGCATAAAAAATGTAACAAGTACTTTTGGGTGTCAGGGAAAATTGATGGAGCAAAAAGTAACAGTTAAGTACAGATACCCTAAAAAACGACCTAAGTAGTACTTTAAAGTAGTTTTACTTAAGTATTTCACATCACTGCTGATAATTAATTCATAAACACCTGATGGCAGAGAGAGAGGGTGATGGTCAAAACTTGGTAGCCTATGTAAGCCGTGTCAGCTGGGGCTGAATAGTCTTGAACGATCCTTGGACAGTGTATACACAGATAGAGCGCGCACGCACACTCCCTGTCTTGTCTGTCAGGAAAGCCATCAATCATTGAAGGCAGCTAGCTAGTTAGCTAGATAACTTACTAACGTTACTTGTTGGTGGCCCTTATTATAACTAACCTATAGAAGCTAGCTAGATGGAGCGATGGTCAGGTAACGTCAGATAGTCACATAGCTTTTACTTTGAAACCGCTAGAACACGTATCCTGTAGCAGACCCTCCTCTCTACGCCCACACTGTCTCTGTTCATTAATTCAATCTTCTAGACGACATTAGAAAAATGAATTCATGCAGTCGAAATTATTATCCGTCTTCGTTGTTTAAGGTCGGATATTGCTTAAAATAACCGTACACGGATCAATCCGATCGGATTACTGTTTTTATACTGACCTGTTGGAATATAAAATGATGAAAATGGAAAGGAAAATGTTTTTTATGACATTGTGTACTGTACTCTTCTTTACAAACTGTGTTTCAGGTGAGTCAAGTGGCAAATAAAATATAGCCTACAATCCTAAAAGCTGTACACTAGACAAATAGTATGGATAAATAAAATACTTATGCATATCGGCCTACTGCATTATTTAAAAGCCATAATGTCCAAATGTTTTGTTGCCAACTTCTTGGGACCAGCCTGGTTTACAGTACAGGCAATGTACCCTGTGACCCTCTTATGAAAAGGCACACTGTCCCTAATTATTTACCTTTCACTCAATGTCTAACATTACATGTAGTTAACTGATCTTGCTCTTCTTGTAGGGAACTATCCCAAGGCACAGAATGTTTCCTGGTTGTCGATCAACTTCAAAACACTGCTTATGTGGGATCCTGAACCTTCCAACTTTTCATACACCGTTGAATATTCTGTGTAAGTAATTAATTTACATACTGATTACTGGTTTTTGCACTTACAGGAAGAGATAACAATGAAATATTAAAAATATGTTGCCTATAACCACGTTATTGTCACGAATTCAGCCGAGACTGCTCATCCTCCTTGCTCGGGCAGGCTTTGGCGTTCGTCGTCACCGGAGTACTAGCTGCCACCGATCTATGTTTCTGTGTTCTACTTGTTTTGTCTATATTGCACACACCTGGTTCCAATTACAATAATTTGTTTCCCTATTTTACCCTCTGGTTCCCGCATGGTGTTGTGCGTGAATGTTCGTTGTCATTGACATGCGAGTCGGTATTTTCTTCCCTGCGTGGAAGATATGTTTATTTACTTGTGACAAGTAAAGTACGTCGTTGACTAAGTTCTGTGTCCTGCGCCCGACTCTGTCCTACCGCTACACACTGACGCATGAAAGTTATCGTGGGAGGTCTGCACTAACCTATTCCCAGACTCAGTCTCTGACCCTGAAGAGTCAGGGTGATGTGTTGGAAGGCAGTAGGAGGGCAGAACTGATGCGGTCAGACTACACTATTGATCTGCCAAAAGAGTTTTCAGAATTATACACAGAAAACGCCTAATTTGCATATTTCCCAGGGTTCATTTTATTTTTGAGTAAATTGTAGAGTTAACACCCTTGACTGTATTTGTTAGTTGCTGAATTCATTCCATTTAAAGTCCTGTGGCTTTCAACAAGTGAGTTCCTAGGCGAATGTTATCATTAAAATTAAACTCTGTGACAATACATTACATACTGTATATCATAAGGCCTTACTTATTGGTCTAGTTGATGGCCCTTTTTTACTCTAACACAGTGGTGTTACAAAACTCCTGGTTAAAATGCCACATCAGGCCTGCAAGTCACATTATGCTGGCTTGTAAAGGAATGTGGAATTGCTATTGCAATGCAGCCAGAGTTAGGACATCCACGTTAGATTTTTTTATTCACCTGCAACCTGCATTCAGAATTAATTGGCAGGGTTAGTAAACTTGATTAAAAAAAACACTACTTAAACCATTTAAATGGGAACAACCATTTCAGTAATGGGTGCAATACATCTTACTAACTGATTGGATTAGTTTAGAAAAATGTGTTATTTATCTTTGTGTAGCATAAGATTAATCAATCAATCAATGTAGGCTACATGCAAAAACACAGATATTAAAAACAATCCTAAAAAATCTACCTGCAGTAGAGCATGCTGGGAAATATGAAAGAGATGGGTGTGGATTTGATGGGACTGTTTTAATGTCCACAGTGTAAAACAATAACTCTGGTTATTAACACCAATACTGGGGGTTCTTTTACACTACCGAGTGTTCTTTTACACCACTTTAACTCCTGAATCAACACTAGAAATGTTACTGAAAATTCAACACTGGCCAATTTGCAGTGTACTGGCAAATAGATCAAGGGGTTTTGGAGCTGAAAAAATAAAGAATACAAATCTTTGTTTTAGTGAAGTGCAATGTGTGTGATATGTGGTGCAGAGGCCTGCAAGTCAAAGATTAACATTTGGTACTTTTCTTATTGTTGAACTAAGATTCCAATCCAGACCCAATGAACGACCTAAATGCAACAAAAAAACATGTTTGAAGATAATAATAATCCTTTGACTGAAACCTACCATTATGTCTATTTCAGTGTTGGCCAGAACAGAGAGAGGAACGCTAACAGTATCAGAATGATGTTGTGACTCAAACATAAATATCTTCTTTATTTCAGAATTGGTCAGAACAGAGAGAAGAACCAACACTGTATCAGGACTATGGCGACAGAGTGTGACCTGTCCAACTCTCTCGGGGACCTGAAGGCCATATACTCCGCTGATGTCCTCTCAAAACCCCTACTTGGTGTGAACTCTGACCTCATAGAGTTCCCCCACACAAGGTCGGAGAGGTTCACCCCTTACAATGACAGTAGGTACCCCACCATACAATGACACATTTTCCGCATGCCCTGATACATGGCTGTTGACACCTGTGGTGCCATAGGAATCAACAGCCATGTATCAGGGCACATTTTCTGCATGCCAGTGTTGAAATGTTGGTCATTCCATAAATCACTGGGAGAAAGAAGACTTTCTTTGTTTTCTATTCCAACTGCATGCCAGTGTCACCAAGTGGCGCCAGGTGTGACAAGCAAGCATGTCAACCTCTCGTGTTATTTCCCTTCCAGCGCTTATAGGCAGACCTGAGTTCAAGATTGAGGTGAGCAAAGACAAGAAGAAGATCACCCTGTATGTAGAAGACCCTCCCACAGCCCTGTTCAATGAGCAGAACCAACAGAGAACCATCCGGGATGTCTTTGCTGATGAGCTGCAGTACAAAGTCACCTTCGGGAAAGCAACAAGCACGGGAAAGGTAAGCTCAAAGGGGAGGGTAATAAAAATGGCAGCCCTACACTTTCCTAAAAGTACTGTAGGGCCTGGGGTCGAAGCAAATGACATAGAGGACATTTGTCAATGATGTAGGCTCCTTAAAGGAGCAAGTCAAGGAATTTAATTATGCTGAACAAAAATATAAAAGTAACATGTAAAGTGTTGGTCCCATGTTTGATGAGCTGAAATAAAAGATCCCATAAATGTTCCATACGCAAAAAAGCATATTTCTCTCAAATTTTTGTGCACACATTTCTTTACATCCCTGTTTGTTAGCATTTCTCCTTTGCCAAGATAACTCATCCATCTGACAGGAGTGGCATATCAAGAAGCTGATTATACAGCATGATCATTACACAGGTGCACCTTGTGCTGGAGACAATAAATGGCCACTCTAAAATGTGAAGTTTTGTCACACAACGCAATGCCGCAGATGTCTCAAGTTTTGAGGGAGCATTAAATTGTCATGCTGACTGCAGGAATGTCCACCAGAGCTGTTGCCAGAGCTGTTGCCAGAGCTGTTTTAGAGAATTTGGTAGTACGTCCAACTGGCCTCACAACCGCAGACCACGTGTAACCACGCCAGTCCAGGACCTCCACATCCGGCTTCTTCACCTGTAGGATGATCTGAGATGAGCCACCCAGAGAGCTGATGAAACTGTGGGTTTGAACAACTGAAGAATTTCTGCACAAACTGTCAGAAACTGTCTCAAGGAACCTCATCTGCGTGCTCGTCGTCCTCACCAGAGTCTTGACCTGACTGCAGTTCGGTGTCGTAACCGACTTCAGAGGGCAAATGCTCACCTTCGATGGCCACTTGCATGCTGGAGAAGTGTGCTCTTCACGGATGAATCCCGGTTTCAACTGTACCGGGCAGATGGCGTTGTGTGGGCGAGTGGTTTGCTGATATCAACATTGTGAACAAGAGTGCCCCATGGTGGCGGTGGAGTTATGGTATGGGCATGTATAAGCTACGGACAACAAGCACAAATGTATTTTATCGATGGCAATTTGAATGCACAGAGATACGGTGACGAAATCCTGAGACCTATTGTCGTGCCATTCATCAGCCGCCATCGCCTCATGTTTCAGGATGATTTTGCACGGCCCCATGTCGCAAGGAGCTGTACAAAATTCCTGGAAGCTGAAAATGTCCCAGTTCTTTCATGGCCTGCATTCTCACCAGCCATGTCACTCATTGAGCATGTTTGGGATGCTCTGGATAGCCGTGTACGACAGCATGTTCCAGTTCCTGCCAATATCCACCAACTTCGCACAGACATTGAAGAGGAGTGGAACAACATCAACAGCCTGATCAACAGGCCACAGTCAACAGCCTGATCAACTCTATGCGAAGGAGATGTGTCATGCAGCATGAGGCAAATGATGGTCACACCAGATACTGACTGTTTTTCTGATCCATGCCGCTACCTTTTTTTTAAGGTATCTGTGACCAACAGATGCATATCTGTATTCCCAGTCATGTGAAATCCATAGATAAGGACCTAATTAATTTATTTCAATTGACTGATTTCCTTAAATGAACTGTAACTCAGTAAAATCTTTGAAATTGTTGCATGTTGCGTTCATATTTTTGTTTTTGTTCAGTGTAAATTAAATGCATTAAGTGGATGATATGAGTTTGGCCAATCTTACTTCTGATTATATTGCATGGGAAATCTCTCTATGTGTGTTATGAATATATGATTGTTTTATGATAGTAAAACAGTAATGAACAAGTTATACAAATTAAATACATAAGAAAAGACATAATATAACCCCTTCTTTATGTAATTCTCCCTCTAGAAAACAAAGATCTCTGCAAGCAGTGAGATAGAGCTAGAAGAGGGGGATGTAGATCCTGGGGTGAGTTACTGCTTCAACGTGCAGGCCTACATCCCCTCCCGCAGCACAGACAAACAGCTGGGAGAGCTCAGTCAAAGACAGTGCTCACCGGGCGACGGAAAGTATTTATTTGAAGGTAAGGATACTAGCAATGCCAAGGTCATGGGTTCAAGTCCCGCAGGGATCACATACACATACTAAAAATGTATGCACTCACTGTCACTATACTGGAAGTGGCTTTGGATTAAAGCATCTGCTAAGTGGTATACGTATATATTATCGTGATAAATAGTACTACTGAGGTGTACTGTAGCAGGGTTGGTGTCTTTTATTCTCTAGTATACATTTCTGCCTCACGGGAAAGCCTTGATCTTTTTGACAAGTTGTGTTCATTAAGGACATTTGTTCCTGTTTTAATATATTCTGTAACTCGATAATTCATGTTGGCCATTATACATTCTTCTCCAGAGTATCGGATCGGAGTGATCACTGGGTTCATCCCAGTCTTTTGGGGGCCCTAAGCGAGATTCGGTTGTGGGAAGCCTCCCACCTCGCGGCAAAACATTTTAGTGGAGACGGTAGAGAGAAGTTTTAAGTTAATTTCCTACAATTCTACACATTTTGCCATATAGAAAATATATTCATGCTTTAAAGGTCTCAGTAGATAGTTTATATGTTTAAACTAAATTGTTTTGCATGAGCATTGTCTGGAGATCTTTAATATATATTAATACCAAACAGTTAGATGACAGAACATGATGTAAAATAATCAAACCAAAACTGTGGAATCTGGTCATATTATGGTACTCTGTTTGATTTTAATGGCATTTTCATAATAAAGTCTTATCATTAATTTGTGGTAATGTGTTTATCTTTGATATGAGACATTGTTGAAGAGTGGGGGCACTCCCTTTAAGAGTGTGCTCCTAATCTCAGCTCGTTACCTGTATAAAAGACACCTGGGATCCAGAAATCTTTCTGATTGAGAGGGGGTGTCAAATACTTATTTCCCTCATTAAAATGCAAATCAATTTATAACATTTTTGAGATGCGTTTTTCTGGATTTCTTTGTTGTTATTCTGTCTCTCACTGTTCAAATAAACCTACCATTAAAATTATAGACTGATCATTTCTTTGTCAGTGGGCAAACATACAAAATCAGCAGGGGATCAAATACTTTTTTCCCTCACTGTATATATACAGTTGAAGTCGGATGTTTACATAAGAATGTGAAATGTCAGAATAATAGTAGAGAGAATGATTTATTTCAGCTTTTATTTATTTCATCACATTCCCATTGGGTCAGAAGTTTACATACACTCAATTAGTATTTGGTAGCATTGCCTTTAAATTGTTTAACTTGGGTTGAGGTCAGGGCTTTGTGATGGCCACTCCAATACCTTGACTTTGTTGTCCTTAAGCCATTTTGCCACAACTTTGGAAGTATGCTTGGGGTCATTGTCCATTTGGAAGATCATTTGCGACCAAGCTTTAACTTCCTGACTGATGTCTTCAGATGTTGCTTCAATATATCCACATCATTTTCCTTCCTCATGATGCCATCTATTTTGTGAAGTGCACCAGTCCCTCCTGCAGCAAAGCACCCCCACAGCATGATGCTGCCACCCCTGTGCTTCACGGTTGGGATGGTGTTCTTCGGCTTGCAAGCAACCCCCTTTTTCCTCCAAACATAACAATGGTCATTATGGCCGAACAGTTCTATTTTTGTTTCATCAGACCAGAGGACATTTCTCCAAAAAGTACGATCTTTGTCCCCATGTGCAGTTGCAAACTGTAGTCTGGCTTTTATATGGCGGTTTTAGAGCAGTGGCTTCTTCCTTGCTGAGTGGCCTTTCAGGTTATGTCGATATAGGACTCGTTTTACTGTGGATATAGAGACTGTTGTACCTGTTTCCTCCAGCATCTTCACAAGGTCCTTTGCTGTTGTTCTGGGATAGATTTGCACTTTTTGCACCAAAGTACGTTAATCTCTAGGAGACAGAACGCGTCTACTTCATGAGCGGTATGACGGTTGCGTGGTCCCATGGTGTTTATACTTGCGTACTATTGTTTGTACAGATGAACGTGGTACCTTCAGACGTTTGGAAATTGCTCCCAAGGATGAACCAGACTTGTGGAGGTCTACCATTTTTTTCTGAGGTCTTAGCTGATTTCTTTTGATTTTCCCATGATGTCAAGCAAAGAGGAACTGAGTTTGAAGGTAGGCCTTGAAATACATCCACAGGTACACCTCCAATTGACTCAAATGATGTCACTTAGCCTATCAGAAGCAGTCAATTTAGTGCATGTAAACTTCTGACCCACTGGAATTGTGATACAGTGAATTATAATTGAAATAATCTGTCTGTAAACAATTGTTGGAAAAATTACTTGTGTCATGCACAAAGTAGATGTCCTAACCTACTTGCAAAAACGATAGTTTGTTAACAAGAAAATTGTGGAGTGGTTGAAAAACGAGTTTTAATGACTCCAACCTAAGTGTATGTAAACTTCCGACTTCAACTGTACATTGTACATACTTTTGGCCCTGTGTAGCTCAGTTGGTAGAGCATGGCGCTTGCAATGCCAGGGTTGTGGGTTCGTTTCCCAAGGGGGTATGAAAAAATAAAATAATGTATGCACTCACTAACTGTAAGTCGCTCTGGATAAGAGTGTCTGCTAAATGACTAAAATGTAAAAATGTAAAGAAAGACTGCTACTTAAATACTGTGGTTGGTTTGTATTACCTTATAAATTAAATTAAAGTATAGTGGCTAGTGGGGTTCTGCTTGGGGTGAGTGGGTCCTCCGAGAGACTGAAATGGGATGAGTGGGGGCCTCACGCACACCTCAGAGAAGTGTCTGATGCCCTCCCAGTCACCCCATCCCAATCCCCCGGATATAGCCCCTCTCCATTCTCACCAATAACCACCATTACATCTTAATTGTAATGATAAACAATGAATAATAATGATTTAACATCCTTTCCTAATCTGTCCAGAACTCTAATTCATTTTACCACGGGTTTACAAGTCATAAAAAAGAAAAGAAAAACAATTACATTGAAGTATAATGAAGTCCTTCCTTCCTTCCTTCTCTCTCTCCCAAACCAAATCCATCCCTCTCCACCACCCCCTCCCTGTTCCCCACCCCTTTACCCCGACCAAGCCAAGCTTATCCCCACCTCCCATCTTTACTCCCCTTTGCCCCCCCAAAGCCAAGCTTGTCCCACCCTCATATCCTTACCCACCATTGCACCCCCCAAGCCAAGCTTATCACCACCTCCCCTCCTTGCCCTCCCTTACCCACCCAAGCCCAGTTTATCCCCACCTCTGTCTTCCCCCCCTCCCCTCTTCTCATACACCTCTACACCCCTCTATACATCCACCCACTCATCCATTCTCCTTCATTTACACACAACATACACCCCATGCCTCTGCACACCCACTCTCTCCCGCCCTCCCTCCCACACACATCCACATTCACCCTCCCTCACTTTCCCATTCATATGCACAGACACATACCCACACATACACCCACTCTCACACTCTCACCCACACACACACACATCCATAGAACAATTATTGACAATTATTGACTTACATGCTATAGTTCCTCTTTTATATTGTCTTTCCAGTGTCCATGTATCTCACTGGCATTGTCTTATTCTATCGTTACTTCCTGGAGAAGAACAGTTACTTGGGGACAATAGAGTCTAAATTGTATTGGGGGGAGGGGGAAGGAATATTGTCTCAATTTACGGTAAACTGGTCTTGGGCATCACTGTATGTAGCCTAGTGTGCATATCTGTTTTTTCCGCTTCTGCCTCTCCTCAGGGCATTGAGCAATCTTTCAACTGGAAAGGTTTGCTGCAGCCTGTTCAGGGCTTTATAGGCACTTGTGAACTCCATTCTCTGTGTTCCCTTCCATGCCCACAGTACTGTTGAGTTGAGACTTTATTCCTTTTTCCTCCAGCGACTGTCTGATCGTAATTAATTGCTGGCGTTTTTTCCTCAGTCTAGCAGACAGGTCCTGGAAAAATCAAATGGACTGGCCATGGACCTTGATCTCCTTTCCCCCTCAGAATGTTGACTTTGGTCTGATAGTTCTTTACATTAAAGATTCCCAATGCAAGGGTATTTAGCATTCTTCTGATTCACGCCGATCCGATGGCATCGGTCCAGATCCTCCGTCGACACATCCACGCCAAGCTCCTCCGATATCAGCTTGATCACGTAGCTGGAAAGGTCCCCTTTTTCCTCATCCTCCGATAAGGATAATATTCTCATATTATTTTGTCTCAATCTGTTTTCTAGCTGATCCAATTGATTATTTAATCCGTCACTGATTGAGTGCAGTCTAATCTTCTAGAATAGGCCTATACTTGGATAATGCCATGCCCATGACAGTGTGAGTGATCGTATGCAATGGTGAGTATCTGTCATGACATTACCTTAAACAAATGTGTCCATGTTACAATACAGGGAGACAAATGCACTAACATGTACTAATTATTTACAAATCATAAAATGTCCGGTGAGGCAGACCTGTCCCAACGGGAAGGAAGCCCATCTGTCCTGCATTCAGTGACACCAGCCCAACACACCCACCTCAGCGCTGGGAGGGGGCATTGTTTCCTGGGTGAGTCATCGAGGTAAGGAGGGGTCTCTCTTTCAACTCCACCAGAGATTCACATATCCATGAAAGGAAGTCACACTGCAGTGACGATGAGAGGAAAGTAGGGGCCTCTCAACACATAGTGTTCCAGTCAGAGAATCTGAGTATCAACATAGAGATAATGGAGTATGAACTCATATGGTTTCAGACACACAAGACACAGCTCACAGCTCTATAAAGGAAATGTTGGGCAAAAAGGTGAACTCAGCTCCATCCTTCATTGAATCAGATGGCTCATTCATCACAAAACCCACTGATTTAATGACTTTTTCATTGCCAAGATTAGTAAACTTAGGCAGGACATGCCACCAACAAACGCTGAACCTTCATATCCATGCATAACTAACTAAATCAGCCTGCTACCGACCCTTAGTAAACCTTTGGAAGAAATGGTGTTTGACCATTTATAATGCTATTTCACAGTAAACAAATTAACAACTGACTTTCAGCACGCTTATAGGGAAGGGCACTCAACATGTACGGCACTAACACAAATGAAGGTTGATTGACTGAAAGAAATTGTGGGAACTGTTTTGTTAGACTTCAGTGCAGCTTTTTACATTATCGATCATAGTCTGCTACTGAAAAAACATACAGTGAATTCAGAAAGTATTCAGACCCCTTGACTTTTTCCACATTTTGTTACATTACAGGCTTATTCTAAAATTGATTACATTATTTTTTTTCCATCAATCTACACACAATACCCCATAATGACAAAGCGAAAACAGGTTTTTAGGATAAAAAAACCCCCAGAAATACCTTATTTACATAAGTATTCAGACACTTTGCTATCAGACTTGGAATTGAGATCAGGTGAATCCTGTTTCCATTAATCATCCTTGAGATGAATCTAAAACTTGATTGGAGTCCACCTGTGGTAAATTCAATTGATTGGACATGATTTGGAAAGGCACACACCTGTTTATATAAGGTCTCAAAAGGCACCTAAAGACTTTCAGACCATGAGAAACAAGATTCTCTGGTCTGATGAAACCAAGATTGAACTCTTTGGCCTGAATGCCAAGCGTCACATCTGGAGGAAACCTAGCACCATCCCTACGGTGAAGCATGGTGGTGGCAGCATCATGCTGTGAGGATGTTTTTCAGCAGCAGGGACTGGGAGACTAGTCAGGATCGAGGCAAAGATGAACAGAGCAAAGTACAGAGAGATCCTTCATGAAAACCTGCTCCAGAGCGCTCAGGACCTCAGACTGGGGCGAAGGTTCACCTTCCAACAGGACAACGACCCTAAGCACACAGCCAAGACAAAGCAGGAGTGGCCCAGTCAGAGCCTGGACTTGAACCTGATCGAACATCTGGAGAGACCTGAAAATAGTTGTGCAGCGACGCTCCCCATCCAACCTTACAGTGCTTAAGAGGATCTGCAGAGAAGAATGGGACAAACTCCCCAAATACAGGTGTGCCAAGTTGTAGCGTCATACCCAAGAAGACTCGAGTCTGTAATCACTGCCTAAGGTGTTTCAATAAAGTACTGAGTAAAGGGTCTGAATAATGATATTTCAGTATTTTCTTTATTTATAATTTTCTAAAAAACGGTTTTTGCTTTGTCATTATAGGGTATTTTGTGTATATTGATGAGGGAAAAAACAATTTCATCCATTTTAGATTAAGGCTGTAACGTAACAAAATGTGGAAAAAGTCAAGGGGTCTGAATACTTTCCAAATGCAGTGTACTCGTGTATTCCTGAGTGGCGCAGTGGTCTAAGGCACTGTATCGCAGTGCTAACTGTGCCACTAGAGATCCTGGTTCGAATCCAGGCTCTGTCGCAGCCGGCCACGACCGGGAGACTCATGGGCGGCGCACAATTTGCCCAGCGTCGTCCAGGGTAGGGGAGGGAATGGCCGGCAGGGATGTAGCTCAGTTGATAGAGCATGGCGTTTGCAACGCCAGGGTTGTGGGTTCGATTCCCACGGGGGCCAGTATAAAAAATATATATATATGTATTCACTAACTGTAAGTCGCTCTGGATAAGAGAGTCTGCTAAATGACTAAAATGTAAATGTATGTGTTATGGCTTTACATCTCCTGCCATATCGTGGATCGAGAGTGCAGCTTTTGGCTGCAGCTAATGGGGATCCTAATAAATACTCAAAAATACGGATATGACAATACAGCATACCAAAGTCAGACAGAGAGGGCACAGTTTATGTCATGTTTTTACTGTAAAACCCTTACTGCCGGAAGTCTCTGAGTCTTAAGGAAATGAGAACAAGAGGGTCAAGGTCATGATCAGAGTTTAAGAAAATACTAACAAAGAAAACAGATAAGAAAGATGTAAAATGTTGTTGTTTTTTACAGGGCCCAAACACAGTAGTAAGTCTGTTTCTTTTTGCAAATGGTTTATACTGACTCCGTCTGACTCCCTTACTTTGGTTTCTGTGCCGTCTCTTTAAAACCAAGCGTGAAGTACAGCCATTCGGTATAACAACAACCATCTAATTAAAACAGCTTTCAGAGTTCCCAGAATGCTTGTGTAAAGCCCTGCCAACTGGTCAAGCCTGGTCTTGATAGAGTTGGTAGATCCTTGTTTTAATTTGTGCCAATCTCTCTAAGTTCTGCTGGCCAGAGTGGTTGTGGAATGCATTCAGAGCAGGGCCAAAGCCAAGCAACACTACTGATAATGTGGATCCCCTCCAAACCAGACCCTTCTCAGCTGATAAAGACAGTGTATGCGCCCCAGATGTTCCCTATTCCCTATGTAGGCCTATAGGCCCTGGTCAAAAGTAGTACACTATATATGGAATAGGGTGCCATTTGGGACGCGACCAGTAACTTCTTCACAAGTACTTGAGCTGCTGATTGATGACAGAGGTATGAGCCTGTACTGTACATCATGTGTCGTTCTGTTGCATGAGCGCACAATGCACCAAACCCACACAGGACGTTCACTGATGTACAGTACACTGATGAAATTCCCAAATTGTTTACATAGTCAACTTACACACAGCTCTGACACACACATTTACCCCACCAGACATGCCACCAGGGGTCTTTTCACAGTCCCCAAATCCAGAACAAATTCAAGAAAACTTACAGTATTATATAGAGCCATTATTGCATGGAACTCTGTTCCATCTCATATTGCTCAAATTTTCAGCAAACCTGGTTTCAAAAAACAAATAAAGCAACACCTCAAGGCACAATGCCTCTCCCCTATTTGACCTAGATAGTTTGTGTGTATGTATTGATATGTAGGCTACGTGTGCCTTTAAAAATAAATGTATGTAGTTCTGTCCTTGAGCTGTTCTTGTCTATTCATGTTCTATATTATGTCATGTTTCATGTTTTGTGTGGACCCCAGGAAGAGTAGCTGCTGTTTTTGGAACAGCTAATGGGGATCCTAATAAAATACAAAATACCACTGGACGTTTTAATTTGATTAGAATTTAAATATAAACTAAATTGTCATTTTCAGCAGGCCTAAGTCTACTCAAAGTAACAACTAGATAATTATGAAAATCACTGAACTACTTCAAGGTGGTATGTCTGTGGTTTAAGTTTAGTGATACCCTGGTCCATGCATTGCTACTAGCTGATCAATTCTTTGCATGTCTATCCAAATATTCACTCACTATGAGCCTCCTTAAGTGTCTTAAGTAAATTATTCAGATGAAATGTGAGAGAAAACTGTGAGAAAGTCAAGACCATGATCTAAGTGTCTGGAAACCTCCAAAGTAGCATTGAGAAGAAATCTCTCAGATGCAGACCTAGATGGGCGTGTTCTGCCTTTTAAACTAATTGGTTTGGTGCGAGGAGCAGGCACGGGCCGTACCGGACTGGAGACACGCACCACTGGTTTGGTGCGAGGAGCAGGCACGAGCCGTTCCGGGCTGGGGACATGCACCACTGGTCTGGTGCGAGGAGCAGGCACGGGCCGTACCGGGCTGGGGACACGCACCACTGGTCTGGTGCGAGGAGCAGGCACAGGCCGTACCTGGCTGGAGACACGCACCACTGGTTTGGTGCAAGGAGCAGGCACAACCCGTCCTGGCTGGATGCTCACTTTAGCCCGGCAAGTGCGTGGCGCGGGCACCAAGCGCACCGGGCTGTGAATGCGCATTGGAGACACAGTGCGTATCACCGCATAACAGGGTGCCTGAACGGTCCCACGCTCCTTACAGCGAGTGTGGAGAGTTGGCTCTACTCTGAAACCTGGCTCTGTTGATAGACGGATCGGACCAAGGTGCAGCGTGGTATGCGAACATTTTACTTTATTAACTGAATACAGAATCAACACAACAAAATACAAACGACCGTGAAGTTCTTCAGGCTACAAAACCACAAGCCAAAACAGAAACAAGATCCCACAACTAAGGTAGGCAAAATGGCTGCATAAGTATGATCCCCAATCAGAGACAACGATCGACAGCTGCCTCTGATTGGGAACCACACCCGTCCAACATAGAAATACAAAATCTAGAATTCACACCCTGACCAAACCAACTAGAGAAAAACAGGGCTCTCAAGATCAGGGCGTGACACCCACACTTTTTCTATAGGATTGAGGTCAGGGCTTTGTGATGGCCCCTCCAATACCTTGACTTTGTTGTCCTTAAGCCATTTTGCCACAACTTTGGAAGTATACTTGGGGTCATTGTCTATTTGGAAGACCCATTTGCGACCAATCTTTAACTTCCTGACTGATGTCTTGAGATGTTGCTTCAATGTATCCACATAATTTTCCTTCCTCATGATGCCATCTATTTTGTGAAGTGCACCAGTCCCTCCTGCAGCAAAGCACCCCCACAGCATGATGCTGCCACCCCCGTGCATCACGGTTGGGATGGTGTTCTTCTGCTTGCAAGCGCTCCCCTTTTTTCCTCCAAACATAACGATGGTCATTATGGCCAAAGAGTTCTATTTTTGTTTCATCAGACCAGAGGACATTTCTCCAAAAAGTACAATCTTTGTCCCCATGTGCAGTTGCAAACCGTAGTCTGGCTTTTTTATGGCAGTTTTGGAGCAGTGGCTTATTCCTTGCTAAGCAGCCTTTCAGGTTATGTCGATATAGGGCTTGTTTTACTGTGGATATAGTTACTTTTGTACCTGTTTCCTCCAGCATCTTCACAAGGTCCTTTGCTGTTGTTCTGGGATTGATTTGCACTTTTCACACCAAAGTACGTTCATCTCTAGGAGACAGAACGCGTCTCCTTCCTGAGTGGTATGACGGTTGCGTGGTCCCATGGTGTTTATACTTGCGTACTATTGTTTGTACAGATGAACACGGTATCTTCAGGCATTCGGAAATTTCTGAACCATACTTGTGGAGGTCTACAATTATTTTTCTGAGGTCTTGGCTGATTTCTTTTGATTTTCCCATGATGTCAAGCAAAGAGGAACTGAGTTTGAAGGTAGGCCTTGAAATACATCCACAGGTACACCTCCAATTGACTCAAATGATGTCACTTAGCCTATCAGAAGCTTCTAAAGCCATGACATCATTTTCTGGAATTTTCCAAGCTGCTTAAAGGCACAGTCAACTTAGTGTATGTAAACTTCTGACCCACTGGAATTGTGATACAGTGAATTATAAGTGAAATAATCTGTCTGTAAATAATTGTTGGAAAAATTACTTGTGTCATGCACAAAGTAGATGTCCTAACCGACCTGCCAAAACTATAGTTTGTTAACAAGAAATTTGTGGAGTGGTTGAAAAAAGAATTTTAATGACTCCAACCTAAGTGTATGTAAACTTCCGACTTCAACTGTACCTAGCTTTAAGTGGCTGGTTGTAACATTGTAACTTGCTGTTTAGTAGCCATATCTACAATTAAAAAGAGAAGAGGTTCTACAATTGAGATACAATAGATCTCCGATTGCAAAACCGCCTCTATTTTTAGTCATAGATATGGCTACCTGTATTTTTTTTAGCCAACTTAGCTAGCTAGACTACCTAGCTACCTACCTATCTACCTAAGTTAGCAAACAGAAAAATAATGCTAGCCAGCTGTCACGAATTCCGCCCGAGACTGCTCCTCCTCCTTGTTCGGGCAGGCTTCGGCTTTCGTCGTCTCCGGAGTACTAGCTGCTACCGTTTGATGTTCTCTATGTTTGTTTGGTTTTGTCTGATTAGTGCACCTGTTCCATATCACGTATTGATTATGTCACCTATAAGTTTCCTTTGGTTTTGTTTGTAGTTGTGTGTTGTTGTCCGCCTGTCCGTTGGTGATTTGTATTTGCTCTCGTGTATTGACGCACTGTTTGCGTAATCCCTTGTATTTTGTGTATTGACGCACAGTATGCGTAATCGCTCGCCTCCGTTGTGTTGAGGCCCGTTATTTTGTATTGTCGTGTTTTGACTAGTAAAGTCTGTTGGACTAAGCTTCTGTGTCCTGCGCCTGACTCCAACACCACATCCACATCAGCTCGTGACACCAGCAATACACAATATGGGTTTCAGTAGATAAAATAAAGCTAGCTAGCTAGGTTGCTTGCAGGAATAATAACTTAGTTAGCTAGCCACTGTATTTGTCATCTGCCGTCTTGGTGCTGGCATTGGCTGTAGCTGAGCTTCTAGCTAAATCCAACTCTTTGTTTCGAATCCTCTTCGCTATATTCAGGTTGAAACATGTAAGGTTGAATGTCACCATGTAGCTAATAGAACATAAACAAATACTCCATTGTCTAATTCGTGTTGATGAGAGGAATCACTTGAAGCCATTTCAGTTTTGCCCGAAGGATTGTGTTATTAGTGTCCGCCTCCCTTTAAAAATAAACTGCCTTGGGGGTGGGATGTGGCCAGAGCCTGAAGCATTGCCCCCACACAAGTTGTAGTCTTTCAGAGACTGGGAAAAATGTGTCAGCTTGTATATTTAGCAATGAAACCTCCGATAGGAGCATTGTTGAATGATGTCCAATGACTCTATCGAACAAGGACAACCATATCTACACGCACAAAAATGTATAGTGCGATCAGTATAACATACAGTGAGGGAAAAAAGTATTTGATCCCCTGCTGATTTTGTACGTTTGCCTACTGACAAAGAAATGATCAGTCTATAATTTTAATAGTAGGTTTATTTGAACAGTGAGAGACAGAATAACAACAAAAAAATTCAGAAAAATGCATGTCAAAAATGTTATAAATTGATTTGCATTTTAATGAGGGAAATAAGTATTTGACCCCTCTCAATCAGAAAGATTTCTGGCTCCCAGGTGTCTTTTATACAGGTAACGAGCTGAGATTAGGAGCACACTCTTAAAGGGAGTGCTCCTAATCTCAGCTTGTTACCTGTACAAAAGACACCTGTCCACAGAAGCAATCAATCAATCAGATTCCAAACTCTCCACCATGGCCAAGACCAAAGAGCTCTCCAAGGATGTCAGGGACAAGATTGTAGACCTACACAAGGCTGGAATAGGCTACAAGACCATCGCCAAGCAGCTTGGTGAGAAGGTGACAACAGTTGGTGCGAGTATTCGCAAATGGAAGAAACACAAAATAACTGTCAATCTCCCTCGGCCTGGGGCTCCATGCAAGATCTCACCTCGTGGAGTTGCAATGATAATGAGAACGGTGAGGAATCAGCCCAGAACTACACGGGAGGATCTTGTCAATGATCTCAAGGCAGCTGGGACCATAATCACCAAGAAAACAATTGGTAAAACACTACGCCGTAAAGGACTGAAATCCTGCAGCGCCCGCAAGGTCCCCCTGCTCAAGAAAGCACATCTACAGTGGGGAGAACAAGTATTTGATACACTGCCGATTTTGCAGGTTTTCCTACTTACAAAGCATGTAGAGGTCTGTAATTTTTATCATAGGTACACTTCAACTGTGAGAGGCGGAATCTAAAACAAAAATCCAGAAAATCACATTGTATGATTTTTAAGTAATTAATTTGCATTTTATTGCATGACATAAGTATTTGATACATCAGAAAAGCAGAACTTAATATTTGGTACAGAAACCTTTGTTTGCAATTACAGAGATCATACGTTTCCTGTAGGTCTTGACCAGGTTTGCACACACTGCCGCAGGGATTTTGGCCCACTCCTCCATACAGACCTTCTCCAGATCCTTCAGGTTTCGGGGCTGTCGCTGGGCAATACGGACTTTCAGCTTCCTCCAAAGATTTTCTATTGGGTTCAGGTCTGGAGACTGGCTAGGCCACTCCAGGACCTTGAGATGCTTCTTATGGAGCCACTCCTTAGTTGCCCTGGCTGTGTGTTTCGGGTCGTTGTCATGCTGGAAGACCCAGCCACGACCCATCTTCAATGCTCTTACTGAGGGAAGGAGGTTGTTGGCCAAGATCTCGCGATACATGGCCCCATCCATCCTCCCCTCAATACGGTGCAGTCGTCCTGTCCCCTTTGCAGAAAAGCATCCCCAAAGAATGATGTTTCCACCTCCATACTTCACGGTTGGGATGGTGTTCTTGGGGTTGTACTCATCCTTCTTCTTCCTCCAAATACGGCGAGTGGAGTTTAGACCAAAAAGCTCTATTTTTGTCTCATCAGACCACATGACCTTCTCCCATTCCTCCTCTGGATCATCCAGATGGTCATTGGCAAACTTCAGACGGGCCTGGACATGCGCTGGCTTGAGCAGGGGGAACTTGCGTGCGCTGCAGGATTTTAATCCATGACGGCGTAGTGTGTTACTAATGGTTTTCTTTGAGACTGTGGTCCCAGCTCTCTTCAGGTCATTAACCAGGTCCTGCCTTGTAGTTCTGGGCTGATCCCTCACCTTCCTCACGATCATTGATGCCTCACGAGGTGAGATCTTGCATGGAGCCCCAGACCGAGGGTGATTGACCGTCATCTTGAACTTCTTCCATTTTCTAATAATTGCGCCAACAGTTGTTGCCTTCTCACCAAGCTGCTTGCCTATTGTCCTGTAGCCCATCCCAGCCTTAAGCAGGTCTACAATTTTATCCCTGATGTCCTTACACAGCTCTCTGGTCTTGGCCATTGTGGAGAGGTTGGAGTCTGTTTGATTGAGTGTGTGGACAGGTGTCTTTTATACAGGTAACGAGTTCAAACAGGTGCAGTTAATACAGGTAATGAGTGGAGAACAGGAGGGCTTCTTAAAGAAAAACTAACAGGTCTGTGAGAGCCGGAATTCTTACTGGTTGGTAGGTGATCAAATACTTATGTCATGCAATAAAATGCAAATGAATTACTTAAAAATCATACAATGTGATTTTCTGGATTTTTGTTTTAGATTCCGTCTTTCACAGTTGAAGTGTACCTATGATAAAAATTACAGACCTCTACATGCTTTGTAAGTAGGAAAACCTGCAAAATCGGCAGTGTATCAAATACTTGTTCTCCCCACTGTACATGCCCGTCTGAAGTTTGCCAATGAACATCTGAATGATTCAGAGGAGAACTGGGTGAAAGTGTTGTGGTCAGATGAGACCAAAATCGAGCTCTTTGGCATCAACTCAACTCGCCGTGTTTGGAGGAGGAGGAATGCTGCCTATGACCCCAAGAACACCATCCCCACCATAAAACATGGAGGTGGAAACCTTATGCTTTGGGGGTGTTTTTCTGCTAAGGGGACAGGACAACTTCACCGCATCAAAGGGACGATGGACGGGGCCATGTACCGTCAAATCTTGGGTGAGAACCTCCTTCCCTCAGCCAGGGCATTGAAAATGGGTCGTGGATGGGTATTCCAGCATGACAATGACCCAAAACACACGGCCAAGGCAACAAAGGAGTGGCTCAAGAAAAAGCACATTAAGGTCCTGGAGTGGCCTAGGCAGTCTCCAGACCGTAATCCCATAGAAAATCTGTGGAGGGAGCTGAAGGTTCGAGTTGCCAAACGTCAGCCTCGAAACCTTAATGACTTGGAGAAGATCTGCAAAGAGGAGTGGGACAAAATCCCTCCTGAGATGTGTGCAAACCTGGTGGCCAACTACAAGAAACGTCTGACCTCTGTGATTGCCAACAAGGGTTTTGCCACCAAGTACTAAGTCATGTTTTGCAGAGGGGTCAAATACTTATTTCCCTCATTAAAATGCAAATCAATTTATAACATTTTTGACATGCGTTTTTCTGGATTTTGTTGTTGTTATTCTGTCTCTCACTGTTCAAATAAACCTACCATTAAAATTATAGACTGATCATTTCTTTGTCAGTGGGCAAACGTACAAAATCAGCAGGGGATCAAATACTTTTTTCCCTCACTGTAGAGCATTTGTAAAATGCCACAAAGCAGGACTATATTTATTTTCAGATCTCGCCCCCTCCATCAATACACCATCAATACACCGGAAGCTGTCATAGGGTGTATCATTCAGCTCGCAAGGCCCAGACCTGCCTTCCTCCTGGGCAATTATGTGTAAAACATCTCACTGACCTAGAAATGCCTCGGACATGATGAAAACAGTGGAAGCTGCTGAGGAGAGGTCGGCTCATAATAATGGCTGGAATGGAACGAATAGAATGGCATCAAACACATTAAAACCTTATGTTTGATGTATTTGATACCATTCCACTAATTCCGCTCCAGCCATTACCACAAGCCCTTCCTCCCCAATCAAGGTGCCACCAACCTCCTGTGGATGAAAACAATCCCAGATTCCCCCAGGGTGAAATTCCCCTTTAACGGTCATAATGGGTGAATGAATGGCTGTGAATGTGTGTTTACAACAATCTGATCCCCACATCTCTTTCCTCCTCCTCCTCCTCCTCACTCACAGGTGAAGAGGATCATCACAGTTTGGCCAGAGTCATGTGATGGTGCCTTGTGAGCAGGCCATCAGCAGAGAATACAATTGCAGAGCCATTGAGGATGCAAAAAACATCACCTTGATTTTAAAGGATGCCTGGATGTTCTTCAAAAGTGCTTTCCTCTCCATCTTAAATAAGCATGCCCCATTCAAAAAAATTCAGAACTAAGAACAGATATAGCCCCTGGTTCACCCCAGACTTGACTGCCCTTGACCAGCACAAAAACATCCTGTGGCATACTGCATTAGCATCGAACAGCCCCCGCGATATGCAACTTTTCAGGGAAGTCAGGAACCAATATACACAATCAGTTAGGAAAGCAAAGGCTAGCTTTTTCAAACAGACATTTGCATCCTGTAGCACTAACTCCAAAAAGTTTTGGGACACTGTAAAGTCCATGGAGAATAAGAGCACCTCCTCCCAGCTACCCACTGCACTGAGGCTAGGAAACACTGTCACCACCGATAAATCTACGATAATTGAGAATTTCAATAAGCATTTTGCTACGGCTGGCCATGCTTTCCACCTGGCTACCCCCAACTATCGGAGGGCCTGTTGTCTGGACCTCTGGCAGTCTCTATGGGGGTGCCACAGGGTTCAATTCTCGGGCCGACTCTATTCTCTGTGTATATCAATGATGTCGCTCTTGCTGCTGGTGACTCTCAGATCCACCTCTACGCAGACGACACCATTTTGTATACATCTGGTCCTTCATTGGACACTGTGCTAACAAACATCCAAACGAGCTTCAATGCCATACAACACTCCTTCCGTGGCCTTCAACTGCTCTTAAACGATAGTAAAACTAAATGCATGCTCTTCAATCGAACGCTGCTTGCACCCGCCCGCCCGACTAGAATCACTACTCTCGGCGGATCTGACTTAGAATATGTGGACAACTACAAATACCTAGGTGTCTGGTTAGACTGTAAACATCTCCAATCCAAAGTTAAATCTATAATCAGCTTCCTATTTCAAAGCCTCCTTGACTCATGCTGCTAAACATGCCCTCGTAAAACTGACAATCCTACCGATCATTGACTTCGGCGATGTCATTTACAAAATAGCTTCCAACACTCTACTCAGCAAATAGGATGTAGTTTATCACAGTGCTATCCATTTTGTCACCAAAGCCCCATATACTACCCACCATTGTGACCTGTACGCTCTCGTTGGCTGGCCCTCACTACATATTCGTCGCCAAACCCACTGGCTCCAGGTCATCTATAAATCACTTCAAGGCAAATCCCCGCCTTATCTTAGATCACTCCACAAATTTCTTGTTAACAAACTATAGTTTTGGCAGGTTGGTTAGGACATCTACTTTGTGCAAAGTTCATGCTTCATGCTCTGCCACATCCCACCACCAAGGCAGGTTATTTTTGAAGGGAGGCGGACACTAATAACACAATCCTTCGGGCAAAACTGAAATGGCTTCAAGTGATTCCTCTCATCAACACGAATTCGACAATGGAGCATTTGTTTATGTTCTATTAGCTACATGGTGACATTCAACCTTACATGTTTCAACCTGAATATAGCGAAGAGGATTCGAAACAAAGAGTTGGATTTAGCTAGAAGCTCAGCTACAGCCAATGCCAGCACCAAGACGGCAGATGACAAATACAGTGGCTAGCTAACTAAGTTATTATTCCTGCAAGCCACCTAGCTAGCTAGCTTTAGTTTATCTACTGAAACCCATATTGTGTATTGCTGGCTAGCATTATTTTTCTGTTTGCTAACTTAGGTAGCTAGGTAGGTAGCTAGGTAGTCTAGCTAGCTAAGTTGGCTAAAAAAAATACAGGTAGCCATATCTATGACTAAAAATAGAGGAGGTTTTGCAATCGGAGATCTATTGTATCTCAATTGTAGAACCTCTTCTCTTTTTAATTGTAGATATGGCTACTAAACAGCAAGCTACAATGTTACAACCAGCCACTTAAAGCTAGGTACAGTTGAAGTCGGAAGTTTACATACACTTAGGTTGGAGTCATTAAAACTAGTTTTTCAACTACTCTACAAATTTCTTGTCAACAAACTATAGTTTTGGCAGGTCGGTTAGGACATCTAGTTTGTGCATGACACAAGTAATTTTTCCAACAATTGTTTACAGACAGATTATTTCACTTATAATTCACTGTATCACAATTCCAGTGGGTCAGAAGTTTACATACACTAAGTTGACTGTGCCTTTAAACAGCTTGGAAAATTCCAGAAAATTATGTCATGGCTTTAGAAGCTTCTGATAGGCTAAGTGACATCATTTTAGTCAATTGGAGATGTACCTGTGGATGTATTTCAAGGCCTACCTTCAAACTCAGTTCCTCTTTGCTTGACATCATGGGAAAATCATAAGAAATCAGCCAAGACCTCAGAAAAATAATTGTACACCTCCACAAGTCTGGTTGATCCTTGGGAGAAATTTCAGAATGCCTGAAGATACCGCGTTCATCTGTACAAACAATAGTACGCAAGTATAAACACCATGGGACCACGCAACCGTCATACCACTCAGGAAGGAGACGTGTTCTGTCTCCTAGAGATGAACGTACTTTGGTGCGAAAAGTGCAAATCAATCCCAGAACAACAGCAAAGGACCTTGTAAAGATGCTGGAGGAAACAGGTACAAAAGTAACTATATCCACAGTAAAGCCACTGCTCCAAAGAACCGCCATAAAAAAACAGACTACGGTTTGAAACTGCACATGGGGACAATGATCTTACTTTTTGGAGAAATGTCCTCTGGTCTGATGAAACAAAAATAGAACTGTTTGGCCATACTGACCATTGTTATGTTTGGAAGAAAAAGGGGATAGCTTGCATGCCGAAGAACACCATCCCAAACGTGAAGCACTGGGATGGCAGCATCATGCTTTGGGTGTGCTTTGCTGCAGGAGGGACTGGTGCACTTAACAAAATAGATGGCATCATGAGGAAGGAAGATTATGTGGATATATTGAAGCAACATCTCAAGACATCAGTCAGGAAGTTAAAGCTTGGTCGCAAATGGGTCTTCCAAATGGACAATGACATTAAACATTTTTAGTCATTATGCAGACGCTCTTATCCAGAGCGACTTACAGGAGCAATTAGGGTTAAGTGCCTTGCTCAAGGGCACATCGACAGATTTTTCACCTAGTCGGCTCGGGGATTAGAACCAGCGACCTTTCGGTTACTGGCACAACACTCTTATCCACTAAGCTACCTGCCGCCCCAAGTTGTGGCAAAATGGCTTAAGGACAACAAAGCCAAGGTATTGGAGTGCCCATCAAAGCTCTGACCTCGATCCTTTAGAAAATGTGTGGGCAGAACTGAAAAAGCGTGTGCGAGCAGAGGCCTACAAACCTGATTCAGTTACACCAGCTCTGTCAGGAGGAATGGGCCAAAATTCACCCAACTTATTGTGGGAAGCTTGTGTAAGGCTACCGGAAACGTTTGACCCTAGTTAAACAATTTAAAGGCAATGCTACCAAATACTAATTAAGTGTATGTAAACTTCTGACCCACTGGGAATGTGATGAAATAAATAAAAGCTGAAATAAATCATTCTCTCTACTATTATTCTGACATTTCACATTCTTAAAATAAAGTGGTGATCCTTACTGACCTAAGACAGGGAATTTTTACTAGGATTAAATGTCAGGAATTGTGAAAAACTGAGTTTAAATGTATTTGGCTAAGGTGTATGTAAACTTCTGACTTCAACTGTAGATTTTCTATTGTGTTATTGACTGTACATTTTGTTTATTTCATATGTAACTGTGTTGTTGTTGTTTTTATCGCACTGCTTTGCTTTATCTTGGCCAGGCCGCAGTTGTAAATGAGAACTTGTTCTCAACTGGCTTACCTGGTTAAATAAAGGTGAAGAAAAAAAAACACCTGTGTGTTTGATCAGTTTCTTTCTGAAAATATTTAGCGAACTCCAGGACAGTAGCTACTGCAAGGGGCTATAGAGGCACACAAGTAGCCTACTAGACTGGGCATGGCCTAAGCTCATAAAGTCAGCGCTACTGAAGCAAAATTGAAGCGGGCGAGAAGGCTGACGCTCCAGTGATGCACCAGCCTTTGGGAAACTCGCTCAGCGCTCAGTCAAATTGGGCACGCTCTGGTGACCATACGCAGGCATACGCTGTATGCCCACCTATTTCTCTACAGATATAGACTATACTCACTAATTACCATTGAGATTGAGAATAATTGAATGATTGAACAAATGAACTATCCATCTTAATTCCTTTCATCTCTGCCATTATTAGGTGGGGGGAAGGACCAGCTATAGTAGCTACCTACACCATATAGACCAGGAGTGTCAAACTCATTCCATGGTGGCTGCTGGTTTTTGGTTTCTCCTTTCAATTAAGACCACACAACCAGGTGAGGGGAGTTCCTTACTAATCAGTGACCTTAATTCCTCAATTAAGTACAAGGTAGGAGCGAAAACCCGCAGACACTCGGCCCTCCTTGGAATGAGGTTGACACTTAAAGACAATTGTTGAGTAAAAGTAAAAAAATACATTTACATTTTAGTCATTTAGCAGACGCTCTTATCCAGAGCGACTTACAGATAGTGATTTAAAAAAAAAAATTATACTGGCCCCCCGTGGGAATCGAACCCACAACCCTGGCGTTGCAAACGCCATGCTCTATCAACTGAGCTACATCCCTGCCGGCCATTCCCTGACAATGATCCCAAACACACCGCCCGGGCAACGAAGGAGTGGCTTCGTAAGAAACATTTCAAGGTCCTGGAGTGGCCTAGCCAGTCTCCAGATCTCAACCCCATAGAAAATCTTTGGAGGGAGTTGAAAGACTGTGTTGCCCAGCGACAGCCCCAAAACATCACTGCTCTAGAGGAGATCTGCATGGAGGAATGGGCCAAAATACCAGCAACAGTGTGTGAAAACCTTGTGAAGACTTACAGAAAACGTTTGACCTGTGTCATTGCCAACAAAGGGTATATAACAAAGTATTGAGAAACTTTTGTTATTGACCAAATACTTATTTTCCACCATAATTTGCAAATAAATTCATTAAAAATCCTACAATGTGATTTTCTGGAATTGTTTTTCTCATTTTGTCTGCCATAGTTGATGTGTACCTATGATGAAAATTACAGGCCTCTCTCATCCTTTTAAGTGGGAGAACTTGCACAATTGGTGGCTGACTAAATACTTTTTCCCCCCACTGTACATACATACAGTGAGGGACAAAAGTATTTGATCCCCTGCTGATTTTGTACGTTTTGCCCACTGACAAAGAAATGATCAGTCTATAATTTTAATGGTAGGTTTATTTGAACAGTGAGAGACAGAATAACAACCAAAAAATCCAGAAAAACGCATGTCAAAAATGTTATGAATTGATTTGCATTTAATGAGGGAAATAAGTATTTGACCCCCTCTCAATCAGAAAGATTTCTGGCTCCCAGGTGTCTTTTATACAGGCAACGAGCTGAGACCAGGAGCACACCCTTAAAGGGAGTGCTCCTATTCTCAGCTCGCTACCTGTATAAAAGACACCTGTCCACAGAAGCAATCAATCAGATTCCAAACTCTCCACCATGGCCAAGACCAAGGAGCTCTCCAAGGATGTCAGGGACAAGATTGTAGACCTACACAAGGCTGGAATGGGCTACAAGACCATCGCCAAGCAGTTTGGTGAGAAGGTGACAACAGTTGGTGCGATTATTCGTAAATGGAAGAAACACAAAAGAACTGTCAATATCCCTCGGCCTGGGGCTCCATGCAAGATCTCACCTCGTGGAGTTGCAATGATCATAAGAACGGTGAAGAATCAGCCCAGAACTACACTGGAGGATATTGTCAATGATCTCAAGGCAGCTGGGACCATAGTCACCAAGAAAACAATTGGTAACACACTACGCCGTGAAGGACTGAAATCCTGCAGCGCCCGCAAGGTCCCCCTGCTCAAGAAAGCACATATACATGCCCGTCTGAAATTTGCCAATTAACATCTGAATGATTCAGAGGAGAACTGGGTGAAAGTGTTGTGGTCAGATGAGACCAAAATGGAGCTCTTTGGCATCAACTCAACTCGCCGTGTTTGGAGGAGGAGGAATGCTGCCTATGACCCCAAGAACACCATCCCCACTGTCAAACATGGAGGTGGAAACATTATGCTTTGGGGGTGTTTTTCTGCTAAGGGGACAGGACAACTTCACCGCTGAAGATGGGGTGGGGGGCAGTGCAAATAGTATGGGTAGCCATGATTAGCTGTTCAGGAGTCTTATGGCTTGGGGGTAGAAGCTGTTAAGAAGCCTTTTGGACCTAGACTTGGCACTCCGGTACCGCTTGCCGTGCGGTAGCAGAGAGAACAGTCTATGACTAGGGTGGCTGGAGTCTTTGACAATTTTGAGGGCCTTCCTCTGACACCACCTGGTATAGAGGTCCTGGATGGCAGGAAGCTTGGCCCCAGTGATGTACTGGGCCGTACGCACTACCCTCTGTAGTGCCTTGCGGTCGGAGGCCAAGCAGTTGCCATACCAGGCAGTGATGCAACCAGTCAGGATGCTCTCGATGGTGCAGCTGTATAACCTTTTGAGGATCTGAGGACCCATGCCAAATCTTTTCAGTCTCCTGAGAGGGATAGGCTTTGTCGTGCCCTCTTCACGAATGTCTTGGTGTGCTTGGACCATGATAGTTTGTTGGTTATGTGGACACCTAGTCTCTTGAAGCTCTCAGCCTGCTCCACTACAGCCCCGTCGATGAGAATGGGGGCGTTCTCGGTCCTCCCTTTCCTGTAGTCCATAATCATCTCCTTTGTCTTGATCACGTTGAGGATATATTGAAGCAACATCTCAAGACATCAGTCAGGAAGTTAAAGCTTGGTCGCAAATGGGTCTTCCAAATGGACAATGACCCCAAGCATACTTCCAAAGTTGTGGCAAAATGGCTTAAGGACAACAAAGTCAAGGTATTGGAGTGGCCATCACAAAGCCCTGACCTCAATCCTATAGAAAATGAAAAAGCGTGTGCGAGCAAGGAGGCCTACAAACCTGACTCAGTTACACCAGCTCTGTCAGGAGGAATGGGCCAAAATTCACCCAACTTATTCTGGGAAGCTTGTGGAAGGCTACCCGAAACGTTTGACCCAAGTTAAACAATTTAAAGGCAATGCTACCAAATACTAATTGAGTGTATGTAAACTTCTGACCCACTGGGAATGTGATGAAAGAAATAAAAGCTGAAATAAATCACTCTCTACTATTATTCTGATATTTCACATTCTTAAAATAAAGTGGTGATCCTAACTGACATAAAACAGGGAATTTTTACTAGGATTAAATGTCAGGAATTGTGAAAAACTGAGTTAAAACTTCCGACTTCAACTGTATATACTACTACTACCAATATATATATATTATTATTATTATATATATATACTACTACTACCACTATATAGATTATTATATATACTACTACCAATATATAGATTATTATATATACTACTACCAATATATAGATTATTATATATACATTTACGTCATTTAGTAGACGCTCTTATCCAGAGCGACTTACAGGAGCAATTAGGGTTAAGTGCCTTGCTTAAAGGCACATCGACATATTTTTCACCTAGTCGGCTCGGGGATTAGAACCAGCGATCCCTCAGTCACTGGCACAACGCTCCTAACCACCAAGCTACCTGCCGCTACTGCTATTGATAATACACACTATTATTATATATACTACTACCAATATATAGATTATTATATATACTACTGCTATTGATAATACTCTCCTATGGAGCAGCCTGGAGACAATACATTACACATATTACTAGGGATGCACAATATACCGGTGACAATATCTGTATCGGCTGATAATATATTAAATGGGTCCCACGTGGGGATGAAAGGCTGAAATTGGGCCGATATGTGGGGACAAACCATCGTCTACATTACACATCTATTATTATCACTGTTTTAACCTAATACCACTAATACAGTACTGATATTACTACTGTTTTACCCTAATACCACTAATACAGTACTGATATTACTACTGTTTTACCCTAATACCACTAATACAGTACTGATATTACTACTGTTTTAACCAAATACAGTACTGATATTACTACTGTTTTAACCTAATACCACTAATACAGTACTGATATTACTACTGTTTTAACCAAATACAGTACTGATATTACTACTGTTTACCCTAATACCACTAATACAGTACTGATATTACTACTGTTTTAACCAAATACAGTACTGATATTACTACTGTTTTACCCTAATACCACTAATACAGTACTGATATTACTACTGTTTTAACCTAATACCACTAATACAGTACTGATATTACTACTGTTTTAACCTAATACCACTAATACAGTACTGTTATTATCACAGTTTTAACCAAATAGGTAGCTTAGTGGTGAAGAGCGCTGTCCCAGCAACCGAAAGGTCGCTGGTTCCAATCGCCGACCAGGTGAAAAATGACATTCCACAGTTGCTGGTGGACCAAAATGTTTTTAGGCCCTGTTAGTAATACTATCATCATGATTAGTTTACCTGGGAACTCCTGTTAGTAATACTTTAACTCCTGTTAGTAATACTATCATCATGATTAGTTTACCTGGGACCTCCTGTTAGTAATACTATCATCATCATTAGTTTACCTGGGAACTCCTGTTAGTAATACTATCATCATCATTAGTTTACCTGGGAACTCCTGTTAGTAATACTATCATCATCATTAGTTTACCTGGGAACTCCTGTTAGTAATACTATCATCATGATTAGTTTACCTGGGAACTCCTGTTAGTAATACTATCATCATCATTAGTTTACCTGGGAACTCCTAATAGTAATACTATCATCATCATTAGTTTACCTGGGAACTCCTGTTAGTAATACTATCATCATCATTAGTTTACCTGGGAACTCCTGTTTGACCGTCGGACGGAACTCTGCTGAGAACACAAAGAAGGCAGACCTGAGGGAGGAAGAGGAAGTATACCCTAATACCCTAATAGAAAATGACTCAAGTAAAAGTCACCTAGTAAAATACTACTTGAGTAAAAATAGTAAAAGTATAAATCATTTCAAATTCCTTATATTAAGCAAAACAGACAGCACCATTTTCTTTTCTTTTTCAGACAGCCAGGGGTACACTCCAACACTCAGACATAATTTACAAAGGAAGCATGTGTGTTTAGTGAGTCAGCCAGTTCAGAGGCAGTAGGGATGACCAGAATGTTCTCTTGAGAAGTGCGTGAATTTGACCATTTTCCTGTCCTGCTAAGCATAAAAAATGTAACAAGTACTTTTGGGTGTCAGGGAAAATTGATGGAGCAAAAAGTAACAGTTAAGTACAGATACCCTAAAAAACGACCTAAGTAGTACTTTAAAGTAGTTTTACTTAAGTATTTCACATCACTGCTGATAATTAATTCATAAACACCTGATGGCAGAGAGAGAGGGTGATGGTCAAAACTTGGTAGCCTATGTAAGCCGTGTCAGCTGGGGCTGAATAGTCTTGAACGATCCTTGGACAGTGTATACACAGATAGAGCGCGCACGCACACTCCCTGTCTTGTCTGTCAGGAAAGCCATCAATCATTGAAGGCAGCTAGCTAGTTTGCTAGATAACTTACTAACGTTACTTGTTCGTGGCCCTTATTATAACTAACCTATAGAAGCTAGCTAGATGGAGCGATGGTCAGGTAACGTCAGATAGTCACATAGCTTTTACTTTGAAACCGCTAGAACACGTATCCTGTAGCAGACCCTCCTCTCTACGCCCACACTGTCTCTGTTCATTAATTCAATCTTCTAGACGACATTAGAAAAATGAATTCATGCAGTCGAAATTATTATCCGTCTTCGTTGTTTAAGGTCGGATATTGCTTAAAATAACCGTACACGGATCAATCCGATCGGATTACTGTTTTTATACTGACCTGTTGGAATATAAAATGATGAAAATGGAAAGGAAAATGTTTTTTATGACATTGTGTACTGTACTCTTCTTTACAAACTGTGTTTCAGGTGAGTCAAGTGGCAATTAAAATATAGCCTACAATCCTAAAAGCTGTACACTAGACAAATAGTATGGATAAATAAAATACTTATGCATATCGGCCTACTGCATTATTTAAAAGCCATAATGTCCAAATGTTTTGTTGCCAACTTCTTGGGACCAGCCTGGTTTACAGTACAGGCAATGTACCCTGTGACCCTCTTATGAAAAGGCACACTGTCCCTAATTATTTACCTTTCACTCAATGTCTAACATTACATGTAGTTAACTGATCTTGCTCTTCTTGTAGGGGACTATCCCAAGGCACAGAATGTTTCCTGGTTGTCGATCAACTTCAAAACACTGCTTATGTGGGATCCTGAACCTTCCAACTTTTCATACACCGTTGAATATTCTGTGTAAGTAATTAATTTACATACTGATTACTGGTTTTTGCACTTACAGGAAGAGATAACAATGAAATATTAAAAATATGTTGCCTATAACCACGTTATTGTCACGAATTCAGCCGAGACTGCTCCTCCTCCTTGCTCGGGCAGGCTTTGGCGTTCGTCGTCACCGGAGTACTAGCTGCCACCGATCTATGTTTCTGTGTTCTACTTGTTTTGTCTATATTGCACACACCTGGTTCCAATTACAATAATTTGTTTCCCTATTTTACCCTCTGGTTCCCGCATGGTGTTGTGCGTGAATGTTCGTTGTCATTGACATGCGAGTCGGTATTTTCTTCCCTGCGTGGAAGATATGTTTATTTACTTGTGACAAGTAAAGTACGTCGTTGACTAAGTTCTGTGTCCTGCACCCGACTCTGTCCTACCGCTACACACTGACGCATGACAGTTATCGTGGGAGGTCTGCACTAACCTATTCCCAGACTCAGTCTCTGACCCTGAAGAGTCAGGGTGATGTGTTGGAAGGCAGTAGGAGGGCAGAACTGATGCGGTCAGACTACACTATTGATCTGCCAAAAGAGTTTTCAGAATTATACACAGAAAACGCCTAATTTGCATATTTCCCAGGGTTCATTTTCTTTTTGAGTAAATTGTAGAGTTAACACCCTTGACTGTATTTGTTAGTTGCTGAATTCATTCCATGTAAAGTCCTGTGGCTTTCAACAAGTGAGTTCCTAGGCGAATGTTATCATTAAAATTAAACTCTGTGACAATACATTACATACTGTATATCATAAGGCCTTACTTATTGGTCTAGTTGATGGCCCTTTTTTACTCTAACACAGTGGTGTTACAAAACTCCTGGTTAAAATGCCACATCAGGCCTGCAAGTCACGTTATGCTGGCTTGTAAAGTAATGTGGAATTGCTATTGCAATGCAGCCAGAGTTAGGACATCCACGTTAGATTTTTTTATTCACCTGCAACCTGCATTCAGAATTAATTGGCAGGGTTAGTAAACTTGATTAAAAAAAACACTACTTAAACCATTTAAATGGGAACAACCATTTCAGTAATGGGTGCAATACATCTTACTAACTGATTGGATTAGTTTAGAAAAATGTGTTATTTATCTTTGTGTAGCATAAGATTAATCAATCAATCAATGTAGACTACATGCAAAAACACAGATATTAAAAACAATCCTAAAAAATCTACCTGCAGTAGAGCATGCTGGGAAATATGAAAGAGATGGGTGTGGATTTGATGGGACTGTTTTAATGTCCACAGTGTAAAACAATAACTCTGGTTATTAACACCAATACTGGGGGTTCTTTTACACTACCGAGTGTTCTTTTACACCACTTTAACTCCTGAATCAACACTAGAAATGTTACTGAAAATTCAACACTGGCCAATTTGCAGTGTACTGGCAAATAGATCAAGGGGTTTTGGAGCTGAAAAAATAAAGAATACAAATCTTTGTTTTAGTGAAGTGCAATGTGTGTGATATGTGGTGCAGAGGCCTGCAAGTCAAAGATTAACATTTGGTACTTTTCTTATTGTTGAACTAAGATTCCAATCCAGACCCAATGAACGACCTAAATGCAACAAAAAAACATGTTTGAAGATAATAATAATCCTTTGACTGAAACCTACCATTATGTCTATTTCAGTGTTGGCCAGAACAGAGAGAGGAACGCTAACAGTATCAGAATGATGTTGTGACTCAAACATAAATATCTTCTTTATTTCAGAATTGGTCAGAACAGAGAGAAGAACCAACACTGTATCAGGACTATGGCGACAGAGTGTGACCTGTCCAACTCTCTCGGGGACCTGAAGGCCATATACTCCGCTGATGTCCTCTCAAAACCCCTACTTGGTGTGAACTCTGACCTCATAGAGTTCCCCCACACAAGGTCGGAGAGGTTCACCCCTTACAATGACAGTAGGTACCCCACCATACAATGACACATTTTCCGCATGCCCTGATACATGGCTGTTGACACCTGTGGTGCCATAGGAATCAACAGCCATGTATCAGGGCACATTTTCTGCATGCCAGTGTTGAAATGTTGGTCATTCCATAAATCACTGGGAGAAAGAAGACTTTCTTTGTTTTCTATTCCAACTGCATGCCAGTGTCACCAAGTGGCGCCAGGTGTGACAAGCAAGCATGTCAACCTCTCGTGTTATTTCCCTTCCAGCGCTTATAGGCAGACCTGAGTTCAAGATTGAGGTGAGCAAAGACAAGAAGAAGATCACCCTGTATGTAGAAGACCCTCCCACAGCCCTGTTCAATGAGCAGAACCAACAGAGAACCATCCGGGATGTCTTTGCTGATGAGCTGCAGTACAAAGTCACCTTCGGGAAAGCAACAAGCAGGGGCAAGGTAAGCTCAAAGGGGAGGGTAATAAAAATGGCAGCCCTACACTTTCCTAAAAGTACTGTAGGGCCTGGGGTCGAAGCAAATGACATAGAGGACATTTGTCAATGATGTAGGCTCCTTAAAGGAGCAAGTCAAGGAATTTAATTATGCTGAACAAAAATATAAAAGTAACATGTAAAGTGTTGGTCCCATGTTTGATGAGCTGAAATAAAAGATCCCATAAATGTTCCATACGCAAAAAAGCATATTTCTCTCAAATTTTTGTGCACACATTTCTTTACATCCCTGTTTGTTAGCATTTCTCCTTTGCCAAGATAACTCATCCATCTGACAGGAGTGGCATATCAAGAAGCTGATTATACAGCATGATCATTACACAGGTGCACCTTGTGCTGGAGACAATAAATGGCCACTCTAAAATGTGAAGTTTTGTCACACAATGCAATGCCGCAGATGTCTCAAGTTTTGAGGGAGCATTAAATTGTCATGCTGACTGCAGGAATGTCCACCAGAGCTGTTGCCAGAGCTGTTGCCAGAGCTGTTTTAGAGAATTTGGTAGTACGTCCAACTGGCCTCACAACCGCAGACCACGTGTAACCACGCCAGTCCAGGACCTCCACATCCGGCTTCTTCACCTGTAGGATGATCTGAGATGAGCCACCCAGAGAGCTGATGAAACTGTGGGTTTGAACAACTGAAGAATTTCTGCACAAACTGTCAGAAACTGTCTCAAGGAACCTCATCTGCGTGCTCGTCGTCCTCACCAGAGTCTTGACCTGACTGCAGTTCGGTGTCGTAACCGACTTCAGAGGGCAAATGCTCACCTTCGATGGCCACTTGCATGCTGGAGAAGTGTGCTCTTCACGGATGAATCCCGGTTTCAACTGTACCGGGCAGATGGCGTTGTGTGGGCGAGTGGTTTGCTGATATCAACATTGTGAACAAGAGTGCCCCATGGTGGCGGTGGAGTTATGGTATGGGCATGTATAAGCTACGGACAACAAGCACAAATGTATTTTATCGATGGCAATTTGAATGCACAGAGATACGGTGACGAAATCCTGAGACCTATTGTCGTGCCATTCATCAGCCGCCATCGCCTCATGTTTCAGGATGATTTTGCACGGCCCCATGTCGCAAGGAGCTGTACAAAATTCCTGGAAGCTGAAAATGTCCCAGTTCTTTCATGGCCTGCATTCTCACCAGCCATGTCACTCATTGAGCATGTTTGGGATGCTCTGGATAGCCGTGTACGACAGCATGTTCCAGTTCCTGCCAATATCCACCAACTTCGCACAGACATTGAAGAGGAGTGGAACAACATCAACAGCCTGATCAACAGGCCACAGTCAACAGCCTGATCAACTCTATGCGAAGGAGATGTGTCATGCAGCATGAGGCAAATGATGGTCACACCAGATACTGACTGTTTTTCTGATCCATGCCGCTACCTTTTTTTTAAGGTATCTGTGACCAACAGATGCATATCTGTATTCCCAGTCATGTGAAATCCATAGATAAGGACCTAATTAATTTATTTCAATTGACTGATTTCCTTAAATGAACTGTAACTCAGTAAAATCTTTGAAATTGTTGCATGTTGCGTTCATATTTTTGTTTTTGTTCAGTGTAAATTAAATGCATTAAGTGGATGATATGAGTTTGGCCAATCTTACTTCTGATTATATTGCATGGGAAATCTCTCTATGTGTGTTATGAATATATGATTGTTTTATGATAGTAAAACAGTAATGAACAAGTTATACAAATTAAATACATAAGAAAAGACATAATATAACCCCTTCTTTATGTAATTCTCCCTCTAGAAAACAAAGATCTCTGCAAGCAGTGAGATAGAGCTAGAAGAGGGGGATGTAGATCCTGGGGTGAGTTACTGCTTCAACGTGCAGGCCTACATCCCCTCCCGCAGCACAGACAAACAGCTGGGAGAGCTCAGTCAAAGACAGTGCTCACCGGGCGACGGAAAGTATTTATTTGAAGGTAAGGATACTAGCAATGCCAAGGTCATGGGTTCAAGTCCCGCAGGGATCACATACACATACTAAAAATGTATGCACTCACTGTCACTATACTGGAAGTGGCTTTGGATTAAAGCATCTGCTAAGTGGTATACGTATATATTATCGTGATAAATAGTACTACTGAGGTGTACTGTAGCAGGGTTGGTGTCTTTTATTCTCTAGTATACATTTCTGCCTCACGGGAAAGCCTTGATCTTTTTGACAAGTTGTGTTCATTAAGGACATTTGTTCCTGTTTTAATATATTCTGTAACTCGATAATTCATGTTGGCCATTATACATTCTTCTCCAGAGTATCGGATCGGAGTGATCACTGGGTTCATCCCAGTCTTTTGGGGGCCCTAAGCGAGATTCGGTTGTGGGAAGCCTCCCACCTCGCGGCAAAACATTTTAGTGGAGACGGTAGAGAGAAGTTTTAAGTTAATTTCCTACAATTCTACACATTTTGCCATATAGAAAATATATTCATGCTTTAAAGGTCTCAGTAGATAGTTTATATGTTTAAACTAAATTGTTTTGCATGAGCATTGTCTGGAGATCTTTAATATATATTAATACCAAACAGTTAGATGACAGAACATGATGTAAAATAATCAAACCAAAACTGTGGAATCTGGTCATATTATGGTACTCTGTTTGATTTTAATGGCATTTTCATAATAAAGTCTTATCATTAATTTGTGGTAATGTGTTTATCTTTGATATGAGACATTGTTGAAGAGTGGGGGCACTCCCTTTAAGAGTGTGCTCCTAATCTCAGCTCGTTACCTGTATAAAAGACACCTGGGATCCAGAAATCTTTCTGATTGAGAGGGGGTGTCAAATACTTATTTCCCTCATTAAAATGCAAATCAATTTATAACATTTTTGAGATGCGTTTTTCTGGATTTCTTTGTTGTTATTCTGTCTCTCACTGTTCAAATAAACCTACCATTAAAATTATAGACTGATCATTTCTTTGTCAGTGGGCAAACATACAAAATCAGCAGGGGATCAAATACTTTTTTCCCTCACTGTATATATACAGTTGAAGTCGGATGTTTACATAAGAATGTGAAATGTCAGAATAATAGTAGAGAGAATGATTTATTTCAGCTTTTATTTATTTCATCACATTCCCATTGGGTCAGAAGTTTACATACACTCAATTAGTATTTGGTAGCATTGCCTTTAAATTGTTTAACTTGGGTTGAGGTCAGGGCTTTGTGATGGCCACTCCAATACCTTGACTTTGTTGTCCTTAAGCCATTTTGCCACAACTTTGGAAGTATGCTTGGGGTCATTGTCCATTTGGAAGATCATTTGCGACCAAGCTTTAACTTCCTGACTGATGTCTTCAGATGTTGCTTCAATATATCCACATCATTTTCCTTCCTCATGATGCCATCTATTTTGTGAAGTGCACCAGTCCCTCCTGCAGCAAAGCACCCCCACAGCATGATGCTGCCACCCCTGTGCTTCACGGTTGGGATGGTGTTCTTCGGCTTGCAAGCAACCCCCTTTTTCCTCCAAACATAACAATGGTCATTATGGCCGAACAGTTCTATTTTTGTTTCATCAGACCAGAGGACATTTCTCCAAAAAGTACGATCTTTGTCCCCATGTGCAGTTGCAAACTGTAGTCTGGCTTTTATATGGCGGTTTTAGAGCAGTGGCTTCTTCCTTGCTGAGTGGCCTTTCAGGTTATGTCGATATAGGACTCGTTTTACTGTGGATATAGAGACTGTTGTACCTGTTTCCTCCAGCATCTTCACAAGGTCCTTTGCTGTTGTTCTGGGATAGATTTGCACTTTTTGCACCAAAGTACGTTAATCTCTAGGAGACAGAACGCGTCTACTTCATGAGCGGTATGACGGTTGCGTGGTCCCATGGTGTTTATACTTGCGTACTATTGTTTGTACAGATGAACGTGGTACCTTCAGACGTTTGGAAATTGCTCCCAAGGATGAACCAGACTTGTGGAGGTCTACCATTTTTTTCTGAGGTCTTAGCTGATTTCTTTTGATTTTCCCATGATGTCAAGCAAAGAGGAACTGAGTTTGAAGGTAGGCCTTGAAATACATCCACAGGTACACCTCCAATTGACTCAAATGATGTCACTTAGCCTATCAGAAGCAGTCAATTTAGTGCATGTAAACTTCTGACCCACTGGAATTGTGATACAGTGAATTATAATTGAAATAATCTGTCTGTAAACAATTGTTGGAAAAATTACTTGTGTCATGCACAAAGTAGATGTCCTAACCTACTTGCAAAAACGATAGTTTGTTAACAAGAAAATTGTGGAGTGGTTGAAAAACGAGTTTTAATGACTCCAACCTAAGTGTATGTAAACTTCCGACTTCAACTGTACATTGTACATACTTTTGGCCCTGTGTAGCTCAGTTGGTAGAGCATGGCGCTTGCAATGCCAGGGTTGTGGGTTCGTTTCCCAAGGGGGTATGAAAAAATAAAATAATGTATGCACTCACTAACTGTAAGTCGCTCTGGATAAGAGTGTCTGCTAAATGACTAAAATGTAAAAATGTAAAGAAAGACTGCTACTTAAATACTGTGGTTGGTTTGTATTACCTTATAAATTAAATTAAAGTATAGTGGCTAGTGGGGTTCTGCTTGGGGTGAGTGGGTCCTCCGAGAGACTGAAATGGGATGAGTGGGGGCCTCACGCACACCTCAGAGAAGTGTCTGATGCCCTCCCAGTCACCCCATCCCAATCCCCCGGATATAGCCCCTCTCCATTCTCACCAATAACCACCATTACATCTTAATTGTAATGATAAACAATGAATAATAATGATTTAACATCCTTTCCTAATCTGTCCAGAACTCTAATTCATTTTACCACGGGTTTACAAGTCATAAAAAAGAAAAGAAAAACAATTACATTGAAGTATAATGAAGTCCTTCCTTCCTTCCTTCCTTCTCTCTCTCCCAAACCAAATCCATCCCTCTCCACCACCCCCTCCCTGTTCCCCACCCCTTTACCCCGACCAAGCCAAGCTTATCCCCACCTCCCATCTTTACTCCCCTTTGCCCCCCCAAAGCCAAGCTTGTCCCACCCTCATATCCTTACCCACCCTTGCACCCCCCAAGCCAAGCTTATCACCACCTCCCCTCCTTGCCCTCCCTTACCCACCCAAGCCCAGTTTATCCCCACCTCTGTCTTCCCCCCCTCCCCTCTTCTCATACACCTCTACACCCCTCTATACATCCACCCACTCATCCATTCTCCTTCATTTACACACAACATACACCCCATGCCTCTGCACACCCACTCTCTCCCGCCCTCCCTCCCACACACATCCACATTCACCCTCCCTCACTTTCCCATTCATATGCACTGACACATACCCACACATACACCCACTCTCACACTCTCACCCACACACACACACATCCATAGAACAATTATTGACAATTATTGACTTACATGCTATAGTTCCTCTTTTATATTGTCTTTCCAGTGTCCATGTATCTCACTGGCATTGTCTTATTCTATCGTTACTTCCTGGAGAAGAACAGTTACTTGGGGACAATAGAGTCTAAATTGTATTGGGGGGAGGGGGAAGGAATATTGTCTCAATTTACGGTAAGCTGGTCTTGGGCATCACTGTATGTAGCCTAGTGTGCATATCTGTTTTTTCCGCTTCTGCCTCTCCTCAGGGCATTGAGCAATCTTTCAACTGGAAAGGTTTGCTGCAGCCTGTTCAGGGCTTTATCGGCACTTGTGAACTCCATTCTCTGTGTTCCCTTCCATACCCACAGTACTGTTGAGTTGAGACTTTATTCCTTTTTCCTCCAGCGACTGTCTGATCGTAATTAATTGCTGGCGTTTTTTCCTCAGTCTAGCAGACAGGTCCTGGAAAAATCAAATGGACTGGCCATGGACCTTGATCTCCTTTCCCCCTCAGAATGTTGACTTTGGTCTGATAGTTCTTTACATTAAAGATTCCCAATGCAAGGGTATTTAGCATTCTTCTGATTCACGCCGATCCGATGGCATCGGTCCAGATCCTCCGTCGACACATCCACGCCAAGCTCCTCCGATATCAGCTTGATCACGTAGCTGGAAAGGTCCCCTTTTTCCTCATCCTCTGATAAGGATAATATTCTCATATTATTTTGTCTCAATCTGTTTTCTAGCTGATCCAATTGATTATTTAATCCGTCACTGATTGAGTGCAGTCTAATCTTCTAGAATAGGCCTATACTTGGATAATGCCATGCCCATGACAGTGTGAGTGATCGTATGCAATGGTGAGTATCTGTCATGACATTACCTTAAACAAATGTGTCCATGTTACAATACAGGGAGACAAATGCACTAACATGTACTAATTATTTACAAATCATAAAATGTCCGGTGAGGCAGACCTGTCCCAACGGGAAGGAAGCCCATCTGTCCTGCATTCAGTGACACCAGCCCAACACACCCACCTCAGCGCTGGGAGGGGGCATTGTTTCCTGGGTGAGTCATCGAGGTAAGGAGGGGTCTCTCTTTCAACTCCACCAGAGATTCACATATCCATGAAAGGAAGTCACACTGCAGTGACGATGAGAGGAAAGTAGGGGCCTCTCAACACATAGTGTTCCAGTCAGAGAATCTGAGTATCAACATAGAGATAATGGAGTATGAACTCATATGGTTTCAGACACACAAGACACAGCTCACAGCTCTATAAAGGAAATGTTGGGCAAAAAGGTGAACTCAGCTCCATCCTTCATTGAATCATATGGCTCATTCATCACAAAACCCACTGATTGAATGACTTTTTCATTGCCAAGATTAGTAAACTTAGGCAGGACATGCCACCAACAAACGCTGAACCTTCATATCCATGCATAACTAACTAAATCAGCCTGCTACCGACCCTTAGTAAACCTTTGGAAGAAATGGTGTTTGACCATTTATAATGCTATTTCACAGTAAACAAATTAACAACTGACTTTCAGCACGCTTATAGGGAAGGGCACTCAACATGTACGGCACTAACACAAATGAAGGTTGATTGACTGAAAGAAATTGTGGGAACTGTTTTGTTAGACTTCAGTGCAGCTTTTTACATTATCGATCATAGTCTGCTACTGAAAAAACATACAGTGAATTCAGAAAGTATTCAGACCCCTTGACTTTTTCCACATTTTGTTACATTACAGGCTTATTCTAAAATTGATTAAATTATTTTTTTCCATCAATCTACACACAATACCCCATAATGACAAAGCGAAAACAGGTTTTTAGGATAAAACCCCCCCCAGAAATACCTTATTTACATAAGTATTCAGACACTTGGAATTGAGATCAGGTGAATCCTGTTTCCATTAATCATCCTTGAGATGAATCTAAAACTTGATTGGAGTCCACCTGTGGTAAATTCAATTGATTGGACATGATTTGGAACGGCACACACCTGTTTATATAAGGTCTCAAAAGGCACCTAAAGACTTTCAGACCATGAGAAACAAGATTCTCTGGTCTGATGAAACCAAGATTGAACTCTTTGGCCTGAATGCCAAGCGTCACATCTGGAGGAAACCTAGCACCATCCCTACGGTGAAGCATGGTGGTGGCAGCATCATGCTGTGAGGATGTTTTTCAGCAGCAGGGACTGGGAGACTAGTCAGGATCGAGGCAAAGATGAACAGAGCAAAGTACAGAGAGATCCTTCATGAAAACCTGCTCCAGAGCGCTCAGGACCTCAGACTGGGGCGAAGGTTCACCTTCCAACAGGACAACGACCCTAAGCACACAGCCAAGACAACGCAGGAGTGGCCCAGTCAGAGCCTGGACTTGAACCTGATCGAACATCTGGAGAGACCTGAAAATAGTTGTGCAGCGACGCTCCCCATCCAACCTTACAGTGCTTAAGAGGATCTGCAGAGAAGAATGGGACAAACTCCCCAAATACAGGTGTGCCAAGTTGTAGCGTCATACCCAAGAAGACTCGAGTCTGTAATCGCTGCCTAAGGTGTTTCAATAAAGTACTGAGTAAAGGGTCTGAATATTGATATTTCAGTATTTTCTTTATTTATAATTTTCTAAAAAACTGTTTTTGCTTTGTCATTATAGGGTATTTTGTGTATATTGACGAGGGAAAAAACAATTTCATCCATTTTAGATTAAGGCTGTAACGTAACAAAATGTGGAAAAAGTCAAGGGGTCTGAATACTTTCCAAATGCAGTGTACTCGTGTACTCCTGAGTGGCGCAGTGGTCTAAGGCACTGTATCGCAGTGCTAACTGTGCCACTAGAGATCCTGGTTCGAATCCAGGCTCTGTCGCAGCCGGCCACGACCGGGAGACTCATGGGCGGCGCACAATTTGCCCAGCGTCGTCCAGGGTATGGGAGGGAATGGCCGGCAGGGATGTAGCTCAGTTGATAGAGCATGGCGTTTGCAACGCCAGGGTTGTGGGTTCGATTCCCACGGGGGCCAGTATAAAAAAAATATATATATGTATTCACTAACTGTAAGTCGCTCTGGATAAGAGCGTCTGCTAAATGACTAAAATGTAAATGTATGTGTTATGGCTTTACATCTCCTGCCATATCGTGGATCGAGAGTGCAGCTTTTGGCTGCAGCTAATGGGGATCCTAATAAATACTCAAAAATACGGATATGACAATACAGCATACCAAAGTCAGACAGAGAGGGCACAGTTTATGTCATGTTTTTACTGTAAAACCCTTACTGCCGGAAGTCTCTGAGTCTTAAGGAAATGAGAACAAGAGGGTCAAGGTCATGATCAGAGTTTAAGAAAATACTAACAAAGAAAACAGATAAGAAAGATGGTGATAGAGGCCAAATAATATATATATATTTTTTTACAGTGTCCTTCCACAGAAGTCAGTCTGTTTCTTTTTGCAAATGGTTTATACTGACTCCGTCTGACTCCCTTACTTTGGTTTCTGTGCCGTCTCTTTAAAACCAAGCGTGAAGTACAGCCATTCGGTATAACAACAACCATCTAATTAAAACAGCTTTCAGAGTTCCCAGAATGCTTGTGTAAAGCCCTGCCAACTGGTCAAGCCTGGTCTTGATGGAGTTGGTAGATCCTTGTTTTAATTTGTGCCAATCTCTCTAAGCTCTGCTGGCCAGAGTGGTTGTGGAATGCATGCAGAGCAGGGCCAAAGCCAAGCAACACTACTGATAATGTGGATCCCCTCCAAACCAGACCCTTCTCAGCTGATAAAGACAGTGTATGCGTCCCAGATGTTCCCTATTCACTATGTAGGCCTATAGGCCCTGGTCAAAAGTAGTACACTATATATGGAATAGGGTGCCATTTGGGACGCGACCAGTAACTTCTTCACAAGTACTTGAGCTGCTGATTGATGACAGAGGTATGAGCCTGTACTGTACATCATGTGTCGTTCTGTTGTATGAGCACACAATGCACCAAACCCACACAGGACGTTCACTCATTGGAAGTTTGAATTTGATTAGAATTTAAAGATTTTCAGCAAGTTGTAGGCCTAAGTCTACTCAAATTAAGAACTAGCTAATGATGATAATCACTGAACTACTTCAAGGTGGTATATCTATGGTCTAAGTTTAATGATTCCCTGGTCCATGCATAGCTACTGGCTGACCAGTTCTTTGCATGTCCACTCAAAGTCAATGGATTCACTCACCATGAGCCTCCTTAAATGTCTTTCAGTAAATTATTTAGATTAAATGTGTGAGAACTGTGTGAAAGTCAAGACCATGATCTGTCTCTCACTTTTCAAATAAACCTACCATTAAAATTATAGACTGATCATTTCTTTGTCAGTGGGCAAACGTACAAAATCAGCAGGGGATCAAATACTTTTTTCCCTCACTGGAGAGCGTTTCCTTATCTGTTTTTCTTCCAAATCTCCAAAGTAGCTTTGAGAAGATATCTCTGAGGCAGATCTAGATGGATAGTGTGTTCTGCCTCTTTAACTAATTATTTGATCTCTCCTTTAAGTTAAATATATTGTTAGAAAGTTAAGCCAATGGTCAACAGCTGTAGACACAATAGTAGCACTCTGGTATGAGAGCTATGTAATTTATTTTAGAATTTTAGAATTACAGGAAGTCTAAAATGGGACTCATTCAGGGAAAGGGCCTGTATGTTGGTGTACTTGTATCCCATCATATTGTTTATTTATTTGTAATTGCCATAAGTGTTAACAGAAGGTTTACTAACCACAGTCACTGGTTAGTATACTGAGCATAACTGGGAATAATTTGGCTCCGGAGAGTGGTGGATGGTACTATTGACCAAGGCTCCTTGTAAAGGAATGTTGTCAGGTATTGGTCTTTTATTAGGATCCCCATTAGCTGTTGCGAAAGCAGCAGCTACTCTTCCTGGGGTACACAAAAAACATGAAACATGACATAATACAGAACATTAATAGACAAGAACAGCTCAAGGACAGAACTACATACATTTAAAAATGGCATACATAGCCTACATATCAATACATACACACAAACTATCTAGGTCAAATAGGGGAGAGGCATTGTGCCGTGAGGTGTTGCTCTATCTGCTTTTTTAAACCAGGTTTGCAGTTCATTTGAGCAATATGAGATGGAAGGGAGTTCCATGCAATAATGTCTCTATATAATAATGTACGCTTTCTTGAATTTGTTCTGTATTTGGGGACTGTGAAAAGACTCCCGGTGGCATGTCTGGTGGGGTAAGTGTGTGTGTCAGAGCTGTGTGTAAGTTGACTACGCAAACTATTTGGAATTTTCAACACATTCATGTTTATTATAAAAACAAGAAGCAATGCAGTCAGTCTCTCCTCAACTCTTAGCCAAGAGAGACTGGCATGCATAGTATTTATATTAGCCCACTGATTACAATGAAGAGCAAGACGTGCAGCTCTGTTCTGGGCCAGCTGCAGCTTAACTAGGTCTTTCCATGCAGCACTTGACCACATGACTGGACAATAATCAAGATAAGACAAAACTAGAGTCTGCAGGACTTGCTTTTTGGAGTGTGGTGTCAAAAAAGCAGAGCATCTCTTTATTATGGACAGACCTCTCCCCATCTTTACAACCATTGAATCTATGTGTTTGACCATGACAGTTTACAATCTAAGGTAACAGCAAGTAATTTAGTCTCCTCAACTTGTTCAACAGCCACACCATTCATTACCAGATTCAGCTGAGGCCTAGAGCTTAGGGAAGGATTTGTACCAAATACAATGCTCTTAGTTTTAGAGATGTTCAGGACCAGGTTATTACTGGCTACCCATTCCAAAACGGACTGCAACTCATTGTTAAGGGTTTCAGTGACTTCATTAGCTGTGGTTGCTGACACGTATATGGTTGAATCATCAGCATACATGGACACACAGGCTTTGTTTAATGCCAGTGGCAGGTCATTGGTAAAAATAGAAAAGAGTAGAGGGCCTAGAGAGCTGCCTACATGTTTGACATTAGAGAGGCTTCCATAAAAATAAAAAACTCTGAGTTCTATTAGATAGATACAGTAGCTCTGAATCCACAATATGGCAGAGGTTGAAAAGCTATAAAACGTGTTTTCTCAACAACAGGTTATGGTCAATAATATCAAAGGCTGTACTGAAATCTAACAGTACAGCTCCCACAATCTTCTTATTATCAATTTCTTTCAACCAATCATCAGTCATTTGTGTCAGTACATGTTGAGTGCCCTTCTCTATAAGCATATTGAAAGTATGTTGTCAATTTGTTTACAGAGAAATAGCATTGCATTTGCTCAATCACAACTTTTTCCAACTGTTTGCTAAGAGCTGGCAACAAGCAGATAGGACTGCTGTTATAACCAGTTAAGGCCGTTTTACCCCTCTTGGGTAGCGGAATGACTTTGGCTTCCCTCCAGGACAAACACCTTCCTCTAGACTCAGATTAAAGATATGACAGATAGGAGTGGCCATATAATCAGCTACCATCCTATGTAGATTTCCATCTAAGTTGTCAATGCCAGGAGGCTTGTCATTATTGATCCATAACAATAATTCTGTGTAGTGTATGGTAAATATCAACAGTAATTAAAACTATATCAGTCAATCAATTATTTAATCAATTCACCTGGCCTTACCACTGTCAGTATAAAGAAAGAAAGTGTATAAAAAACATTTCTGTCAGTCTCAATGAAAGACCATACTATGTTTATAATGACAAAGTGTTTTATGGAGTTGTTCATGTATCTATGACATCTCAACTAAGCTTGTGTACACATTTCCATCGTAGTTGTTTAGACATCTGGTTGTATTAGTAACAAGAATATCAATTTATGGAACATTTAAGGCCGGTTTCCCAGACACAGATTAAGCCTATTCCTGGACTAAAAAGCATTCTCAAGAGATTCTCCATTGAAAGTGCTTTTTAGTCCAGGACTAGGCCTGATTTGTGTCTGGGAAACCACCTCTTAGATTCCTCATTTAAAATCTAGAAGATTATAGAACATTTCCCTTCAGCTAAGTGAGGCAACTCACAGCTGGTTGCAGAACTCTCAACCTCTTGTCTTCCTAAGAGAGCTACAGATAATAGTGCTGTGCTTTATTTAGCTAACTAGCTATGGAGCATTTTTGTTTTCCCCAGATGAGCAAAGTGATGCATCTAACGAGTGGGCGTCCTTAGCTCTGAGGATTGTGAAAAGTTTAGTTTCCTCGGGGCTGTGTGTGAGACAAACAGTAGATCCTCATATAAGCCGGGTTGGATCATTTTGCTACAGTTTTATCAAAATGTCCTTTCAGTGCTGTAATCGCCACATTTCTCTCCTTTTCTTTTTAAAACCAGTGGGTATCATATCTGGAAAGAGGAAGAAAAGAGGAATAGGTTGGTTGGGGTGACTGTTTGAAACGTGGGCGTTTCTTTATGACATATCTTACATGCTTGTGGTTAGATAACTGTTTTATCATGTTTTAGATGTCCTAAAGAGCAGACAGTCCATGCAGAACTGACACGGTAGCGGTACTCTGTCCTGTTCAGTTAATTGACACACTGTACATGGTGTTTATGACTCGGAACAACAGCCATCCTGCATAATCCCTAAACCACTAAACCTGAGCAACAGAACAGAACCAAAACACATCTAGCAAAGATGATGTTGAAATAAATCGATGAATTGCTTTCTAAAAATGTAGGTACTGCACCAAATTAATGCTATTGATTATTATATGTGTTAATGCATTTCGGACTCAAATACGCTACTGTTATAAAATCTTTCAATCAGCCTAGTATCTTAAGTTAAAACCATTGTGTCCTTACTTTGCATCTATGGACAGTTAACTAAACATCATACTTCGCAGAGTACTGTTCTCTTGTGGTAGGAGAACATGATTTGTAGTTGTTTTCTTCCCCCGGTCTTTGAGTCCATGTGATGTAAAACATGCTGTTATGAACCACAGAAACATTCAGAATCATTTACTGTGTGACTGTGGTCTTGTCACAACGCAGTAGGGGGTCAGCTAAGGACAATCAGACATCCCTTATGGAGTGTGTTTCTTTCACACAACATTACTGTTCACAAAACACACACACACACACACCGTGGTTGGGGAAACTCCTGAGCCTTATCAAACTGTATGTACAGTATGCCTAGAGCATATCCTATATTACTACTGCTATACACACCTTTTCTATTCATATACTGTACACACCATTATATATATATACAGTGGAGGAAAAAAGTATTTAGTCAGCCCCCAATTGTGCAAGTTCTCCCACTTAAAAAGATGAGAGAGGCCTGTAATTTTCATCATAGGTACACGTCAACAATGACAGACAAAATGAGAAAAAAAAATCCAGAAAATCACATTGTAGGATTTTTTATGAATTTATTTGCAAATTATGGTGGAAAATAAGTATTTGGTCAATAACAAAAGTTTCTCAATACTTTGTTATATACCCTTTGTTGGCAATGACACAGGTCAAACGTTTTCTGTAAGTCTTCACAAGGTTTTCACACACTGTTGCTGGCATTTTGGCCCATTCTTCCATGCAGATCTCCTCTAGAGCAGTGATGTTTTGGGGCTGTTGCTGGGCAACACGGACTTTCAACTCCCTCCAAAGATTTTCTATGGGGTTGAGATCTCCAGGACCTTGAAATGCTTCTTACGAAGCCACTCCTTCGTTGCCCGGGCGGTGTGTTTGGGATCATTGTCATGCTGAAAGACCCAGCCACGTTTCATCTTCAATGCCCTTGCTGATGGAAGGAGGTTTTCACTCAAAATCTCACGATACATGGCCCCATTCATTCTTTCCTTTACACGGATCAGTCGTCCTGGTCCCTTTGCAGAAAAAAACCCCCAAAGCATGATGTTTCCACCCCGATGCTTCACAGTAGGTATGGTGTTCTTTGGATGCAACTCAGCATTCTTTGTCCTCCAAACACGACGAGTTGAGTTTTTACCAAAAAGTTCTATTTTGGTTTCATCTGACCATATGACATTCTCCCAATCCTCTTCTGGATAATCCAAATGCACTCTAGAAAACTTCAGACGGGCCTGGACATGTACTGGCTTAAGCAGGGGGACACGTCTTGCACTGCAGGATTTGAGTCCCTGGCGGCGTAGTGTGTTACTGATGGTAGGCTTTGTTACTTTGGTCTCAGCTCTCTGCAGGTCATTCACTAGGTCCCCCCGTGTGGTTCTGGGATTTTTGCTCACCGTTCTTGTGATCATTTTGACCCACGGGGTGAGATCTTGCGTGGAGCCCCAGATCGAGGGAGATTATCAGTGGTCTTGTATGTCTTCCATTTCCTAATAATTGCTCCCACAGTTGATTTCTTCAAACCAAGCTGCTTACCTATTGCAGATTCAGTCTTCCCAGCCTGGTGCAGGTCTACAATTTTGTTTCTTGTGTCTTTTGACAGCTCTTTGGTCTTGGCCATAGTGAAGTTTGGAGTGTGACTGTTTGAGGTTGTGGACAGGTGTCTTTTATACTGATAACAAGTTCAAACAGGTGCCATTAATACAGGTAACGAGTGGAGGACAGAGGACCCTCTTAAAGAAGAAGTTACAGGTCTGTGAGAGCCAGAAATCTTGCTTGTTTGTAGGTGACCAAATACTTATTTTCCACCATAATTTGCAAATACATTTATTAAAAATCCTACAATGTGATTTTCTGGATTTTTTTTCTTCTCAATTTGTCTGTCATAGTTGACGTGTACCTATGATGAAAATTACAGGACTCTCTCATCTTTTTAAGTGGGAGAACTTGCACAATTGGTGGCTGACTAAATACTTTTTTTCCCCACTATATATATATATATATATATATATATATATACATATATACATATATATATATACATATATATATACATATATACATATATACATGACCAAAAGTATGTGGACACCTGCTCGTCCAACATCTCATTCCAAAATCATGGAGTTGGTCCCCCCTTTGCTGCCATAATAGCCTCCACTCTTCTGGGAAGGCTTTTCACTAGATGTTGGAACATTGCTGCAGGGACTTGCTTCCATTCAACCACAAGAGCATTAGTGAGGTCGGGCACTGATGTTGGGCGATTAGGCCTGGCTCGCAGTTGGTGTTCCTATTCATTCCAAAGATGTTCGATGTGGTTGTGCAGGCCAGTCAAGTTCTTCCACACTGATCTTGACAAACCATTTCTGTATGGACCTCGCTTTGTGCACGGGTGCATTGTCATGCTGAAACAGGAAAGGCTCTTCCCCAAACTGTTGCCACAAAGTTGGAAGCACAGAATCATCTACAATGTCATTGTATGCTGTAGAGTTAAGATTTCCCTTCACTGGAACTAAGGGGCCTAGCCCGAACCATGAAAAACAGCTCCACACCATTATTCCTCCTCCACCAAACCTTACAGTTGGCACTATGCATTCGGTCAGGTAGCGTTTTCCTGGCATCCGCCAAATCCAGATTCGTCCGACGGACTGCCAGATGGTGAAGTGTGATTCATCACTCCAGAGAACGCGTTTCCACTGCTCCAGAGTCCAATGGCGGCGAGCTTTACACCACTCCAGCCGACACTTGGCATTGCGCATGGTCATCTTAGGCTTGTGTGCGGCTGCTCGGTCATAGAAACCCATTTCATGAAGCTCCCGACGAACAGTTCATGTGCTGACGTTGCTTCCAGAGGCAGTTTGGAACTCGGTAGTGAGTGTTGCAACCGAGGACAGACGATTTTTACGTGGTAAGTGCTTCAGCACTCGGCGGTCCCGTTCTGTAAGCTTGTGTGGCCTACCACTTCGAGGCTGAGCCGTTGTAGCTCCTAGACGTTTCCACTTCACAATAACAGCACAAACTGTTGACCGGGGCAGCTCTAGCAGGCCAGAAATTTGACGAACTGACTTGTTGGAAAGGTGGCATCCTATGATGGTGCCAATTTGAAAATCACTGAGCTCTTCAGTAAGGCCATTCTACTGCCAATGTTTGTCTATGGAGATTGCATGGCTGTGTGCTCGATTTTACACACCTGTCAGCAACGGGTGTGGCTGAAATAGCCAAATCCACTAATTTGAAAGGGTGTCCACATACTTTTGTATATATTAACAGTATATATATATTCCGGACTCTGACATTGCTAGTTCTGATATTTCTTAATTTCTTCTTTTAACTTTTTGGATTATGTGTGTATTGTTTTTGTATTGCTAGGTATTATTACTGCACTGTTGGAGGTAGAAACACAAGCATTTCACTGCACCTGAAATAACATCTGCAAATGTCTGTACGCGACCAAACAGCCAGCTTAAGCAGGGGCGTGGATGTCTGTGTGGATGTCTGTGTGAATTCCCAATAGGTGAATATGATTGTTGAGACTATAGAGTAAGAGTGCATGTTTTCCACACACCCATTTGACTCTTGTTTGACATTATTCATCGCTCAAGTGGTGGCATGCTTTTCATCACAACTTTAATTTGGCTCTGGAACAATTGTATAAAAGTTGAGATGTCAGTAAGATAGCATGATGCACAGTTTAAATGTGTGTTGTTGTCAGATGAAAGCTAAAAATAGCAGTATACTGTTCATATAGTTTTTCTGCCCTATCTGCATTTGTCACCTCTGAAATGACACATTTGGCCATTCAGTTGTTGAAACAATTTCTCAATTTTAAATGATGTTCTTCATATCCTGTAGTAGTCTTTTAAGCTACATCAAGATATCATATGTCATTGTCTGGACATGTTGTACAGCCACATGATTGCATTAAAACAATGAACTATTTTGTCTGCTTCTTCTTTGAAAAAAACCCACAAGCATCCCATTCCCATCTAGACCAAACAACATTCCACATCTCATGTTCCCGCGTCCATTATTTCCATATCCATGGCAGGGAATAAGTAAATACAAACTTTAATGTTTACTTTTCCCTTTAAAGACATCAATTACTCTCAAATAATTTAGGTCCTTATGGAAAGACATTTGCAAATATTGGCGGTCTAGTTGGATAATGTAAAGTCTGAAAGGAGAAGGCAGACAAGGTAACAGCAAGACTCAGACAGCTTAATTCACATATTTTCAGCCGAACCGTGGAACAACTTTTGGTCTATTAGCAAACCACAGATGTTCTTTTCTGGGAGAAAAACTCATTTTCTCCTTTGCTGATCCAGATCATTTTTATCCATCTGTAAAATAGGTGGTTTTCTAATGCTAGCCACTTTATGAACTGTTTGGTTAGGAGTGGTTGATTTTCCTGCTCACCATAACAGTTATTTGTGAGATGATATCTGTGCAGAAGCTGAAAGTACTTTGGCCAGTTAAAGTACCATCAGTAGCCTTGGTCTTGTAGTATCTGGGCAGCAGGCCTCCTGCCAGATGTGGAGCATCCATCTGCTCTCCACCCGCGTACTATAAATTACACAGTATGACTTAATAGTGAGATAGTATGGCTAAGAACCTCAGTCTGGAAACCTATTTTACCACTGTAGGAGAGAGACGGAATCGGAAGGTTCTTCTTAGTCATGATCCACAATATGAAATAAAATCCACTTCTTTCCCATAGCATACACATCATGACTTCATAGTGAATTAGATTGTCCAGAAACATCATACTGGCCAGAAAGCCCCAGTCTGGAAATGGAATATCCTGCCACTGTAGAGGGGAGACAGGTGGAGAGAGTCAGTGGAACCAGAAGTGTCTTCTTAGACATGATGATCCACACACTCTTACAAAAAAAAGGTTATATCTAGAACCTAAAACGGTTCTTCAGCTGTCCACATAGGAGAACCCTTTGAAGAACCCTTTTTGGTTCCAGGTAGAATCCTTTTGGCTTTCATGCAAAACTCTTTCCACAGAGGGTTCTACATGGAACCCAAAAGTGTTCTAGCTGGAACCAAAAAGGGTTCTCCTATGGGGACAGCCGGAGAACCCTTTTGGAGTGTAGAATGAAATGACTGTCACAGTAGCTGCTATATCACAATGACATGAGTCAGTAGGGTCAAAGTTAATCTACAGTATAATCTAATGTAGACTATCACTTCATATTTTCGGCCAGACTTGTGATGAATGTAGCAGAATGTGGGAATATGATTATTCCTGGGTTTATACAGAATGCATGTACTTTAGTAGAGAGTTGGATTGTCTAATTGATGCAGGGGATTACCCAGGCATTGATTGAGGACTATGCTTTGGGGGAGTTGTTTACATCTTATCAGACTGATACTGTTCTCCTCTCCCAGGCTGACTGCATCTGTATGAAATGAAGTGGCAATAACCTAGAACCACAAAGACCCCTGGGAACAATTTAGAAGGATTCCCAGAATTCAAGGGCCTAGGACAGTATATCACACAGACAGGAAACAAACACTAAGAGTTTGAATTCCGAATTTAGGCTAAAGCCTCATAGTGACTGCATCATGTTATACTAATACAGTAAATGTTACCTCTCATACTTATTAGAAATGTAATCCACTCATTCCTGGGGGAAAAACTGTTGATTACAGTAATCCTTAAGGACAAGACGAACCACAAACATTGTCTGTGCGCGTAGATCAAACATCTGCTGTGTGCAGCGTGAGGCTGTCCTATCGCCTCTTACCACAGAACATGGGCCATCATTTTCTTTTCATTTTCTGACAATTCCACATGATGAATCACCACCATTCATCGCCACCCAGCAGGTGATCTACTGTGCACGGCCACGCACGGCCGACGTTCATTACGGTGTGTCCAGTTTTTTAGACTGCTTCTGATCCACTGTGTGACTGCTACAATCCACTATCACTCATCACTAGCCACCATGAGGGCTACTGTACTGTCATGCCTACAGGAGTCTCAACTCCCTATCTGATTCCTGTATGATTCCTCAATCACTCATCTGTTATTCTAGAGGGGAGCAGCCAGGAGTCTGCAGCATTGACGAGCAGACAGCCATGTCATAACACGCCTTTACAGGTGGGCCGTACCAACACCCAACCCGTGTCCTTCCCATACCTCTATGGTGCCTATCTTTTTTATCTTCACATTCCTAAGCAGGCAGGGGCGACACGCGGGGACCTGCAAAGAACCGGTGGAAAAATACTGTCTTTACCACACATCAGGGACAATTCATGTTAATTGGCATGCTTGAATTGTGTGAAAAAATGTGCACCTTTTGGTTAAACTGCTGTAACAAACTGGTGTAAAAGCTTGGGTGACTCAGTTTAAAACTGTACAGTGAAACAACTCTAAAATAAAGACTACATTTTGAAACCATATAGACACAGTATCAACACTGGAATGAGTACAAATTCAATCTCTCTGTGCCACAGCCTTTTCTACACAGTCTTCTGTTATCAGATCCGCTGTTTTGAACTTCCATTTGGATGTTTGTTTTGTGCCTGAGCAGTAAAAGGCCATTAGCTCCTCTGATGGCAGGCAGGCCATTTAGTCTGCCTGGGGCTTTGTTTTTCCAAGGCATATTCTCATGGCTAGAAGAGTAACGGGTGAAAAAGGACAACCCTGACTTTGCTGAACTTTGACAGATTTTTTTTGCAAAAACAAATGTTCTTATTAATCGATTAACACTTCCTATGACTTATTCTATGTATTGTTTGTTTACAGGCAGTGAGGATTAATATTTTATATCAGACTTCCTGTGAAAACTTAATTTGCTTGTATCAACGTAATCCTTCCTATTGGCTTACTGTATTTGTTTGGATACGGGTAGTGAGACGAAGATTAGCCTTTTAGTGACGAACAGCAGCATACAGAATTTTGCAGGATGCTGATTTGTTGTTGCTGGGAAAGAATGTCTGTTCTGACAGCTCAGAATGCTGGAAATTCGGGAGGAATTGTTGGCACATCTCGGTGTGGATATTGTTTGAACATTGCCCTTGTGACACACTAATGTTTGTGCTGGCGTGGATGTATCACCTTTAGGCAAGAGAGAGCACAAATTAATGGGAGTGTTTAAGTTACTCTTTACTTTTCACATATTTTCCTTTAATTTTGTGTTTACCAGACCTGTCAAGTACCATTTGAATGTTTTTATTTAATTTTTGTCTGTCTGTACTGCGTCAAGTTTGTTAAAATAAGAAACTACCGTAATTTTCGGACTATGAGCCGCGCCTTTTTTCCAATTTTTCGACCCTGCGGCTTATATAACGGTGCGGCTAATCTATGGATTTTTACAGCTAACGGCCACTAGAAGACCTCCTAAATCTATGGATTTTACAGGTTACAGTCCACCAACTTTAACTCTATGGGCTCTATGACCGGTCCGCGCCCCCCAACTTTAAGCGGCGGGCTCCAGCAGGAAAAGCTGGAGGCCGGAAAAGAGTGAGACAGGTAGCGCGCAAAAGTAAAAGTGGAACCGAGAGTGGTACGAGAGACAGAACGAGAGACAGAACGTTAGCAAGACAGACAGACATTACGAGAGCGAGACAGTTTGTGCAAAGGAAGTTTTCATGCACAAACCCTCATTATGGAAAACAAACGTAGAAATGCATATGATGCAGCTTTTAAGTTAAAGGCAGTCAATCTGGCTGTCAAAACATCCACGATCATTAACGGGTTCCGAAAGGCTGGACTGCTGCGTGATGAAGAGGAGGACGCCGCCACAGCTGAGGCCCTTCAGAGGCTGTTCGATTCCGACAGTGACGAAGAGGAGTTCGTTGGTTTTGAGAGCGACAACGAAGGAGAGAGGAGAGTGGCTGACGAAGCCACCCTGAGCCTGTTCGTTTCCAACACTGAAGATGAGGACTTTGGTGGTTTTAGTACGCAGGAAGAAGACGGAGATGAGGATTAATGACTTGACTTTTCTGGTTACAGCCGTGTACTGCACCTTAGCCTAAAAGATGAAGACAAGGATTAATGACTTTTCTGGTAGGCTGATTACCGTATATTTTAAGCAGCCGTGTTGCTGCAACTTTAGGCTTACGCGCTTACTGTCGTGTTACAGGCACTTTATTTTGCACTTTAAAAAAAAACACATTTAATTTAGCCATTGTATTGCCTCGTCAAGCGCTGTAAGCTTTGTTTTTTGTTATGGTACTACTGTAGGCTATAATGTAGATAAATATTCAAAGATGTGCACACTTTTTCAAGGTTTTTCAAAAATAACCAAAGTTAAGTGGTTAAATGATTGTGACACTATTAACTAATTTTGCTGGGGAACCCCTAGCACTCCCTCAAGGACCACTGGTTGAAAACCACTGCTGTAGATCACTGCCGGTATGTGCACTGGGAGCGCACCGTTTAAGTTTGAAAGTTGAAAAGTTTGTGTGTCTGAAATGCTATGTGATACAGTACAGTTTACACAGCACAGTATATGTTCTGTAGCTCCTATTGCACTAAATGGTAACACTTGAATACGTTATGCAAATATGTAACTTGTTTGTTGAAATGTTAATAAATGGGAGCTTCCTCAAGCAGCCATCTCTTTCCCTGTCATGAACCCTGCGTCCTGAGTCTGTTCCTGCCTGGGTTGCCGTTTTTCTGCTCGGTATCTCCTGTTTTCCCAAAGGTTCCTGAACGCACCCTGTCCGGTTGCCGGGCGACGTTGCTAGGCGGGTGATCTCTCGATTACCCGCACCTGCTTCTCATCAGCCTCGGCACACCTGGTCCTGATCATCACCCCTTCTTAAGCTCTGACCTGACATCCATTCCCTGCCGGATCGTTAGCCATTAACATCATTCTCCCGGAACCTTCACCCAACCTCTGCCGTGCCATCATTTAATCTGCCACTTCACCTCCACCTACTCATCTCCGCCACCCGCTCCGTCTCCTGGATTATTCTGCATCCTTTTGAATCTGTAAATAAACACTCACCTTCGTTCAACTCACCTTGTCCTGGTCTGCTTCTGGGTTCGGTCTTAGAGAACAGTGACAGAACGATCCGGCCAGAAATGAACCCAGCGGACCTGGACTCTGTTCGCCATGCCATTACCCATCAGGAGAAGATGTTGGGACAACATAGCACGGCGCTACAGGAGATAGCGTTGTCAGTTCGGAACTTTTCTACCAGTCTGACGAAGATCCAGGCTCAGCTCAGTTTGCCGGTGGAGAATCCACCACCGGTTTCACCCATCTCGCCTGCCGCTTCTGGAGCTGTGCCCTTCCGTGAGCCCAAGGTTCCGACGCCTGATAAATATGAGGGGGATTTGGGAAGATGCCGTTCCTTTCTTATGCAGTGTGGATTAGTGTTCGATCTACAGCCCCACTCTTATGCCACAGACAAGGCTAGGATAGCCTTTGTCATTGAATTGCTGCGTGGTAGAGCCCTGGAGTGGGCTTCAGCCGTATGGGAACGACAGGACACCTGCATGGCTTCATACCAGGAGTTCATGGCAGAGATGAGGAAGCTGTTTGACCATCCTGTCCGAGGTAAGGACGCAGCTAAACGCCTGTTTTCTCGCAGAGTTGCCGACTTCGTTATCGAATCCAGGACATTGGCTGTGGAGAGTGGGTGGAATGAAGAGTCACTGCAAGCAGCCTTTTATCAGGGGTTGTCGGAGCAACTCAAGGATGAGCTGATCTCCTATCTGGAGCCTAGTGACCTGGACAGTTTGGTCGCTTTGTCTATTCGGGTGGATAACAGAGTTCGAGAGAGAAGGAGGGAGAAGCAATGGGGCCCGTCCAATCAATCAGCTTCTCGGTTCCCAGTCGGGTCAGGAGGTGGACCAGAACGCGTTGATCTTTGTCCACCACACGGGATTAGTGGAGAGGTCCTGCCTCCAGATTCTGAACCCATGCAAGTGGGGCGGCACGGGTTAACCAAGGAGGAGCGCCAACATAGACGTGAGACCAACCGCTGCCTCTACTGTGGTAGTTCGGGACATTACATCTCCACTTGTTCCCAGCGGCTGTCAAACTGCCCGGCTCGCTAAGTTTGGGAGGACTTTTAGCGAGCTGGTTTCAACCTCTCAATACCCCTGTCAGACCCCGTTTCCCGGCTACCCTCATGAACAGGAATCAGAGTTTAGCGATTAACGCTTTCATCGATTCAGGTGCCGATGGCAGCTTTATTGATGCAGACGTGGTGGAACAGCTGGGGCTTCCCAAGGAGCGACTACCGGAAGCCATTGAAGCTACCACTCTGAACGGCAGTAGTCTGGCACGTATCACGATGAGGACTGAACCGGTTAAGATGCTGTTGTCAGGGAATCATTCTAAGGTTATCTCATTCTTCATTCTGCCTTCTCCCCATGTTCCTCTGGTCCTTGGATACCCCTGGCTGAAGGAACACAATCCCACGTTCGATTGGGTGACTGGCAAGGTAACTAGTTGGAGCATTGATTGCCACGCTAACTGCCTCAAGACTGCCTGTTCCCATTCTGTTCCCAGTCAGGTCATTGAGGCTAACCCCCCAGATTTGTCCCTGGTCCCCGAAACATATCACGATTTGGGGGAGGTGTTCAGTAAGCAGAGGGCTCTGTCACTCCCTCCCCACCGACCATATGATTGTGCCATAAACCTGTTCCCTGGAGCTGTCTTTCCCAAGGGACGGTTATACAGCATCTCCCGACCTGAACGTGAAGCTTTAGAGACCTACATAAAGGAGTCCCTAGCTGCTGGTCTCATTCGTCCCTCGTCATCACCCCTGGGGGCAGGATTCTTCTTTGTGAGTAAGAAGGATGGCTCTCTTCGACCTTGTATTGATTATCGGGGGTTGAATGATATCACGGTCAAGAACAAGTATCCCCTGCCCTTGATGAGCTCTGCTTTCGACTCCTTACAGGGTGCTACGGTGTTCACCAAGCTGGACCTACGCAATGCGTATCATCTGGTCCGGATCAGAGAGGGTGACGAGTGGTTGACTGGTTTCAATACACTGATGGGTCATTTCGAGTATCAGGTGATGCCGTTTGGACTGACCAATGCTCCAGCAGTGTTCCAGAGTATGGTGAATGATGTCCTGAGAGATATGATCGGTCTTTTTGTGTTCGTTTACCTGGATGACATTCTTATCTTCTCTAAGGAGCCTTCCAGCCACGTCCAGCATGTCAAGCAGGTTCTGCAGCGATTGTTGGAGAATCGCCTGTTTGTGAAGGCCGAGAAGTGTGAATTTCACGCCCACACTACATCCTTCCTCGGGTACATCATCTCCAGGGGAGAGATTTGGATGGACCAAGAGAAGGTTAGGGCGGTTCTGGATTGGGCCCAGCCCGGTACGAGATTGCAGCTCCAGAGGTTTCTGGGGTTTGCGAATTTCTATCGTAGATTTATCCGTGACTACAGCCGTGTGGCCGCTCATTTAACTGCCCTGACTTCTAGTACCAGAACCTTCAATTGGAATCCTGAGGCGGACCGAGCATTTCTGGATTTGAAGAGGCGATTCACCAACGCTCCGATTCTCTCTCAACCTGACACTGCCCGTCAGTTTGTCGTTGAGGTGGATGCGTCTGATGTGGGGGTTGGCGCCATCCTGTCCCAGCGATGCTCCACTGACTGTAAACTCCATCCCTGCGCCTACTACTCTCGTCGTCTTTCGTCTGCGGAGAGGAACTACGATGTGGGTAACCGGGAGCTTCTCGCAGTGAAACTTGCTTTGGAGGACTGGCGCCACTGGTTGGAGGGGGCGGAGCAACCGTTTGTTGTCTGGACTGACCACAAGAATCTTGCTTACGTGCAATCGGCTAAACGTCTCAACTCCCGTCAGGCCAGGTGGTCGTTGTTTTTTGGACGCTTTAATTTTTCCTTGACGTTCCTACCGGGGTCTAAGAACGGCAAGGCGGACGCCTTGTCCCGGATGTTCTCCAAGATGGAGGAGAGTGGGGCCAAGACTGAGACGATTCTTCCCCGGAACCTTGACGTAGGAGCCGTTATGTGGAGGATTGAGGAGGAGGTTATGGCGGCCCTTCGGACGCAGCCCGGCCCCGGTAACGGTCCACCCGGTCGTTTGTTTGTGCCTGAGTCGGTCCGTTCGGCTGTCCTCCAATGGTCCCACGCCAGCAAGATGGCTTGCCACCCTGGCGTGGCTCGGACGATGGCGCTTCTACGCAGACGATTTTGGTGGCCTGCCATGGGAGAAGATACTCGGAGGTTTGTTGCTGCCTGTCCAGTTTGTGCACAGAACAAGAGTGCCAATCGGCCCAGCTCTGGACTTCTTCACTCCCTACCTATCCCCCGGCGACCATGGTCGCATCTGGCCCTGGACTTTGTCACTGGGTTGCCCTCTTCTGAGGGGAACACGGTCATTCTGACTATTGTGGACAGATTCAGCAAGTTCGCCCACTTTGTGCCCATCTCCAAGCTTCCCTCTACCTCTGAGACGTCCAAGATCCTGGTTAGGGAGGTTTTCAGGGTTCATGGATTGCCCAGTGACATAGTTTCCGACGTGGTCCTCAGTTCACCTCTGCTGTCTGGAAGTCCTTCTGTTTGGCCATTGGAGCTACAGTCAGTCTCACATCTGGATTTCACCCCCAATCCAATGGACAGGCGGAGAGCCAACCAGAAGATGGAATCCACGCTGCGCTGCCTTGTTTCTTCCAACCCCACCTCTTGGGTCTCTCGGTTGCCTTGGGTTGAGTATGCCCACAATACTCTCCCTACTTCTGCCACTGGGATGTCTCCCTTCCAGTGCCTATACGGCTACCAACCCCCCCTGTTTCCTTCTCAGGAGAAGGATCTCTCGGTTCCCTCTGTCCAGGCCCACATTCGTCGTTGTCACCGGACCTGGCATCGGGCCAGAAAGGCCCTCCTTCGAGTTTCTGACCGGTATCAGCTCCAGGCGAATCGTCGCCGTATTCCACCCCCCGCTTATGCCATCGGAGATAGGGTCTGGTTGGCTACACGGGACCTCCCTCTGCGGACTGAGTCAAGGAAACTGTCGCCGAGATTCATTGGTCCGTTTGTGGTGGAGAGAGTGATCAATCCGGTTGTGGTTCGACTCAAGTTGCCTAGGACGCTCAGAGTCCATCCCACCTTCCATGTCTCCTGCCTCAAGCCTGTTCTCCTCAGCCCTCTGTTGCCCCCTCCGCCTCCTCCTCCTCCTCCTCGGATGATCGGAGGAGGTCCTGTCTACACAGTGCGCCGCATCATGGATTCCAGACGGCGGGGCCGGGGTTTCCAGTATCTTGTGGACTGGGAGGGGTATGGTCCTGAGGAGAGGAGTTGGATTCCTCTGCGTCAGATCCTTGATGCTGACCTCCTTCGTGACTTCTACCGCCTCCATCCTGGCGCTCCGGGTAGTCCGCCCGGTGGCGTTCATCGGAGGGGGGGTACTGTCATGAACCCTGCGTCCTGAGTCTGTTCCTGCCTGGGTTGCCGTTTTTCTGCTCGGTATCTCCTGTTTTCCCAAAGGTTCCTGAACGCACCCTGTCCGGTTGCCGGGCGACGTTGCTAGGCGGGTGATCTCTCGATTACCCGCACCTGCTTCTCATCAGCCTCGGCACACCTGGTCCTGATCATCACCCCTTCTTAAGCTCTGACCTGACATCCATTCCCTGCCGGATCGTTAGCCATTAACATCATTCTCCCGGAACTTTCACCCAACCCCTGCCGTGCCATCATTTAATCTTCCACTTCACCTCCACCTACTCATCTCCGCCACCCGCTCCGTCTCCTGGATTATTCTGCATCCTTTTGAATCTGTAAATAAACACTCACCTTCGTTCAACTCACCTTGTCCTGGTCTGCTTCTGGGTTCGGTCTTAGAGAACCGTGACATTCCCGACAATCCCCTCTGTGCACGAACCCTTACATATGGTAATTAAACATTAAAACACCTGCGGCTTATAGTCCAGTGCGGCTTATATATGTACACATCATTCAATATCATTCAATTTAGCTGCTGCGGCTTATACTCCGGTGCGCCTTATAGTGCGGAAAATACGGTAATTAAATTTGAACTTGTGTGAACTTTGGGTTGGAGAAAAAGTGCACCTCTGTGTGTGGGCCTGCAGGAAACGTGATGACAACTATCCATATGCTTTAATACTTTACTACAATCTTACAAGAAACTGAAACTGGGAATGGGAAATCAGGTGCCTAGTAAGAAAATGGAAGAGAAAGTACCACAGAAAATGTGTATCAAAACTATCCCAAGGAGGCCTCCCAAGTGGAGCAGCGGTCTAAGGCACTGCATCGCAGTGAAAGAGGTGTTACTACAGACCCGGGTTCGATCCCAGGCTGTGTCACAGCTGGCCGCGATCGGGAGACCCATGAGGCAGTGCACAATTGGCCCAGCGTTGTCCGGGTTAGGGGAGGGTTTGGCCGGCCGGGATGTCCTTGTCCCATCGCGCTCTAGTGACTCCTTGTGGCTGGCCGGGCACATGCACAGTGACTTCAGTCGCCAGCTGTACAGTGTTTCCTCTGACAAATTGGTGCGGCTGGCTTCCGGGTTAAGCAAGCAGTGTGTCAAGAAGCAGTGCTGCTTGGCGGGGTCGTGTTTTGGAGGACGCATGGTTCTCGACCTTCGCCTCTCCCGAGTCCGTACGGGAGTTGCAGTGATGGGACAAGACTGTAACTACCAACTGGGGAGAAAAAGGGTTAAATAAATAACGATCCCAAGGAAAAGATCCCAGTAAATCAGATGTTAATGCATGAAACTTTGCTTCGGCTCATTATGTTGTGCAGACTACTGATCCTCTAAGTCAAAGTCCCAGAGATAGGATTACGTTCTTTCAGATCTCACTTCAACACAGGATGGATGCAGAAACATGGAGGGGAAGTTTGTACTAGAAACACTCAACAACAACAATGCACCACTGTCATTAGTTATTTGAGAGAAAGGGTCAGTTTTAGGTCAGAAAACACCCCAGATTGCATACAAACCCAGAACGTTCCCAGAATACATTTTGTTATTACATTACCTGAAAACCTAATAATAACCTTAGGGGAATGTTCTGTGTGGTGGTTGTTACAGATGTTGTGCACAACATTTTTGTGAATGTTAGGAGAACATTCCTAGGATATTTAATTTAAAACATTTTCTGAAAATAAATGAACAAATGTTTTTAAAAACATTATTTGAATGTTTTTGGGATGTTATCATCCTAATGTTAGATAAAACCATAACTATAACTTAATGGGAATGTTAGCTAATGTCCTGGGAATGTTCCTGGTTTGCTGGGGATATTCAACATGGTCCTCAAAACCAAGAGATTTGAGGACCATGATTAATTAGGATACTGATTCACCAGAAAAGAGAGATATGGGGGTTGAGACCATCCCCCAAAAGTTTAAATAGTCTCTGAATAAAAGTTAGTTGTTCAGCTGTGGTATACAATGTCCAAATCAAACAAACAAGGAGAAGTCAGACAGCTACAGAGTATTGTTTTTAATCTACCACAGACGGAGAGAAAGGGGAGCAAAAACAGACAAGAGGACATTTTACTCCAAATCGGAAAACAAATTAATCTCATCATGGGAAATGTACCACTGTACATCTGGATATCATGGACCTCCCGCAAAAAACCATGACCCCTTTACTGAGGTCTTCACAGCTACAGTATTCCACTGTCTACATTCCCTTTCTCCCCCTCTCTCTGTCTCACTCACTCACTCACTCCCCCACCCCCTCTGTCTCTATCTTTCTTTCTTTCTTTCTTTCTTTCTTTCTTTCTTTCTTTCTTTCTTTCTTTCTTTCTTTCTTTCTTTCTTTCTTTCTTTCTTTCTTTCTTTCTTTCTTTCTTTCTTTCTTTCTTTCCTCCCCCATTGTCTTAATCTCTCATAATTCGTCTGGTACAGAAAATGTAACACCTCTGTAATTCTAGCTCCACTCCCAGGTTGCTTAGAAACCTAGACTTTGTTTCCCATGGTAACTGTTGGTAGCCAATCCCTGTGGAGCAAGAGGAGCTAGTGTCCTGGTCACAGCTGTGTGATTGGGCTCCCCTGCGGTCTCTGCATCCTCCATGTACTTGAATGACACTTCAGGGACTAGAGTAAAGATCATGGAAGAGTGATTAGACATGGTGATGTTCTGTTCAATCTGGATGAATGTTCATTCTTAGTGGATTTCAGGGAAGAGAGTACATTCAGTGTTTAATATCTGTACAGACCAATGTATAGAAAGGCCGGAAGGACCCTCCCAGCTGCCACCCTGACTGATCTTACAAATCATGCATTGTCTACACACAGTATATATCAGTGATGTGTAAATCTGAAAACCATGTTTCAACAAAATTGTCATTTGAGTTTCACGGTCAGCGTGGAACTTGTAACTACTGTATACAGTGTAATTCATGGAGACATTTATGTGAGATGGAACAGTTTGTTCCTGAGAAACAGGGGTGAAATTATAACGAACCATTTGACACTATCTGACTCATTCTTAACCTGAACTAGCAAGATTTTCGTCCTTTAGAAAAACAAAACATGTATCCCAGCCAAACATTGAATCATCTGATATGACACAAACGATATGTTTCCACCCTAGTTTACGGGATGAGATATAAAGTTAAACTCCATCGAATACAACCCAGTATTCACCCAGTAACTAATGGTTAGAAGGAAACTACAGAATTGGGCTGCCAGTGAAAGAAAAACGTTCCCTTTGGCAGTTAGTCATTTGCCACTCCCGTGAACTGAGACACCTTTTTGTTCATCTCTAAATCTCCATGACTATACAAACCTTCAGAGCAGTCACTCTATGAAACATCAAAGTCCTCTCCTCTGGCTAAGGCCTTATAGCTGCAAGCCTAATAATGTTGTACCCTAAACAAAAGCTTCATCTGCAGAACTGTGCCCACATTATTCAACCCCTGAACGGCTTCCTTTAAAGTGTGGCAGTATACCCGGTCCCTTATATAAAACACATCTGGCAGGGCAGGAATGTAAACTAAATGTTATCAGTCATCTGTGTTGGCTTGATGATAAGCGGACCACATCCATTGAGTCCTTTGTGACCTCTTTTTGACTCTGCAAACCGCCAGACAAACAGGCCAACTCTGGCCCTGCTCACATAAGAGCTCAGAAGATCCTGATCGAGAGGTTAATTGTGATAATTATGAATAGGAATGTACTGCTGCAGATCTGTGTTTGTTTAGTGTAATCCTTGATAGAGGAGCAAAAGTTTTTTTTGCATGTTTAATTTAAAGAAAATGCTGTTCAATTAACTTTGAAAGTTACAGTGTCATACTTAATATGGTAGATACAGTGCCTTCCGAAGGTATTCACACCCCTTGACTTTTGTTTTGTTACAGCCTGAATTAAAAATTGATTGAATTTAGATGTTGTGTTACTGGGCTACACACAATACCCCATAATGTCAAAGCGGAATTATGTTTTTAGATTTTTTTTCTCAAATTAATACAAAATTCAAAGCTGAAATGTCTTGAGTCAATAAGTATTCAACCCCTTTGTTATGGCAAGCCTAAATAAGTTCAGGTATCAACATTGGCTTAACAAGTCACATAATAACTTGCATGGACTCACTCTGTGTGCAATAATAGTGTTTAACATGATTTTTGAATGACTACCTCATCTCTGTACCCCACACATACAATTATCTTTAACGTCCCTCAGTCAAGCAGTGAATTTCAAACACAGATTCAACCACAAAGACCAGGGAGGTTTTCTAATGCCTCGCAAAGAAGGGCACCTATTGGTATATATATATATTCTAAAAAGCAGACATTGAATATCCCATTGAGCATGGTGAACTTATTAATTACACTTTGGATGGTGTGTCAATACACCCAGTCACTACAAAGGTACAGGCGTCCTTCCTAACTCAGGAAACCACTCAGGGGCTTCACCATGAGGCCAATGGTGACTTTAAAACAGTTACCAAGTTTAAAACATGCATCCTGTTTGCAATAAAGCACTAAAGTAAAACTGCACAAAATGTGGCAAAGAATTTTACTTTATGTCCTGAATACAAAGCGTTATGTTTGGGGCAAATCCAACACAACACATCACTGATTACCACTCTGGAGTTGCATACCAAGACGACATTGGATGTACAATCCAGGTGTGCAAAGCTCTTAGAGACTTACCCAGAAAGACTCACAGCTGTAATCGCTGCCAAAGGTGATTCTAACATCAGTGGCGGTCGGTGCCATTTAAGGTAAGGGAGGACGATTCATTTTTAATGAGCATGACCTTATTTCTATTACAGCATATTGGATGACTATCATTCATATTCCATTCACCCAGCTCAATGTAACATCGATAAGTTTAGGCTACTACATGATACAAAAATGTTCCATATACATATCATGAGGTTGCTACAACCTAGCCTACGAATGAAAGTTTACAACATAAGTGCACAGGTCGAGAGAAAAATTGGAGTAATCAAGGTGGCAGATAGTGACACATTTAATACCGCTTTGCACACTCTTGCCTGCATCTAGCTGATCTAAAGTGTCATCATTAGTCCAACATTTGCAAATGAGAGCTTCTATTGGACAAATAAACGGATGTTTATCCCCATTTCGTTCCGTTTGCTTCCGTGTAAGAAATGTTTTTCAACAGAATCGGCAGAATGAATACACCCTTGATCACCCGCAAACAAAGTTCACTTTCATAGGAGCCACATACAAACAGCATGATCACTTTGCTCGTTGTATAATTCCTTCTCGCATCCACGCACTCTCCTTCTCTCACCTTTTCCCTTTTTGTGGACTTCAGTGCACAACACAACAGCTGTCTGTGACCAGGCGAAAAAACCTTTCCAAACCAAACCTTTATACCATAGCTAACCACTACACATAGCCTAACGGTAGCTAACTCCGTTCCGTACATATGTGGGCAACCGCAGCATTCAAACGAGGCTGCAATGAAAACTAATGGGACTGTAGCGACTGTGTTGGCATCAAAATCAAGGGTGTGAACTAAGTTTCAATTCAGCGTTGATTGACATGGTAATGGACCAATAGTATACAGCACGCATTATTCAATTAATTCTGTGCCGTACAGCCTCTTTCCACCAGGTGTAGCGCTTCTCTCGCAGATTAACCTCTTAAGGATCGGACCCTTTTTTTTCAATTTTCGCCTAAAATGACATACCCAAATCTAACTGCCTTTAGCTCAGGACCTGAAGCAAGGATATGCATATTCTTGATTGAAAGTAAACCGGAACACCTACAGTTTAATTGTGAAGATACATTTGGTACCGCCCTAAAAACCCTATTCAAATTCGACTCAAACCTTCAAATAGGTATCTAATGAGACATAATATAAACTCTTTAAGTGTTTTATTTACATTTTAGAGGTGATAAGTTGGACAAATCGGGTGAAAAAAGCCGGTTCCCTACACGACATATCTCCCCCTTTCACTATGATGCAGTAGCTTTCGCTTCCTCATCCGCCATTTAAAAAAAAGACCCGGCGGAGCTCCATTGCTTTCTTCAATCATGCAGAGATGGGCAGTATGATGGTCTCGTCATTTATTTTGCTGGAAAGGGGAGAAAATGTGCTTTACGATGGTATTCATATTACAGTTGACCTGGAAGTATTACATTTTGGGGGCGCTAAAATAAGGTCAAATGTACGGAACAGCGTGATGTACCAAAGTGCGTTAGCTATCGTGACGTCATCGTCACCATATTAGCTAATGTCATAGTCAACATAGCTACTAGAACTAACATGTTAGTAAACTCGCTACAATCATGCAGTACAGTGTAGTCAAGCAGTTTAGCAGTTACACTGGCGAGCCCCAGTGGCAATAAATTAATAAAACCAAAAGCTTACCTTGACTTGGAAGAATTCCAGTGCTGGATAGCCATAGCCAGCTAGCTAACATAGCATTCCTCTCTGTTTGAGCCGTGTGTTTGAGTAGGCTAAATTAGCTAGCTGCATTCGCTAGACACGGACATGTATGATCTGCTTGGCGTGTTAACACACTGGTGGTTTGTTGTGGCCGAGTATTGGTGCTAAACCGTGTTGTTGGAGGCTGGCATGTGTGGTGTCCAAGTCAACGTTGCTAATTATGCTGTGATGATAAGAAGTCCGCTTACACTGTTCTTTGATTATAAAGATTTATTGTATCAAAGTTCACAGTATTAATTTACAGATATCTGCAGTTATATCTGGAGAGAAACGGTCAATCTGTTGATCCAATATGTTGTCTCTCCCTTCTTTGATTAAGACATGGTATTTATATCCTATGTGATTTTAATAAACCAATCCCCGGCTTTCACATATCTCCAAATGTCCTCTATTCCAAGAAACCTATGTAGCAATGCTTTTCCAAATGCTTCAGCAAAGCAGAGTAAAGTTCATCTATTACACCATTTGCAAACATCAGCAAAATCAATAGACCTTCAGACACTACAAATGCTAGTTGGCTGTGGCGTCATAGGACTAGGTGCCCTGGACGGTTTTCACTGAAGAATACTGTACCAAGTTAGCTAGCTGAATAAACTAAGTTAGTCTATTCCTAGAAAACATTGAACCGCTGTTATTTACAACAATTATAGTTTCTGAGGTGGAAGTTGGGAGAGTTATATTTGGGTGTTTCAGTGAAACGTAAGTGAGGGAGGCCCCGCTCTCTCGCTTTCCCATATGTTTAGGTCATTTAATTCCGATCTCCTTTGCATTATTGTAGCCATTTTCTGTAGCCTGTCAACTATGCCTCTGTCTATCCCTGTTCTCTCCTCTCCGCACAGGCTATACAAACGCCTCACACCGCGTGGCTGCTGCCTCTCTAACCTGGTGGTCCCTGCACGCACGACCCACGTGGAGTTCCAGGTCTCCGGCAGCCTCTGGAACTGCCGTTCTGTGGCCAACAAGGCAGAGTTCATCTCAGCCTATGCTACCCTCCAGTCCCTCGACTTCTTGGCGCTGACGGAAACATGGATTACCACTGAAAACACTGCTACTCCTACTGCTCTCTCCTCGTCTGACCATGTGTTCTCGCATACCCCGTGATCATCTGGTCAGCGGGGTGGTGGCACAGGAATCCTCATCTCTCCCAAGTGGACATTCTCTCTTTTCCCCCTGACCCATCTGTCTATCTCCACATGTGAATTCCATGCTGTCACAGTCACTAGCCCATTCAAGCTTAACATCCTTGTCATTTATCGCCCTCCAGTTTCCCTTGGAGAGTTCATCAGTGAGCTTGACGCCTTGATAAGTTCCTTTCCTGAGGATGGATCACCCCTCACAGTTCTGGGGTTCTTTAACCTCCCTACGTCTACCTTTGACTCATTTCTCTCTGCCTCCTTCTTTCCACTCCTCTCCTCTTTTGACCTCACCCTCTCACTGTCCCCCCTAGTCACAAGGCAGGCAATACGCTTGACCTCATCTTTACTAGATGCTGTTCTTCTACTAATCTCACTGCAACTCCCCTCCATGTCTCCGACCACTACTTTGTATCCTTTTCTCTCTCGCTCTCCTCCAACACTACTCACTCTGCCCCTACTCAGATGGTAATGCGCCGTCGCAACCTTCGCTCTCTCTCTCCCGCTACTCTCTCCTCTTCCATCCTATCATCCCTTCCCTCTGCTAAATCCTTCTCCCTCTGGTCTCCTGATTCTGCCTCCTCAACCCTCCTCTCCTCCCTTTCTGCATCCTTTGACTCTCTATGTCCCCTATCCTCCCGGCCGGCTCGGTCCTCCCCTCGTGCTCTGTGGCTTGACGACTCATTGCGAGCTCACAGAACAGGGCTCCGGGCAGCCGAGCGGAAATGGAGGAAAACTAGACTCCCTGCGGACCTGGCATCTTTTCACTCCCTCCTCTCTACATTTTCTTCCTCTGTTTCTGCTGCTAAAGCCACTTTCTACCACTCTAAATTCCAAGCATCTGCCTCTAACCCTAGGAAGCTCTTTTTCACCTTCTCCTCCCTGCTGAATCCTCCTCCCCACCCTATTTTTTTCCTATTTTGTTGCATTACAACCTGTAATTTAAATGGATTTTTATTTGGATTTCATGTAATGGACATACACAAAATAGTCCAAATTGGTGAAGTGAAATGAAAAAAATAATTTGTTTCAAAAAACTCTAAAAAATAAATAACGGAAAAGTGGTGTGTGCATATGTATTCACCCCCTTTGCTATGAAGCCCCTAAATAAGATCTGGTGCAACCAATTACCTTCAGAAGTCACATAATTAGTTAAATTAAGTCCACCTGTGTGCAATCTAAGTGTCACATGATCTGTCACATGATCTCAGTATATATATATACACCTGTTCTGAAAGGCCCCAGAGTCTGCAACACCACTAAGCAAGGGGCACCACCAAGCAAGCGGCACCAGGAAGACCAATGAGCTCTCCAAACAGGTCAGGGACAAAGTTGTGGAGAAGTACATATCAGGGTTGGGTTATAGAAAAATATCCAAAACTTTGAACATCCCACGGAGCACCATTAAATCCATTATTAAAAAATTGAAAGAATATGGCACCACAACAAACCTGCCAAGTGAGGGCCGACCACCAAAACTCATGGACCAGGCAAGGAGGGAATTAATCAGAGAGGCAACAAAGAGACCAAAGATAATCCTGAAGGAGTTGCAAAGCTCCACAGCGGAGATTGGAGAATATGGACCACTTTAAGCCGTACACTCCACAGAGCTGGGGTTTACGGAAGATTGTCCAGAAAAAATCCAATGCTTAAAGAAAAAAATAAGCAAACACGTTTGGTGATCGCCAAAAGGCATGTGGGAGACTCCCCAAACATATGGAAGAAGGTACTCTGGTCAGATGAGACTAATATTGAGCTTTTTGGCCATCAAGGAAAATGTTATGTCTGGCGCAAACCCAACATCTCTCATCACCCCGAGAACACCATCCCCACAGTGAAGTATGGTGGTGGTAGCATCATCCTGTGGGGATGTTTTTCATCGGCAGGGACTGGGAAACTGGTCAGAATTGAAGGAATGATGGATGGCGCTAAATACAGGGAAATTCTTGAGGAAAACCTGTTTCAGTCTTCCAGAGATTTGAGACTGGGATGAAGGTTCACCTTCCAGCAGGACAATGACCCTAAGCATACTGCTAAAGCAACACTTGAGTGGTTTAAGGGGAAACATTTAAATGTATTGGAATGGCCTAGTCAAAGCCCAGACATCAATCCAATTGAGAATCTGTGGTATGACTTAAAGATTGCTGTACACCAGCGGAACCCATCCAACTTGAAGGAGCTGGAGCAGATTTGCCTTGAAGAATGGCCAAATATCCCAGTGGCTAGATGTTCCAAGCTTATAGAGACATACCCCAAGACACTTGCAGCTGTAATTGCTGCAAAAGGTGGCTCTACAAAGTATTGACTTTGGGGGGGTGAATAGTTATGCACGCTCAAGTTTTCTTTTTTTTTCTCTTATTTCTTGTTTGTTTCACAATAAAAAATATTTTTCATCTTCAAAGTGGTAGGCATGTTGTGTAAATAAAATTATACAAACCCCCCAAAAAATCAATTTTAATTCCAGGACATAAGGCAACAAAATAGAAAAATGCCAAGGGGGGTGAATATTTTCGCAAGCCACTGTGGCTGTAGCTTATGCTTTCAGTACTAGATTCATTCTCTTATCCTTTGATTGGGTGGACAACATGTCAGTTCATGCTTCAAGAGCTCTGATAGGTTGGAGGACTTCCTCCGGAAGTTGTCAATTTCTGTGTAAGTCTATGGAAGTGGGTGAGAACCATGAGCCTTCTAGGTTTTGTTTTGAAGGCAATGTACCCAGCGGAGGATGGAAACTAGCTGTCCTCCATCTACACCATGGTGCTACCCCAGAGAGGGCTGTTGAGGCTACTTTAGACCTGAATTGCAAAACAATGTGTTTTAATCAATTATTTGGTGATGTGAACATATTTAGTATCTGTTTCACTTTGTTTTTTAAAATGAAATTCACTGAGGAGGATGGTCCTCCCCTTCCTCCTTTGAGGAGCCTCCACCGTAACATGTTTTGACTCAGGGGTGTGAATACTTGTGTAAATTAGTTATTTCTGTATTTTATTTTCAATAAATTTGGAAACATTTCTAAAAACATGTTTTCACTTTGTCATTTTGGGGTATTGTGTGTAGATGGGTGAGAAAAAAAAATATTTGATCCATTTTGAATTCAGGCTGTAACACAACCAAATGTGGAATAAGTCAAGGGGTATGAATACTTTCTGAAGGCACTGTATGTGAAACATGGAATAATCAACACTAATACTTTTCATAGACTCCTCACCATACAAAAAGGAACATCTTGAACTCTTCACCATTTCATTTAGTTTGGTCATTTTTCCTGGAATTGTAATTCATATTTAGGGAGGTGTATGGTACTCCGTAGGTGGCTACCGGTAGAGGCTGCTGAGGGGAGAACGGCTCATAATAATGTGAGGAAAGGAGCAAATGGAATGTCATCAAACACCTGGAAACCATGTTGGATGTATTTGATACCATTCTAACTATTCCGCACCAGTCATTACCATGAGCTTGTTCTCCCCAGTTAAGGTGCCACCAACCTCCTGTGGTTCTTGACCAAGTCAAATCTATACATCAAACTGGAATTTCATATTTACAGTGGTTTTGAAACCCGCAGAATACTGTTGGGATTGCTCAGTCTAGGGCTATGTCTTCATCTTAATTCTGTCTGGGAAATTTTTGTTTTGATTCTAACAGGTTCAAACTCGCCTCGTTGGTCTCCTAGTCCCAATTAAATCAAGCACACTCATCTTGTTACTACTGATGTACTGTTCTGTAACAGGATATGGTTTGCGTGACAATGCATTGCATCAAATACACAATCCACTAAAATAATAACTACGCCATCCAATCATTATGGTGTCCTAAAGTAAACAGTATTGTATACTTCCACAGAAGACCTGAAGGCTCTAGATAAATACTGCAACACAAACACGGTAGAAAAACAGGATGCATCTCTGTTAATACCCTGCCCACCCTACAGGGTCATCAGCACTGAAGACATCCCAAAATACAATTAGGAAATGTAGGATTTCCTTGGACCCCAAAGAAAAACATGGGATGTGTGGGTCGGATTTAAAGACCAAACAAATCTAGCAGAGGGAAAACCCTCTAGCTGTGTCACAAAATGAAAGTGATATTTATGGAGAGAGAGCGAGAGAGAGAAAGAGAGAGAGAAAGAGAGAGAGAGAGGTCCATCTTCCCTCTAGTGTTGTTTTCATCCATTCTGAATGCAAAGGTCCCTATAAGCCTGCTTAGTCCTTGATATAAATTCAGATTTGGATCAAGAATGGTTTAAAGTTGAGGGTGCAGAAGACAAGAGCAACAATTGTTTTGGCAGCTACCAGGGAAGGTCATAACCACCTTGTTAGGATGGGGCATTCCCAGGGTATAAGGAAAGCAAAATATAGTTGAGTAAATTGCTAATGAGAATGTTGAAATCAGCAAACAAGTTACTCATGGAAGGAGACTAAGCCAAACTCAACAACTACTTGGTGATTTGACATATGTACTCATTTCAAGGCATGCTAAAGTTCTCCAGAAAGTAGTGAAATGGCGTAAAGTGAGTTTATTAGGTACACCCATCTAGTACCGGGTCGGACCACCCTTTGCATCCAGAACAGCCTGAATTCTTTGGGGCATGGAAACGTTACTCAATTAGTATCAAGGGACCTAACGTGTTCCAAGAAAACATTCCCCACACCATTACACTGCCACCAGCCTGTACCATTGACACCAGGAAAGATGGGGCCATGGACTCATGCTGCTTACGCCAAATCCTGACTGCCATCAGCATGACGCAACAGGAGCTGGGAATTGTCAGACTAGGGGATGTTTTTCCACTCGTCAATTGTCCAGTGTTGGTGATCGTGTGCCCACTGGAGCCGCTTCTTCTTGTTTTTAGCTGATAGGAGTGGAACCTGGTGTGGTCGTCTGCTGCAATAGCCCATCCGTAACAAGGACCGACTAGTTGTGCGTTCCGAGATGCCGTTCTGCACACCTCTGTTGTACTGCTCCGTTATTCGCCTGTTAGTTTTTTGCCCGCCTGTTAACTTGCAAGATTCTTGCCATTCTCCTTCAACCTCTCATCAACAAGCTGTTTTCACCCACAGGACTGCCTCTGACTGGATGTTTTTTGTTTGTTGCACCATTCTCGGTAAACCCTAGACACTTTCTTGCCTGAAAAGCCCAGGAGGCCTTCCATTTCTGAGATACTAGAACCGGCGCGCCTGGCACTGATGATCATACCACACTCAAAGTCGCTTAGGTCACTCGTTTTGCCCATTGTAACGTTCAATCGAACAGTAACTGAATACCTCAATGCCTGTCTGCCTGCTATAGCAAGCCATGGCCACATGACTCACTGTCGTAGGAGCTAATCATTTTCGTGAACGGGGTGGTGTACTTATTGAAAGTGTAAGTGTTACTGAGAAGAATTACACTAGAAAAGAGAACATTCCAGTAAAAACACATCATGGAACTTCAACTTGAACTGAATCTCTTTTTTCACTTTTCAATTTATCATCCCTTATCATCCCTACAATATTTTACTAAGGTTCAATGAATGGAATTCCAGCAACATCTGGCAATACGTTTTCTCTTCATGTGGCTCACAACTTTTCTCTGAACATATGTCACAAACGTGACATTTAGAAAATGACTCTCAGCCATCACCATGGCAAGAACAGTAGCTTGTACTGAAACACATAATTAAGTTGTTCCATTTCTCTATATGGCAGCGATTCTCCTTTGAAGATTAATCAGTCAACTAAACCTCTAAGCCTGCAAGTCGTTCATCACATTTACTGACTCACTCCCAATCCCCCATATGTTTTCCCTCCAACTTGGAATCAAACGCACAAGGATGTAAATAAATTAATACAATCAAGCTGAATATCATTTTGGGATAGCCGACTGTTCTAAATGTGGACGATGTCTCTCCACTTACTCATCAGTAGCTACCTCATTGAGCTGACTGAGTCTAGTTCATGCTACTCATTCTATGAGTGGACTATTGGCAAACTGTGAGAGGGGAAGATCATGAAAGTAAGTCATTTCATAGAAACAAGCCATGCTCTCAGTCAGACTTTCAGTATGATTTCCCAGCGGATGTGACTGGTAAAGCAATTAAGGTAGAACAGTAGCAGTAAGTGATGTCCTGCTCTGTCCACAGCTTGGGAAAGCCACCACAGAGGCACACACACACACACACACACACACACACACACACACACAGCATGACCACACTCTATGTTTAGACACTAGAGCTCAGAGAAGGCCTATGATGTCATTTCCACTTGCATTCTTCAGCCTAATTGTCCATAAAGGAAAACAGTAGATCAGCGTCCAGCAGTAACGTATTATGAATAACTATGTTTACTGTGCTGGCTGGTGTCTGAAGTGGGACCTGTCCTTTATAATGCAAATAATGAATCCAGCACTGTTAGTCTTAGATTTGGCAGTTTGAGTGATGTTAGTTATTCAATGACTTATAACCACATGAATGAACATGGGAATATGTATGTATTTGTTGAGTGAATCACACAGCATAAATGTGGAATCAGCTGTTTTTAGTGATGGCTTTGTAAATGATCGTTTACTCAAAATTATTTTTTTACTCAAAAATGCTTTTAATTCCCTGAGGCTTTGTAGGGTTGGCCTGGGAATAAGGGGTAGGGTTTTATAACTGTATTAGTTCAGACATTTTTCTAAAAGAAAATATAACTTAATATTCCCAGAGAATGTGGGTGCTTTTCATTCCAACCTGTCCTCTCTGTCAATCAACAACTCCTTCTAACTGAATTGGATATGGAAACCGTGCGAACACTTTTTCTTTTCTCTCAGTCTTTTATTTCTAAAGGCATTCAGATTTGTATCATTAGTCATAGCTAGACTATAGTCAGTAGTCTAGTAACGGTGGTCACACATAATCTTCTAATGAGCCCGGTCTGCCTGTCCATGGCCTGCGTGCTGTGCCTCGTTCAATGGAAGGCATTTTGCTGCTCCTGTAATAGCATTCAGACTCTCCAGTAAGTGTTTTTGCATTCAAAGCCACAGGCGATTGTGTGAGGCACCATCCAGACCCTGATTAGCATAAGCTTAATGGGGGAAAGCCTCTCCTGGCATCGGTTCTGGAGTGAGTGAGTGCCACTGCCAGTGAGCCAACCACATTGGTATTCTCTGGTAGCTAAGAACTAAGGAAGACGGGAGTCATTCTTTCTCTAGTCGGCCTTCTAAAGATGACCACACCATTAGTAAAATGTATACAACCAACGTTGTTGTCATGGCAATCCATAAAAACTCAGACATGTTATACACAACATGTGCCTATGTGAGGAAAGTTTGTATGACATTTAATTTCTCTTTTGTTGTGGATCATATTTTCATGCCTACCAAGAAATAAACCTGTATTTTCAATACTTGACATGTACTCTAAAAGTACTCTGAAAGTACTTATTAGTGTAAAAATGAATTTCTTCATCTCATTGCTACTATTGAGAGATCTGCAATGTTGAGTCATATGAGGTTTGGCCTTGATATGTGAAAGAAAGCAACCCTGCTCTACATGTTTCCTGGTCTGTGACCCACTGACACCGCCCCCCGTTTGGAGGGGAATAAGACAGCCCAAGAGTTATAATAATATAATATAATATGCCATTTAGCAGACGCTTTTATCCAAAGCGACTTACAGTCATGTGTGCATACATTTTTGTGTATGGGTGGTCCCGGGGATCGAACCCACTACCCTGGCGTTACAAGCGCCGTGCTCTACCAGCTGAGCTACAGAGGACCACAGAGTTAACACACTTTAATTCAGCATGACATCATGCTGTGGTAAAAATGTTCCTGGCTGAGAGTGAGTTGTACATACCACCACAGGGACAAAATCACTAATTTTAGTCCCTCAGACGACAGTTTTATGTATTTTCTAAGCTGCACAGCCGATATATCCTCTTGAATGGGCAGCTTCGGGAAAACGGTAAGCCTAGGTTCTTTTTTAAGACTAGACACTTTACCCTAATGGACAATAAAGCTTTTGAACTTGACATTTAATTTGACATGAAGCCATTGAATGTATGACTGACTACATTCAAGAACAACTCATGGAAATGCAAAATAAGTTGCCTGTCTGAACACTCAATGAGGTGACTCATACGGCATTGTCATGGCTTTGTCTTAGTATGCAGATGCCCCCTTCAATATATTTTACTAATAAAATTGCTCAATTTGTTTTTATGACAACACCCTTTAGATGTCCTCTTGTTGAATACCTGTGGTGGGCATCATGCCATGCAGTTTGTAGGATACCCCTGGCTTCCCCCCTTACCCCATGGCCTCACCTTGACTCTGCTTCCACCAACAGGTAAATTAATCTCTCTGGAACAAGTGCGCTCAGTCCCGGTCCTGGCTGTTCTGCTGCCCTAGGCGAGACAACAACAAAAAATCTGCCCTCCTACCCAGCAAAAGCAGTTACCCCAGTACTTGGGAAAAATGTCCCTTTTCTAAAAACATCATTTTATTAAATAACTACAAAAGTGTAAACTGTAGCCACTTATTTCCCTTCATTGCCTAAGCATGACCATCATCCACATACCACATTTTTATCAAACTTTGCTTTTTTGTGTCAGCAATTGGCCATTGTTCTTAGGGGTGTCTAGTTACCCGATGTTACCCTACAAACCTGAAATCACTGATTATCATTACAATTTAGCCCACGGGGTGAAACTCCTGGACAGCAGTTGTGAGTAGACATATTTTCCATTCCAGAAAAAAGCATGATGTAAAATGTGTCTGTTTCATGACATTGTCATAAATGGGATCTCCACAGTTTCTGCCATAGGCTATTATTATATTACACTGAACAAAAATATAAACGCAACATATAAAGTGTTTGGTCCCACGTTTCGTGAGCTGAAATAAAAGATCCCAGAAATGGTCCATATGCACAAAAAGCTTATTTCTCAAAAATGTTGCCCACAAATTTGTTTACATCCCTGTTAGTGAGCATTTCTCCAAGATAATACATCCACCTAACAGGTGTGGCATAGCAATAAGCTGATTAAACAGCATGATCATTACAGAGGTGCACCTTGTGCTGGGGACAATAAAATACCACTTTAAATGTGAAGTTTAGTTACACAACACAATCCCAAAGATGTCTCATTGAAGAGGAGTGGGACAATATTCAACAGCCTGTTCAACTCTATGGTAAGGAGATGTGTCCTTCTGCATGAGGCAAATGGTGGTCGCACCAGATACTGACTGGTTTTCTGATCCATGCCCCCACCTTTATTTTAAGGTATATGTGACCAACAGATGCATATCAGTGTTCCCAGTCATGTGAAATCCATAGATTAGGGCCTAATGAATTTATTTCAATTGACAGATTTCCTTATATGAACTGTAACACAGTAAAATCTTTGAATTTGTTATATGTTGCGTTTGTATTTTTATTCAGTGTAGATACTTTTTCGACGAAACATTGGTGGAGCGACACAGCGGCTGCTGTTCGAAATACACGCTACGATAGTTTTCTCATCACATAAAGTTTAGCAAGTTGCATGACACTAAACTCTCATAAGCCCATCCCACCAGGCAACAAACCACAATCCGGACCATCCTTATTTGGTCGACACGCGTCTTTATATTGCTAGACAGTAAATTTGATAGATATAGTTGGCTGAAACAAGGTGACTGAAATACATTATCAGAGGTGGATCGCTGCCGACCACATCAATCTAATCAGCATTTTTTTTCTGCGGAGCTCTGAGACTCGCGCCTGTTCAGTCAAAGGGATTGTTCTAAGCAAAGAGAGAGTTCTATAACTTTTGAGATCACCGCTTCTGTGTGCATCTAAATTCCGCATTCACCTAACTCTACCTCGACTGGATTACTGTTTTTACACTGACCTGTTGGAATATAAAATGTTGAAAATGGAAAGGTTAATTTTTACGACATTGTGTACTGCATTCTTTTTTACAAACTGTGTTTCAGGTGAGTCAGAAACATCATAGACGATTAAAATATAGCCTACAATCCTAAACGCTGTACACTATAAAGATACTATATGGATTAATCAAATGATGCACATACTGCATTTAAAACCATTATGTCCTAATTATTTGTTGGCAACTTCTTGGGACCATCCTGGTTTACAGTACAGGCAATGCAACCTGTGAACCTTTCATGAAAAGGGACACTGTCCCTAATTATTTAAATTTCACTCATTCTCAATGTCTAACATTACATGTAGTTAACTGATCTTGCTCTTCTTGTAGAGGACTATCCCAAGGCACAGAATGTTTCCTGGTTGTCGATCAACTTCAAAACACTGCTTATGTGGGATCCTAAACCTTCCAACTATTCATACACTGTTGAATATTCTGTGTAAGTAAAGCATTTACATACTGATATGACTGGTTTTTGCATTTAAAGGAAGACGGAACAACACACACACACACACACACACACACACACACACACACACACACACACACACACACACACACACACACACACACACACAGAGAGACACACACACACACTAGCCTACATGTCACCATTAAATATTAAAAAGACAGTGCCTATATAACATTATCATGGTAAGTCTGCACTAACCTATTCCCAGACTCAGTATCTGACCTTGAAGAGTCAGGGTAATGTGTTGGAGGGCAGTAGGAGGGCAGGAAAGATTTAGGAGGTCAGGGAATATGTGAGGAAAGATGTGAGGACTGATGTGATCAGACTACACTTTTGATCCGCTGAAAGGTCTTTCAGGAATTGAAGCATCTTAACCTGGTGAATAGTTCAAGAGGGTTTGGAGCTGAAAATACAAATCATTGTTTTATTTATGTACAATTTGTGTGATATGTGGTGCAATGAGCTAAATATTATAATGCAAGTCAAAGATTAAAATAAAATGTGGTACTTCTCTTATTTTTTAACTAAGATATCAACCCAGACCCAATGAAAGACCTAAATGGAACAAAAAAATTATGTTTGAAGATAATGATAAGCCTTCGACTGAAACCTACCATTATGTCTATTTCAGTATTGGTCAGAGCAGAGAGAGGAACCAACACTGTATCAGGACAATGGCGACAGAGTGTGACCTGTCCAACTCTCTGGTGGACCTGAAGGCCAAATACTCCGCTGATGTCCTCTCAGAACCCCTACGTGGTGTGAACTCTGACCTCATAGAGTTCCCCCACACCCGCTCGGAGAGGTTCGTCCCCTATGAAGACAGTAAGTATTGCACCGCAGCCACCTACACTACATGTCATACCATTTATACTATTTTGTCCCTACGAAGACACTAAGTACCCCAACTACCACCTGTCTACAGTCATATCAATGTCACATTTTCCACACTTACCAGACAAGCACCCCATTCTTATAGAAACCTATGGTTGCGCTGCCATACCAGTGCATACTACATTTTCCACATGCGAAGTGGCTCCTAATGTGACAAGCAAGCATGTCAACCTCTCGTGTCATTTCCCTTCCAGCGCTTATAGGCAGACCTGAGTTCAAGATTGAGGTGAGCAAAGACAAGAAGAAGATCACCCTGTATGTAGAAGACCCTCCCACAGCCCTGTTCAATGAGCAGAACCAACAGAGAACCATCCGGGATGTCTTTGCTGATGAGCTGCAGTACAAAGTCACCTTCGGGAAAGCAACAAGCACGGGCAAGGTAAGCTCAAAGGGGAGGGTAATAAAAATGTCAGCCCTACATTAGATATTTACAGTTCCTCAAAGCACTCTAGGGCCTGGGGTCGAACCAAGTGAGAAAGAGGACATTCGTCAATGGTGTAGGCTCCTTAAAGGAGCAAGTCAAGGAATATAATTAAATGAAATGCAGTGGATGATATGAGTTTTGCAAAGCTCACTTCTGATTATATTGCATGGGAAATCTCTCCCTCTCACTGGGCACAAACAGGTTAAATCAATGTTGTTTCAATGTAATTTGTCAACGTATTGTGACATGGAATCTAGGTGGATTTGGATTTGAAAAAAGTAATTGTTGTTTTGAGGGTGAAATTTCAACCACAGGATTATGTCATCATGGTAACCAAATTTCAACATAGACAAACCTGGTTTAAAATATGTTGAATTTGTACCTTTTAAACAACGCTAGATCTTCAACGTAATATCCACTATCAGAAAAAAATACTATGACCTGGGCAGCACCTCCTACTGGAGAATTGATCTATCTGGGTGGGCAATGCAAATAGTCCGGGTAGCCATGATTAGCAGTGAGCAAGGAAACGGAACATATAGAACGAACTGAGTCGCGTCCATAAATATCGAACTAATAGAACAACCGACTGTCTCTAGCAACCAAAAGATGAGAAAGTATCTCTTATAAAAATGAAAATGTTAACATTTTTATTTTATTTCTACCGGTAAATGTTTGCTTTAGTATTGTTTTCTTTAGCAACTGTGGTATAAGCAGGATAAATACCTCCATTCTGTACATTACCTTGGAAAAATGAACTCTGCTGAGTCGTCCATTATTTCCAAGGTAATGTACAGAACGTTGGCGTTTATCCCTTACATATTGAATTGTGTTTGGTTGTCAATGCAACCAAATATCAACATTTGAAGGAGAGTTCCATCTGTGCCACCGACTTAGTCTGGCTTTAATTTCGGTTTGTATACAAATTAATAATTGATATGTTGGATTCACATCCCCATCTCAACCAAACATTTAAGTTAAAGAATAGGACTAAATAAAATCAAACTTTATTTAAAGTGCATTTAAAGTTTGATTTGATTTAGTCCATTTTTTAAAACTTAGATTTTTGTTTAAGATGACAACCAAACACAATTCAATATTACTTTTGAAATACAATAACTAGCTTATTAACTTGTCGACAAGTTAACAAATTATATGTTGGATTCACATCTCCAACTCGACCAAAAATTAAAGTTTAAGAATGGGATTTAGCCAGTGGCTCAGATGGAAATATCCAAGCAGTAGATACTTTAAATGTTGATATTTGGTTGCGTTGTCAACCAAACGCAATTCACTATTACTTTTGTAATACAGTAAATAGCCCGAAGTTAAGGGTTCTCTTACAAACTAATGTAACATTCAACCTTAAAATGAGTAACACATCCATGGCCACATTTTGAGGCTACCGTAACTATACAGTTGAAGTCGGAAGTTTACATACACTTAGGTTGGAATCATTAAAACTTGTTTTTCAACCACTCCACACATTTTTTGTTAACAAACTATAGTTTTGGCAAGTCGGTTAGGACATCTACTTTGTGCATGACACAAGTAATTTTTCCAACAATTGCTTACAGACAGATTATTTCACTTATAATTCACTGTATCACAATTCCAGTGGGTCAGAAGTTTACATACACTAAGTTGACTGTACCTTTAAACAGCTTGGAAAATTCCAGAAAATTATGTCATGGCTTTAGAAGCTTCTGATAGGCTAACTGACATCATTTGAGTCAATATGAGGTGTACCTGTGGATGTATTTCAAGGCCTACCTTCAAACTCAGTGCCTCTTTGCTTAACATCATGGGAAAATCAAAAGAAATCAGCCAAGACCTCAGAAAAAAATGGTAGACCTCCACAAGTCTGGTTCATCCTTGGGAGCAATTTCCAAACGCCTGAAGGTACCATGTTCATCTCTACAAGCAATAGTACGCAAGTATAAACACCATGGGACCATGCAGCCGTCATACCGCTTTGGTGCGAAAAGTGCAAATCAATCCCAGAACAACAGCAAAGGACCTTGTGAAGATGCTGGAGGAAACAGGTACAAAAGTATCTATATCCACAGTAAAATGAGTCCTATATCGACATAACCTGAAAGGCTACTCAGCAAGGAAGAAACCACTGCTCCAAAACCGCCATAAAAAAGCCAGACTACAGTTTGCAACTGCACATGGGGACAAAGATCGTACTTTTTGGAGAAATGTCCTCTGGTCTGATGAAACAAAAATAGAACTGTTTGGCCATAATGACCATCGTTATGTTTGGAAGAAAAAGGGGGGTCTTGCAAGCCGAAGAACACCATCCCAACCATGAAGCACGGGGGTGGCAGCATCATGCTGTGGGGGTGCTTTGCTGCAGGAGGGACTATTGCACTTCACAAAATAGATAGCATCATAAGGAAGGAAAATTGTGTGGATATATTGAAGCAACATCTCAAGACATCAGTCAGGAACTTAAAGCTTGGTCGCAAATGGGTCTTCTAAATGGACATTGACCCCAAGCATACTTCCAAAGTTGTGGCAAAATGGCTTAAGGACAACAAAGTCAAGGTATTGGAGTGGCCATCACAAAGCCCTGACCTCAATCCTATAGAACATATGTGGGCAGAACTGAAAAAGCGTGTGCGAGCAAGGAGGCCTACAAACCTGACTCAGTTACACCAGCTCTGTCAGGAGGAATGGGCCAAAATTCACCCAATTTATTGTGGGAAGCTTGTGGAAGGCTACCCGAAACATTTGACCCAAGTTAAATAATTGAAAGGCAATGCTACCAAATACTAATTGAGTGTATGTAAACTTCTGACCCACTGGGAATGTGATGAAATAATTAAAAGCTGAAATAAATCATTATCTCTACTATTATTCTGACATTTCACATTCTTAAAATAAAGTGGTGATCCTAACTGACCTAAGACAGGGAATTTGTACTAGGATTAAATGTCAAGAATTGTGAAAAACTGAGTTTAAATGTATTTGGCTAAGGTGTATGTAAACTTCTGACTTCAACTGTACATGTCTTCTTATGTAATCATATAACACTTGCATGTTCAAGATGGCATGCAGAGGTCATCGCAGGTCTGTGGAGATCTTCACAATTGCTGTAATAATCTGCGCAGAATCAAACGGCATTGATCAATTTCACCATGTACTTTTAATGTAATCTCAACTGCAATCCAGGTCATCTGGTTCTGACCAAGCACAGTGATAACACATTAATCTGTTGTATAAATAAACAAAATATTTGATATTTTATTCCCATTTCAACTTTGCTGTGCTTTTAAATGGTTGAAAGCGTTGTGATAGACGTTAGGGTGACAACTAAACCAAAAATCAGACATTGTTTTTCTATTGGAATTTGGTGATAACACATTAGAAATAGTGATAAGCATAGTGATAACACATTAGAAATTCAAGTAACTTTTGGCTGTCTTTTTGAGTGGGTGAATATAGGTTGGAATATCATTGATCAATGTCTCAACCAAATATTATTATGAATGTGTTATGAATGTATGATAGTTTTATGATAGTAAAACAGTAATGAACAAGTTATAGAACATTGAATATATAAGAAGACATAATATAACCCCTTCTTTATGTAATTCTCCCTCTAGAAAACAAAGATCTCTGCAAGCAGTGAGATAGAGCTAGACAGGAGGGATGTAGATCCTGGGGTGAGTTACTGCTTCAACGTGCAGGCCTACATCCCCTCCCGCAGCACAGACAAACAGCTTGGAGAGCTCAGTCAAAGACAGTGCTCACCGGGCGACAAAAAGGATTTATTTGAAGGTAAGGATACTAGCAATGCCAAGGTCATGGGTTCAAGTCCCGCAGGGATCACATACACATACTAAAAATGTATGCACTCACTGTCACTGTACTGCAAGTGGCTTTGGATTAAAGCATCTGCTAAATGGTATACTTATATATTATCGTGATAAATAGTACTACTACTGAGGTAGCAGTCTTGGTGTCTTTTATTCTCTAGTATACATTTCTTGCTCATGGGTCAGCCTTGATCTTTTTGACAAGTTGTGTTCATTAAGGAAATTTGGCCCTGTTTTAATATATTCTGTAACTCGATAATTCATGTTGGCCATTATATTTAAGGGAGTTCAGATATGCATCTGTGGTACTGAGGATTTCGAATCCTTGCCAATTAGCTAATACCATGCCCTAGTATTACAAATATAGAATTAGCCATGTGCGTCTTACTCACTGTGAGGAATGATAAGAAGAGGGTTTTAGGTACTGATCATTCTCCTAGTGGGTCAATCGGGATGGGAATGTAATTATTTATTTTGATTTAACCTTCATTTAACTAGGCAAGTCAGTTAGGGACAAATTCTTATTTACAATGATGGCCTACCCCAGCCAAACCCTCCCCTAACCCGGACGACGCTGGGCCAATTGTGCGCCGCCCTATGAGGCTCCCGATCACGTCCGTTTGTGATACAGCCCGGGATCGAACCTGGGTCTGTAGTGAAGCCTCTAGCACTGTGATACAGTGCCTTAGACCTTAGGAATGCAAAGGATGAAAGTCAAATTAATGACTCATGTTTTGACTCAATGTGAAATCCAACACTGGAAAAGTCCCTATGTGTGTGTGTGTGTGAGTGTGTGAGTGAGAGAGAGAATCACCGTCCAGCCCAATAACGGTCCTCAACCCTGTTTCCTCTCCAGAGTATGGGATCGGTGTGATCGCTGGGTTCATCCTCCTTATCATTCTGATCATAGTAGTGGCTATCGTAGTCACAGTGGTGTGCTGCAAACGCAGAAGGAAAGCCAACACAAGTGGAAAAGAGGGAGTGCCATTAAGAAGTGTGTAAAAAGGGAGTGAATCATTGACACACACTTGGGAATGCAAGGTACAGCTAAACTGGATTTACCCTTTGAAAGGGAGTCTGCAGGGGCAGCCCCAGTTCAACATTCCACTGTCAAACACTGGAGTTCACCATTTTGTTTCTGTGAAACTGCACAGTGAATATGGTAAACATACTGTAGTGTATATTTTCTTTCCATACAATGCTGCAAATATCCTCTTTTTTGATTTGGTGACTGGTACTTCTACTGCTGTGAATATTAGCTTTTATAAACACTACCAACTGTTCTTTTTTTTATTGTGTTTTATATAGTTTTTAACTTGATATGATCTTTGGTAAAATATAACTTGATTTTGGGAGACTGCTGAATACTAAATCATATGGGAAATTAAGATTAGTAGGATTATATATACAGTATATATATAATTTTTCATTCAGATGCTTAATTTATTATGTGTAGCCATTCTGAAAGCACTATTTGTATATGAGGTTATTTTAAATGTTTAGGGGATCAGTAGATACAGTAGTTTATATGTTGATACTAAATTCTTTTGCGTAAGTATTACCTGTAGATATTTAATATATATTTACACTGAGTGTACAAAACATGACATAGACTACCTAGGTGAATTCAGGTGAAAGCTATGATCCCTTATTCATGTCACCCGTTAAATCCACTACAATCAGTGTAGATGAAGGGAAGGAGAAAGGTTAAATAATTATTTGTAAGCCTTGAGACAATTGAGACATGGATTGTGTATGTGTGCTATTCAGAGGGTGAATGGGCAAGACAAAATATTTATTGTAAGTGCCTTTGAATGGGGTATGTTAGTAGGTGCCAGGCGCACCGGTTTGAGTGCGTCAAGAACTGCAACGCTGCTGGGTTTCTCACACTCAACAGTTTCCCGTTTGTATCAAGAATGGTCCACCACTCAAAGGACATCCAACCAACTTCAAACAACTGTGGGAAGTATTGGACTCAACATGGGCTGGCATCCCTGTGGAATGCTTTCGACACCTTGTAGAGTCCATACCCCGAAGAATTGAAGCTGTTCTGAGGGCAAAAGGGGGGGTGCAACTCAATATTAGGAAGGTGTTCTTTATGTTTTGTACACTCAGTGTATACCAAACAGTTAGATGACAAAACATGATGGAAAATAATCAAAGAAAAATTAAACACTTTTATAACTGTGGAGTCTGGTAGTAATATGGTACTGTTTGATTTTAATGGCATTTTCATAATACAGTCTTATCATTAATTTGTGGTAATGTGTTTATCTTTTAAATGAGACATTGTTGAGTAGTGGGGGAATGTTATGTTAATGTCACTATGTCTGGTGAGAAAGATTACGCAACTTGAGCGTTATCACAGCAGACATCAGTCTTGTGTAGTTCCTGCAAAAAGCGTCTAACCAGCACCATCTGCAGGTCATTCAACTGACTATTAGTTTCACAATTTGTTTTGTTTTTTGATTTCAAGAAAAATATAACACATTCAAAACATTAAAATTACATTAGAATTACAATTCTGTGAAAATCGTATGAATTTTTTTTTCTACAGTCCAAGAAAACGTAAAGTGTTAAACAATTTCTTTTTTTGGTAATTTTTTTGAAAAACTTACATTACAATTACAATTCTGTGGAATTCTTATGCACACATTTTTTTTTTACATTCCAAAGCAAAAAAAACCAAAAAAAAAAACGCAAAGAGTTAAAAGATGAATTGAAATGGAATGAGGAGATGTTTTCAGTTTTGTAAATGGCTTAAAGATACAGCATACTCTTAGTAACAGCCAGCATATTAGGCCTATTGTAGTTCATTGTTGACTATTTCACGATGCCTCTGTCTGTGTCAGACTTTGCGTTTTGCCAGTCCTGTTTGGTAAACACATTTCCCATCAGTCTGGATGTAGCTGACAGTCATATTGTTCTCTGTGACTTCAAAGTAAGCGAACCCCCCGGATGTATGGTTGACAGCGTTGGAGAACCGTTGCCATGAAGACGGGAATCTGTTGATGTTATTAGTGGAAATTTCTGTAAAGGCCCCACTCCCGCTGACCACATAGGAACTCCCATCATCCTCTCTGATAAACTGGTAGGAGTATGGAGAGTCGGGTCAACATCAGTTGTTCAATAAGTGACTGTGAAATGATAACATTTGTCTATTCAAACTGTAACATTGAGCCCATGTTATTGTATGTACATGTATGGTCATAACATGCATGATAACCCACCTGTATACTGTGGTCGTGACCACTCAGGTAGACTGTGACATCATACTTCTTTAGCAGTGGCCGTAGTCTATCCACAAGACACTTAGTGGGGCCGTGATCACCAATGGACCACACAGGATAGTGACCAGCCACCACAATGAACTCTGACCTGGGAGAAAAAGATAGACACAAGACTGTGTTAGCCAGCTGAGCTAAAGCCTAGGCATTCGCTTCCAGGAGCTAAAACAAGTCTTTGTCTCAGGCAAGGTTACTCATAATGTAAGTCTGGCTTACTGAACCTTTTCTGTTACAGGAGTATCTAGCCTCATACAGTAACAGTTGAGGAATGTATGTGTAGCGGTGTGAAGTGAAGGTCTCTTGATTAAAAGAGTGATGAGAGTGGAGGAGTGGAGTCAGTCAGGGATCTCTACAAACATGCTCTGAAATCTTCACATTCTTTTCCTGAGACTCGAACAACAAATTGTCAGATCCAAGACTTTTCTTTCTTGTGAAAAACATTGAATCCATTCAAGTGTTATTTAAGTGTTAAATTGTCTGCTGTTCCACCACAATGGTTTCACAGATGTAATTGAACTGTGTGTACTTAAGAGGCGGTGTTTGACCTGTTGTGTTTTAGGGCCAGTTTCTCCAATCTAGATTAAGCCTAGTCCTGGACTAAAAAGCAGGGTCAAATCTCCATTGGGCTTTTCAGTCCAGGACTATGCTTAATCTAGGTCCAGGAAACTGCACCATGTGGACTTACTTGCTGTTTGCCAGTCTGGAGTTGATCCAGTCTAACTGCTTGGCAGCAGCCTCCGGGTCCTCCTCTCCTTTGGGCTGGGTGCCCTCATAGGTGTTCCCACATAGCACCACGGTGTCAACCATCAGGACGGTCACCGACACGTTACTCTGGGGAACCTTGAACTGGAGCTCATAGTACAACTCAGGGAACCTCCTGAGGTAAGAAGAGGAGAGAAGAAGACAGCCGTTATGATCCTGTGTGGCTCAGTTGGTAAGAGCGTGGTAATAGCAACAAAAAGGTTGTGGGTTCAATTCCCACAGGGATCACATACTTAAAGTTAATTCACAATTTGGATAAAAGCATCTGGTAAGTGGAATTTGAATATTGGGTCCCACTTTAAACGAATTACAACGTATAAAGGCTATATACACTGAGTATACAAAACATTAAGAACACATAGCCTTTATACGTTGTAATTCGTTTAAAGTGGGACCCAATATTCAAATTCCACTTACCAGATGCTTTTATCCAAAACACCTGCTCTTTCAACGACAGACTGACCAGGTGAAAGCTATGATCACTTATTGATGTCACTTGTTAAATCCACTTCAATCAGTGTAGATGAAGGGGAGGAGACAGGTTAAATAATGATTTTAAAGACTTGCGACAATTGAGACATGGCTTGTGTATGTGTGTCATTCAGAGGGTGAATGGGCAAGACAAAATATTTCAACCCCCTAGAGTCGATTAATGCAACAGTGCATAATACAAAAATCCCCATCAAAATCCGTCCATTTAAACTAGAGATATCTGTTTTTTTGCATTGGATGCATCTCAATCGCACTTCCGCATATGAGGTGAAAGGTGGCAGAGCTAGAGAGGTGTTTGTCTTAGAGACATCCCAAAAATCGGTCTTCTCACGAAATTGTCTGTAGCGTTCGAACGGCCTACAAACTATTATGACCACTCTATGGAAAGGGGAGACTCTTACTCATGAACACGATGGTGTTCTCCGTTTTGCTCCCCCACAAGTGTCACGGGAATCGTCTTAAGTCGGTACCGTCGATGTGCCAACTTCTGTTTGAAGCGTCTGAAACATTTGGGCTACAAACTAAGATTCTCACAAAAATGATGGTCTTCTCCGTTTTGCTCTACGACCCCCACAAGTGTCATGGGACTCATCTGAAGGTAACCGGTAAAAAAATAGGTAATTTTGTGCTTACCCCCCAAAAAGGGGTTAAATATGTGTAAAAAAATTATTTAAAAAAACTGTAGTAAAGGCCAAATTCAATATTTTATCAAATACTTTTATATACAGCGCATTCAGAAAGTATTCAGACCCCTTGACCTTTTCCACATTTTGTTATGTTACAGCCTTATTCTAAAATTAATTAAATAGTTTTTTCCCCTCATCAATCTACAAACAATACCCCATAATGACAAAGCAAAAACAGGTTTTTAGACATTTTTGCAAATGTATAAAAAGAAAAAACCTGATATCACATTTATATAAGTATTCAGACCCTTTACTCAGTACTTTGTTGAAGCACCTTTGGCAGTGATTACTGCCTTGAGTCTTCTTGGGTATAACGCTACAAGCTTGGCACACCTGTATTTGGGGAGTTTCTCCCATTCTTCTCTGCAGATCCTCTCAAGCTCTGTCAGGTAGGATGGGGAGCGTCGCTGCACAGCTATTTTCAGGCTCTTTTGGCAAACTCCAAGTGGGCTGTCATGTGCCTTTTACTTAGGAGTGGCTTCCATCTGGCCACTCTACCATAAAGGCCTGATTGGTGGAGTGCTGCAGAGATGGTTGTCCTTCTAGAAGGTTCTCCCATCTCCACAGAGGAACTCTGGAGCTCTGTCAGAGTAACCGTCGGGTTCTTGGTCACCTCCCTGACCAAGGCCCTTCTTCCCCGATTGCTCAGTTTGGCTGGGAAGCCAGCTCTAGGAAGTGTCTTGGAGGTTCCAAACTTCTTCCATTTAAGAATGATGGAGGCCACTATATTCTTGGGGACCTTCAATGCTGCAGACATTTTTTGGTACCCTTCCCCAGATCTGTGCCTAGACAGAATCCTGTCTCGGAGCTCTACGGACAATTCCTTCAATCTTCATGGCTTGGATTTTTGCTCTGACATGCACTGTCAACTGTGGGACCTTATATAGACAGGTGTGTGCCTTTCCAAATCATGTCCAATCAAATGAATTTACCACAGGTGGACTCCAATCAAGTTGTAGAAACATCTCAAGGATGATCAATGGAAACAGGATGCACCAAAGCTAAATTTCGAGTCTCATAGCAAAGTGTCTGAATACTTATGTAAAAAAGGTATTTCTGTTTTTATTTTTTATAAATTAGCAAAAATTTCTAAAAACCAGTTTTCGCTTTGTCATTATGGGGTATTGTGTGTAGATTGATTAGGAAAAATAGAATTTAATCAATTTTAGAATAAGGCTGTAACGTAACAAAATGTGGAAAAGGTCAAGGGGTCTGAATACTTTCCGAATGCACTATATATTTTTTTATACCTAAAGGGGTCGTAAAATTCAAAATCAAGTAGCTAAATGATCCATAGTATGACAATCTTAAAACGCTTCCATATGTCAGCTTAGATTGTTTATGTCACCCTTTATACACCATGAAATATGCTTCTAGAGGATTTGTGAATCCTTTTTGTATGCTATATAAAGCCTTTATAAGTTGTACTTATTCAGCATGTATGGTGAAAACAATCAAAACACACAGTTTATCTAGTGCACTGTTAAAGATGCTCACCATCTCTCCGATCTGTTGGAGTAAGCAATCTGAGCAGATACATTTTTTAGATGGTCGTGGTTTCCCGCCACCAGGTACCATGGGATGTCAACCAGTGATGGTTGAGAAAAGACACGCTCAAAGGTGTGCTGCAGGAGGAAAAATGCAATTATTACACCCAGGAAAATGACTGACAGATGCAAACTCACAAACAAGTCAATTCAAAAGGTAAAGAAAAAATAATGGGGGAAATGCTCAGTTTCTATTTTCTATTATCCATATTTACGTATTTATGTTACATATCATTCTGTGTCCTGCAAAACTACTAAGATCCCAATGCTCTGTAGAACTAGTTCATCTACAATATGCTACCACAAGATGGCAGGCATCTGCTTCACTTTATTTTTTTTTCACAAGAAAATCACATCCATCTGGGCACACACTGGTTGAATCAACGTTGTTTCCACGTCATTTCAATGAAATGACGTTGAGCCAATGTGGAATAGACGTTGAATTGGCGCCTGTGCCCAGTGGGATGGCTCTAGAAGAGTTTGTTGAGCGAAAGTGCCCTCTCCACTATCACCTTAATACAGCTCCATCTGTTAATCTGTGTTACGTCACTCTGTGTACTCAACAAACTACATTTCCTCTGTCACAAAGCTGGGTGGCTAGAAACACGGAACCACTGTGAATAGCTCATCCTAGTATACCTAGTACTGTACATACCATTTTATTTTCCAAATGATATTGTCTGTACACACCACATATTTATATTGTCATCCTAATATATCTACTTGGATCGTTATTTCTTTATTTCTTGTTTAGATGTTTTTATTATTGTGTATTTGTATTATATTTGCGAGACATTCTACTGCACTGATGGAACACATTAATTTCCCTGCACCTGACATAACACTTGCAAATCTGTGTTCGAGACCAATAAACGTTGATTTGATACTGTACACAACACCAATCTCAACACAGAATGGATCATAATATATATTTAGCCTGCCCTTTGTAGTTAACAAAGTGTTGTGTGGTACAATAACAAAAAATAACACAATCCGGACTAGATGTTGAGATGTTGAGTTTTACAATATGATATTACTACTGTGTATTGAGTGTATTGCAGTGTGAACTATGAACTGTGTTTTCGTGTGAACTGACCTTGAAGCGTGGGTCATCCACGTCCTTCACTCCACTGTTGTAGAAGTGGTCTCCCAGACTGAGGACAAAGTCCAGTCCCAGAGTCTGGGCCGCCCAGGACATCTCCTCAGCGATGGCCTGCTCATGAGGGGTGTAGTAGGGGAAGAGTGGGAGGCCTCCCCAGTCCCCCAGCCCAACAAACCGCAGCGATGCTAAAGGACCGGTATAACAAACACAGCAGACCAATCACACATTATTCTTCAGCTACTTTCTATTTCATACTATCTCATGTGCTTGGTACAATTACATTACAGTCTGAATTCAAATTGATATTAGAAAACAGCCACACTCACAGATAACAGTGATAGATAGAAAACTGTACCTTGATCCAGTGGTTGGCAGCGAGGCCAGACTGAATGTAAGCACACCAGTAGCAGCAGATGCAACCGATCCATTACGCCAGGGTGGAGAGGAATAGACTTACTAACAATGAAAACGAACAGTTGAGCAGTCAGTCAGTGTGTCACACGCTGTAACAGAAATAAGTTATCTATTTGTTCTCTTTAGAACTGTTCATATAGAGGAAGCAGTATTGTGGTTTCAAAATAACTTCCTGTATTGAGCCATGTCAGAAAAAAAGACACAGAACAATGGAAAGGCTAGACAATCAATTGAAGTGATCAAATTAGCATATAATAGTATATATGGAATGTAAATAAATTAGCTACATATATGAATACCACAATTAGATGAAAACAGGACATTTAGTAAAAATATATACAATTTCACCTAGACATATTTACAGTCCAACTATAAAACTTCCCTTAGTATGTCTCTTGATTTAATGATTAACATGGAAAAAATGGTCAGGTCAAGTCACGTGTGTACTTGAGTTCTATGCCCCAAAAGTCTGTACTCTGTACCAGTGGATGTCAATGACCTTTCACCTATTAAGACAGAGGTGTGCAAAGGCGTGTTCAATGTAACGCTCAGGTACCTTTTTTTTACGACTCTGCTGTCTATGCCAAGGTTCAAATGGGAAAGTCATTACATTATGTGCCTGTATGAAACACATATATGAGCAACTCTAGTATCCTTATAAAACAAAGATATACTGTAAAATCACAGCTCTTATCAAACTTAACTCTATGAAATTTAATGTACAAAATATTATGTATGGAGTTAATTCAGAGGACGACAGAACACACATATTTTCTGAAGATATGTTTGAACTCTGACCTAGGTAACCTTTTACCCACATTCTCCAGAGGTATCATCCTCTGTGTTGACACGTTTCTGTCTCCTCCCATCAGGTGACCCCAGCTCAGGCTTCAATCATACTTAACCTACCTACCCAAGAGAATGCATTAAGGTTGAAAAACTCTGTCTACCTGCATTTCACATTTCTCCTATTTACGGTCTAAATCCTCTATGGGCTTTGTAGGACATAAACCATAAGCCCACTAAACACCTGTTCCCCCATGTAACCCTGTGATAATGACAGTCCAGTCAGTCTCTTTTTAATGAAAATGCATTGTTCATACATTTATTGCAGGTCCATACACTTTATAGTGTGAAGTCACAATATAGTCTCTCTCCCATATAAAACCATGCGTTCTACAGAGGCTGTTTCTTTACAGTTCCGTTTTTCAAAAATGGACTAAGAACATTGTTACAGTATTTTACACTGAAAAACAGAGGCAAGTGTTGGGTAGTAGTTACTGCAGCGGCAAGGGGCAAGGCTTCGGGGGGTCTGCTGATCAAGTGCACCATCCTGATCCAAGGAAGGGCAACACCTTGCGCACCTGTCACATTTCATACAATTCCTCATAAATCAATCATCACATACTAAGCCTACACTGCTACATCCAGCCTGATAATTATTCTAGTTATGGAAGTATTGCCTCAGAGACAGACGTCACGTTCGAGGGGATCGCCTGAACGCTGCAAAGATATCGACCACATAATGAGTACTTATTTGGGATGAAAGATTCGTAATTCTGTCCAGAGCCTTGCTCAGGCTGCTCCTCTGGAACACTTTGGCTGCATCCCAAACAGCACGGGAGTCACTAGATGGCACTGGACAAAATTAGTGCACTATATATGGAATAGAGTGCCATTTGGGACAAACCCACTGAGAGGAAGGGAGTCTAGAGCTTCACTTCCTCTACAGTAGATCAGGGTCTCTCCTCACCCAAGGCCCATAAGGAATAGCCTAGTCCTTGACAGTACCAACAGATCAGGAACCAGGCTAGGAAACCACATGGAAGGATTTCACCCCCATAGAGGCAACCAGCAGCTTCCTCTGTATATTATAAAAATACCTTGGTAGTTATTGCTCTTAGAAAAATACAAGATCTTGATTATACTGCTGCCTTCCCTCAGTGACGTGTCAGGATCACTAAACCCATCCCAGTTATCTGTATGAGCTAACACATTAATTATTATGAAACAGGATTCAGTTTGCAGGCAAATAATGCAAACATAATTAGTCTAGGCCAACTTGAACAATAAATTACAAGTCATATACAATCACCGTTGACAAATGCTTACTTAACCAGACTAACATATCTGATATTTTAAATACAGCTTGTCAAAAGAAAACTACAATTGATTAAAAAGTCAAGGTTTGTTTTAAGTGCAGAATTAGTGGGTGCCTTTCTCCAGGCCGGAGGATGGTGCGTTGTTGACGCTCCTCTAGGAGCCGAACTCTATAGTCTCATCGGTGATAGGTTTGAAGTCGTAGTTCCCTCTTCCGTCCATGTGAAGGTAGTACTGGAAGAAGTTACAAAACAAGATTAGTCACATTTCAGCTGTCCAAAAATTCAAGGGGTATTTCTGTCAGCAAAATGTTTTCAAAGTGTGGTTCCATTACCAGGCAGCCACACCAGGGGAACTTTACCAAAACTTTTTGACTGACATGACACAAATTAAACAAAAGCTACATCTTAGAAAACTGCCTGAAGGAGTGTCCCACTAAAAACTCCCAGAAGATGTATCACAGCAAAACATACTGTACACTGACGCATCAGAAGCCACAAAGACCCATGTAACGGTGTTTCCAAAAAGGTTGTCATCTTACCTCATGGTGTTTCCACAAAGACTTTCTGTGAGAGACAGTGAACAGACTGATGCCAACCTGTGGATGAAGTAACAAACCAGTCATAAGATAAGAAAAGCAGCTACACAAACACTAGTGAGACCAAATAATTACATGAGGAACTATGCTGCAGACATAACTTGTATGTAACGTGTATTGTTATTTATTAAACTGAAGTTGTATAAAGATGGAAGTAAGCACTCAGACATATAGCAGCAGTACATGCTAAGAGTCAAGGTTAAAGGCTGGAGTGGGTTGGGGATATCCGTACCGTTCTGCAGTGACTGTAGATGAAGTCTTCAACATCTACACTCACAGCACTGGTGCACTCATCCAAAATGGCAAACTGAGGCTTGTGGTAGAACAACCTGGCCATCTACAGACAGACATCACACATACAAAACAAAGTCAATCACCTTATGATACCCAACTGTAATAAACTGAATTTGAATGTGATGATGTAAGCTTGAGAAACCCTCTGGATTAGAAACTGAAGAAAGCGATCATTTTCAGGTAGAACTCTGCGCCTTCGTCTTACCGCCATCCTCTGCTTCTCTCCTCCACTGAGGACATCCATCCAGTCCTGCACGGTGTCCCAGGTCCCCTCTCTGTCCAGGATGTGACCTAACTGGACATTGCCCAGGTACTCCTTCAGCACCTGGTCAGAGATGCCTTTCCTCTTCTGCTCCTCATAGGTGTCAGGGTAGATCACCTGATCCCTCAGCGTGCCAAGGGTCATGTAGGGTCTCTACAATAAAACGGAAGAGGTCAGGGGTCATGTAGGGTCTTTACAATAAGATGGAACAGCCTTCCAGTAGAGCCAATATGGCTGGCAATTTACCAAAACATGGAATAGAATATAACATGGGTAATATGAAAGACTCAAGGTGTCCATTTAGTTACCTGAGGAACATAGAAGAGCTTCCCTCTCTCAGGCTTGGTCAGCTGTCCTCCGAACAGAGGCCAGAGCTATAGACAACACACCTAATGTTACCTCCAGGGCCTACTGTACTCTTTTAAGTCACTTGAACCAAAATGTTTGACTTTGTTGCAGTACTTCCATTATTACCAGATCTTCCATTGCCACAGCTTATCTTACACAGGCACAGTCATGTCAATATGAATAAATAACAAGATCATAAAAACTGACTATTCTTCACCTCTCCCAGTACTCTGAAGAGTGAGCTCTTGCCACAGCCATTGGGCCCACACACTAACACATTGGTGCCAGACCTCACCTGGAGAAAGAGAGAGGGAGTGTCAGGGAGAGAAAACATCCAGCGTGGCCCTCCGAACTTTGAATGTCAACAATACTAAGTTGTTTGAGTGTACTTTAGGTCCAACTAAATAACTAGACGAGTGGCACACATTCATTGGCGAGGGACTCCAAAGTCATGGTAGCTTTACCATTTCATAACATCTATTTTGCAAGAGACCTGTAAGTTCTCAGTGAGACTAACCATGCCAAAATAAAAAGGTTAAATAAAAGATATAAAGGAAAGAAAGATGCCCACTTCAAAGGTCAGGTCCTTGATCAGGACATCTCCATTGGGTGTTGCTAGTGGTGTGTGTTCAAACCTGCAACACCAACACAGACACTGTTCTTAGTGACGAATCATGCACAGACCTCAGAAAACACCTTGGCCAACTTCAGTGAGGTAAAATTAAAATATCAAAGCAATTTTATGCAGCCAATATTATGGACAGAAATTCACTGAGGATTGTCACACATACTTGATGATGTGGTCTACGTTGATGATCTGTCCGCTGCCCGGGACCAGTGCAACTCTTTCTACCACTTCTGATTCTTTGTCCTGATGGGAGACCATGGTGCGCTCGTATTTCCCAGAGTTCAGTTCTTTCAGGACCTTCATGAGCTCAGTGATACGCATGGTGAACCTGTAGGGAAGGAGAGGCAGGCCTATATCAGAAGACCTCCTCCCCAGCACTTGGGAGTGAAAGCATGAAAAGCAGTGATGGAAGAGCAGGCATGGAAAGATAGGAGTGATGTCCATTATGTGGTCTCTGGCTAGAGAAGCCTTCCAATTTAATTTAATCAATTCAATGGAATAGGTGATGGGATCACAGTGTTTTGGGAAGAGTGAAGTCTCACCCGGAAAGCCTGGTCATCTCTCTGCCAGCCAGTACAATCCTTCCCAGAGCCTGGGACAGACTCAGCAGCATCCTGCCACTCTGGTAATAGTCTTCCATCAGCTCAGCTTGGGTGCTGTTCAAATGGCGGGGGTGGGACAGGTTGAGGAAGGGCCGACTCACCACCAGGTAGCCCACCACAGTGGCCATGTCTGCAGGGAGGAAGAGACCCCAAGAAGAGACTCATAGCTCTGGTGCCAAACCGATTCTGCATTGAGCAAGTTGGCAAGAACAGAAACAGACTGGCAGCCATGTATCTCTGGCTATGTAACGGAGGACATCATAAGCTGTAGGGTTAAAAAAATCTGATCTTACACTTGGCGATCAGGCTGTCTGCAAAGCCCATAGAGAAGCGGAAGAAGATGAACTTGTGCAAATGGTCGACCTGAGAAAATAGAAGAAAAAGGTATCACAACATTATTAAGACACTAAAGACAGTTCCAATCACAATCAGCTGTTTGCCCGTTGAGATGGAAGTGAACGAAGATATCTTTAATATACCTCTTACTGACAAAGGACTAATGGTACTTACCAGTTTCTTAAATGTTGAGTGAATCGTCTGTTTCTCTCTCATGTTGCCATTGTAGAAGGCGATCTCCTCACTGTGTCAAAACAGTTCATGTTTAACATAACTTAGTTATCTTTTTTTAAAGAACTCACTCCATGACTGAGGATTGATTTAACAGGTTTTACTTTAAAAATCAGAAAACACTGTATTGCCAACCCATGATAAAGTCAGTGTAGATCCTTTACCTGTTGGTGATGAGTCGTGAGTTGACGTATCGGTACTCTCCCTCGTAGCGCTGCTCAGTGACAGTCATCTTACCGATGGGCTTCCGCAGTCTAGTCAGTAACAGGCCTGAGATCAGCAGGTAGGCCATCATACTCGATGGGCCCTGAGGGAAATGGTGACATCACATCCTGTTAAAACCTGAATGGAATCTATTGGATGCGTCTGGAATCTGAGTAATATATATATATTTTTTCACCTGGGCGCCGATGGAAGACGTCAGCTTGAAGATGTACAGTCCAATGTCCAAGAGAGGCTAAAGGAGAGATGCAGTACTTTAGTTACATTTTACACTATGTAGCTTTCTTGATGGCTTGTTTTCAGCAATATTATGATTTACACAAGAAGTTAATAATTGACTAAGATGTACTACAAATACTATACAAATTCGCACCAGACACCACACACATATAGCCAAGGTGGTATACTTCAGTTTAAAACAAACAGTAGTAAAAATGATGGTTTAGGTCTACTCTACTGTACCTTGCTGAGATTGGAATAGAGGTCAACCACACTGTTACAAAACTTCTCTACGTCTTGAGTCAGCAGCTGGTCAGGGTTGGCGATGCGGTTATCCAGGTTGCCCATTTTGTAGTATGTGTATCCTCTGGGGATGGCACATGTTGAGTGAGTTCATTTGCAGACAGTAGATTGGCTGTAATTTTTGTATTTGTTACGGACCATGTTCAACATGCCATTGCGACAGATTTAGTTAGTTAGCACATTTTTATCTGTAGTCCCTAGTGGAATGTACACAAAAAAGCCAGACATCAAGGTTCTGAGATGAGGCAGTAAACAGTGCTTACTTGAGGTACTCATCGTAGAGGTGTTTGGTCAGCCTCACTCTGAATTTCAGCTTCAGCTCATTCAGACCCAGCTTTAGAAGGTTATTCACCAAGGCAAACTAGAAACGGACAGTCACAAAACATACATTTTATTACAATCAGTTCTTAATCAAAACACAACCTATTGCAGCGTCTGTTCTCCAAACACAGTATGCATGTGATGAAATCTAGATCTGTTCATTCCATGGGCAGAGGGACCGTTTAATGCAGAGCAAATTAAATACCAAGTGTCTAGAGGATAAGATACACATAAGCTTGACACTCTGTTAAAATGTACATCCACATACAAAATATTATCCAGTTTTCCAGCCAATGTATGAGTTAAATATATGGTTATTGATACATTAGTATTGGTAAGTGATGAATTACAGTAGAGAGGTTAATAATGATATTCAGGGTATATTATCATGTTCTCTGTAGCTCAGCTGGTAGAGCACGGCGCTTGTAACTCCAAGGTAGTGGGTTCGATCCCCGGGACCACCCATACACAAAAAATAATGTATGCACGCATGACTGTAAGTCGCTCTGGATAAAAGTGTCTGCTAAATGGCATATTATTATCAGACCTCCTCTGAGAATTTACACCAAAATAACAATTATAACCCTAAGGAAGTACTGTAGGGCTACTGTAGCACATTAAGAAGTCTGGTATTTGTAAACTATTCGTTATACAACTAACTTACTACTGCAATATGAGATTTAAATTAGACTCAAGTATATCAATTGACATCAAGACTTAAGTTAATTTTGGATGCGATGAAATACCAAAAACACACTTACAATTGGCATGGCTTTGCAACACTTGAACAAGTAGTTCTTGAAATCTGCATTGTTGCGAACGATAATTGCACTGCAAACCACAACATGCACAAAATGAGCAAACATTGGACAGATAGATATTAACAGATTAATTCATTTCAACATTAGTAGCAGTAACTAGCCTCTGGCCTCCGTCAGATCTGCCAACTCCTCTGCCATGATGGTCATAGTAATTGGCAAGGAAAAGTGGCATTAGCTCAAGCACATACAGTGAGGGAAAAAAGTATTTGATCCCCTGCTGATTTTGTACGTTTGCCCACTGTCAAAGAAATTAGTCTATAATTTTAATGGTAGGTTTATTTGAACAGTGAGAGACAGAATAACAAAAAAATCCAGGTCAAAAATGTTAAATTTATTTGCATTTTAATGAGGGAAATAAGTATTTGACCCCCTCTCAATCAGAAAGATTTCTGGCTCCCAGGTGTCTTTTATACAGGTAACGAGCTGAGATTAGGAGCACACTCATAAAGGGAGTGCTCCTAATCTCAGCTTGTTAACTGTATAAAAGACACCTGTCCACAGAAGCAATCAATCAGATTCCAAACTCTCCACCATGGCCAAGACCAAGGAGCTCTCCAAGGATGTCAGGGACAAGATTGTAGACCTACACAAGGCTGGAATGGGCTACAAGACCGTCGCCAAGCAGCTTGGTGAGAAGGTGACAACAGTTGGTGCGATTATTCGCAAATGGAAGAAACACAAAATAACTGTCAATCTCCCTCTGCCTGGGGCTCCATGCAAGATCTCACCTCGTGGAGTTGCAATGATCATGAGAACGGTGAGGAATCAGCCCAGAACTACACGGGAGGATCTTGTCAATGATCTCAAGGCAGCTGGGACCATAGTCACCAAGAAAACAATTGGTAACACACTACGCCATGAAGGACTGAAATCCTGCAGCGCCCGCAAGGTCCCCCTGCTCAAGAAAGCACATATACATGCCCGTCTGAAGTGTGCCAATGAACATCTGAATGATTCAGAGGAGAACTGGGTGAAAGTGTTGTGGTCAGATGAGACCAAAATGGAGCTCTTTGGAGGAATGCTGCCTATGACCCCAAGAACACCATCCCCACCGTCAAACATGGAGGTGGAAACATTATGCTTTGGGGGTGTTTTTCTGCTAAGGGGATAGGACAACTTCACCGCATCAAAGGGACGACGGACGGGGCCATGTACCGTCAAATCTTGGGTGAGAACCTCCTTCCCTCAGCCAGGGCATTGAAAATGGGTCGTGGATGGGTATTCCAGCATGACAATGACCCAAAACACACGGCCAAGGCAACAAAGGAGTGGCTCAAGAAGAAGCACATTAAGGTCCTGGAGTGGCCTAGCCAGTGTCCAGACCTTAATCCCATAGAAAATCTGTGGAGGGAGCTGAAGGTTCGAGTTGCCAAATGACTTGGAGAAGATCTGCAAAGAGGAGTGGGACAAAATCCCTCCTGAGATGTGTGCAAACCTGGTGGCCAACTACAAGAAACGTCTGACCTCTGTGATTGCCAACAAGGGTTTTGCCACCAAGTACTAAGTCATGTTTTGCAGAGGGGTCAAATACTTATTTCTCTCACTGTACATATCTGGTGACTGAGCTAGCAGTCATGGAGAGCGGGGAAAAAGTAACAACCAAAACATTTAGAAAGTAGACACCTATAAGGCCTAGCTAGTGTTTTGCTATATTGGCCATGAGATGTATGGAAGCAGAGGAGCTCTGACATGAGGGATTATTTGTCATACAAATAGATGCATTGGAATAGCCAATGGCAATTAGTCATATTGAGTTTACAAATGTTTTGTCCTGAAGAGCCTAGTACATGTACTTAACTGTGTCCCGTGTAGCTCAGTTGGTAGAGCATGGCGCTTGCAACGCCAGGGTTGTGGGTTTGATTCCCACGGGGGGCCAGTATGAAAAAATGTATGCACTCACTATCTGTAAGTCGCTCTGGATAAGAGCGTCTGCTAAATGACTAAAAATGTAAAATGTACTAGGCAATAAAAAAAATGAAAAAAGTTATTGGTTTTATAGGTTTGGGTTCTATGAAAACCACCACGTGGAGGAGAGTTACCCATGGTATGACAGCAAAGTAGGAATAAAAGTGCTTCTTGAACAGATTGCTATCTCTGCTAATGATACCACTGCGGGAGATTGAAAGACAGCAATCAATTCCTGAGCAGGAAAATAAATACTGTATGATATGGGGCTGGGTTCCCAGACCCAGATTAAGCCTAGTCATGGAGTAAAGAGCACTACAATTATTATCTCCATTGAACATGCGTCTTAGTCCAGTACTAGGCTGAATCTGTGTATGGGGAACCGGACCATAATATTTTAACCCCTTCAACACTTCCACCACCAAACTCATTGGCCATCATGATCTAGTTAACAGCCATAGTGAAGCATCATAACAAGTCACAAGGAAAGTCAGTGTTCTACCCGTGGAACTAGCATTAGAACACTATTATAGCTCTGTGGTTCTAACCTTTCAATCATGGTTCCGTTCTGGATCATCCATACGTCACAGTATGTCCGGGCCACCAGCATAGCAGCGATGAAGATAAGGTATCCAGTCTGCCGTGTTAACAATGGAGGGAATAGAGAAGTGGTGCAGGACAGGTAGGGAACAGACAACACCAGATGAGCAAATCCCTCAGATTAAACAATACAATGGATAGCTCTTAAACAAATCAAGGTCATGTTGTATTGTAAATAATGTGTGCAAACTAATAAAAAAGATGAATGAGTAAAACATGGCAGTTGAAATGTAGAATAGGTCTGTCCTTAACTAACAGCATGACCAGTATTTATCATATTAGAGTTCATTCAGTTCAATAGAGGATACACTCTGATACACCCAACAGATTTCATGTCATCGCGACCTTGGCTTATCAAACAAACTGATCAGTATACAAAGTCAATATCTAGGCTCCATGGCTTTGTAGAACACACAAGTTTAGACAATTTTGTAGAACAAGTATGAAAATGTATGCACTCACTAACTGTAAGTCGCTCTGGATAAGAGCGTCTGCTAAATGACTAAAATGTCAATGTAAATGTTGAGACGCATGCATAGAGGAAGAGATAAATTGTGGCGTGAAAGTGATGCAATGAAGGAACACAGATCCATCTGTACAAGACAAGGATATCGCCTGTTCCCTCAGAGATTAATTACTTCAAGGTTCAACGCTTATCATGATATGACACAACAGAACATAACTTATGGACCTAGACATTGACATCCACTTAATATTATTATTCAGATGACATAATAACGGACTTATAATATGCCATTGGGAACTACTAAGATCTTGTTTTTGCTCAATATGTGCAATTGTTGACTATATTTTCTGTAACACAATAACAACCCAACCACAAGGCTCACCTCTTTGCAGAACCATCGAGGCACCATGATACGGATGATCTTGCTGATTCTGAGGAAGAAGACATAGTCCACTGCCGCCCGATCTTTCTTAGCTGCTTTGTCCTGCACAAATAATAGAGCCAAAGCAGTTGTTAAGGGACAAATGTGACAATGACATGTAGTTTGACACATTATACATTTGTTGATGCGCTTACATACTTACTTCATTGCTCAACACCAGTTCTGAGCCCCCTTTTTTACTGTAAAGGACATAGAGTCAGATACAATGTTTCAACAGACACATGTTGAACATCAGGATAGCAACACCGTACCAAGGTAACATTAGTTTCATCATGATCATCATAAACCAAGTGTATGGCGTGTAGGCTAAACTAAGGTCACATGGAGTCTTGACACAGCATTTAACCTGAACTTAATTAGCAATTTGTAACTGTCCAATTAACTTCAATTATACCAACAGGCAGCAAGATGCTAATAAGCAACATTGTATTGTGCGTGAAAACTGACAGTGGTGTCTTTGTTACTTTGTTGCCAAATATAGCAACATTTGCCCCAATTATCCTGCTGACCCGGGTTATAAAGACCTCTATTGTTTGCAAATGAGAATGGAGACTTACATCAGAGATATAATAACACATAATTACTGCTACGACATGCATCAACCCCTGTCTCTTATGGATAACTGCAATATATCACACTGACCTTCAGATTTAAGACTTTACACCTGTCAAATTGGACATTCTAGACATCTGTCTAACTTCAATTGCTGGCCACAAGTACTGTGATACAAGAACCCACCAAGGTAAAATTAGTTTTATATTAGATATTCTGACTTCAATCTTCAATTGCTCTTACACAAAGCATGCCATTACTATGAAAATGATATATTCTGAACAGGGGAGGATGGAGAACAATCCACATAATTTCTGTTTGAAATTTTGATATTTTTTCTAAAAATAACTAACTGCTTTTGGGATTGTCTCTTTCTGTTAAAGAACAGGTTGTTGGGGTGGGATGAGGAGAGTGATTAATGGACAGACCCATTCATGGCTGCAACACCACATGCAGTGATTAGGTCCACCTGCAAATCAACATTTAGAACCAGAGAGCTATTGAAGATTGAAAGCCACCCCAAAAAATATATAAATAATCCCAATTTTTTTTTTTACATCTCATCCAATTTCTTTTTACATTTCAACTACAAAAAAACCCAGTGGATAATCCGGAATCGTATTATAAAAATAAAAAAAATTCAACAAAATAAGTAAAAAAGACTGGAATGTTCTCCATCCACCCCTGATTCAGAATATAACATTTTCATAGTCATGGCATACTTGGTTCAATAGCTATTGACAAGATAAATATCCAATAACTACTTTTACCTCGGTCAAGAACCGATGGCATGTGCGCTCTAGCTACGAACAATTAAAGTACAACAGAGATTCGATTATATAATTTCTTCAGCAACATACCCGCTTGACTTGCCACCTCTTCTTCTTCTTTGCTTCAGGATGCATAAAACGAGTAGGACTCCCCCAGCTATCGAGGAGTTTTTAGCTGTCAGGTATTTACTGACGGCCGCCATGTTTCCTAAAGTACCAGGTGAGCCGCAGTGTTGCCAACTATATTTCAAGAAAAGTACCTGTTGGTTGCTCCATTTGTAGCCTCTCTGCCGAGTCCCCAACAACCGGATGTTCCGGTTTTCAGGGGAAATGGAAAGAGAGCCTGTGACGCACTTCCACTTTTGGATATTAACAAGGTGACACCAAAAGACAGCACAGTATTACATTTACGTCATTTAGCAGATGCTCTTATCCAGAGCAACTTACAAATTGTATGAAGATAGGCTAAAACTGCTTCTCTAATAGAAATCCCAGATCACACTTATAGGCGATGTCATGGTGACATTGGCTAGCTAAGGTGAAGTAGAAACACATAATGGGGTCTAACAGTCATCTCGCTCTGGGGCCAAACTGTGCATGTCCAGGACGTCAAATCAAAGGCACTCGTTCGATATAAAGCAGTTTTTGACTAAAATAAAAACGTGTCAGTTTGTCACTTTCACTAGGTTATAGTAATAACATGTTCAACTACTTAGAGATACACTAAGCAGAAATCTCTCCGCCATTTCCTGGTTGCTAAAATTCAAATAGTTAGCCTAATTTCAGTTTATGTGACAAAACAAACAAGTATAGTGTAAAGAATCATTGTACCATCTAAACCGCTGTGAAATATCGTTTCCATAACCCAAAATATTGTATTTTCAGCTGTTTGAAGCAGGTGTATAAAACTGAAAGCAAAAGCAAAAGACCCAAAAACAAAACTTAAAAACGGGAAGCATAGATAGAACAGATCTACCACTTCTTAGACTTGCTTTCAATGAGAATAACAGATCTATAACTCACATTCTATGTGAACTTTGTCAGTTCACCCAAATAATTACATATTGCAGCTTAAAGACATTGGCTCAACTCTAGGTTATGCCTTTAGATTTCAAGAAAATTAACAACTAAGGAAGAATTTTTCACTTCTCTCATTCTTCTCAAACCCCAAACCCCCGGCCTAGTCTGTTTGGTCTGTTTCACAAGCATTGACAGAAGTCTCAAGATGTTGCGCCTCTGGGTTTACAAACTCTGTGGTAACACTCCATCTTAACTCCTCCTCCACATTTACTGGATTGGTTGAACAGTGCAGAAGAGAACCTCCCCTGACTGTTTTTTTTCTTCTTCTTGTCAAGACCAGTATGTAGGGCAGTGGTCACCAACCTTTTCTGAGTCAAAATGCAAGCCAAGATTTTTTTCTAACATGACTTAAAAAGGTAAGCCTATGCAACATTAACCACTTAAAACAGTTCTGCAGCAATTAGGTTTGTGCAGTAGGCTATAGGCCCAATACATTATCACTGCATTTTGGCTATGCTTGAATTGCCCTGCCAATGTTGTTCTTCTCAGACCATTTCAAAATTATATTTAAAAAATGTAGGTATATGATCACACTGGTATTAGATCATTTGTTGTATTACTTGTGAGGAACAGCTGAGTGAGCGGGATATTTTTTATAAAAAATTTTACTGGACTGATGGCCTTCATCTTATTTTTTTTATTTTATTTTTTTATTTCACCTTTATTTAACCAGGTAAGCCAGTTGAGAACAAGTCACTTATGATCAGTCTGAGGGGAGGGAGGGAGCACCGGGCCTCACCTGAATCACCGTCCCTCCACTCTCCCTCCCTCCGCTGAGAAAAGGGGACACAGTCACAGTTTCTAAACCCAGAAGCGCAACATCGCAAGACTTCCAGGAAGGTCGGAAGCAGACCAGGCCGGGGTTTGTGGTTAGAGAAGCACTCCATTCTGCCACCTCAGGTCTCTTGGCCCTCCCACCCCTACGGGAGGGCAGCTTCCACTCAGCCCAGTCGAAGCTTTTCTCTGTCCTGGCACCCCAATGGTGGAACCAGCTTCCCCCTGAAGCTAGGACAGCAGAGTCCCTGCCCATGTTCCGAAAACATCTGAAACCCTACCTCTTCAAACAGTCTCTTAAATAATCCTCTTCCTTACCTCAACCCCCCCCCCCCCCCCCCCCCAATTAAATAAATAAATTACACTTAACCAGCTCTTGCACTTGACCACCCCACCCCACTTCTAGCTCTGACTACTGATAGCTACGTTGTTGAGGAAAAATGTACTTTCTATGCCTGTGATATGCGGTTGTCCCACCTAGCTATCTTAAGATGAATGCACTAACTGTAAATCGCTCTGCATAAGAGCGTCTGCTAAATGACTAAAATGTCAAATGAGAAGTTAATGAGTGAAGTGAAACATTCTTAGTTGTTAATTTTCTCGAAATCTAAAGGCACATCTTTCCCTGACTAGTCTCCCAGTCCCTGCCGCTGAAAAACATCCCAACAGCATGATGCTGCCACCACCATGCTTCACCGTAGGCATGGTGCCAGGTTTCCTCCAGATGTGACGCTTGGATAGAGGTGGGGGAGAGAGCGGAGAGAGGAGAGAGGTGGGGGAGAGAGCGGAGAGAGGAGAGAGGCGAGGGAGAGAGCGGAGAGAGGTGGGGGAGAGAGCGGAGAGAGGAGAGAGGTGGGGGAGAGAGCGGAGAGAGGAGAGAGGAGAGAGGTGGGGGAGAGAGCAGAGAGAGGAGAGAGGTGGGGGAGAGAGCAGAGAGAGGAGAGAGGCGAGGGAGAGAGCGGAGAGAGGAGAGAGGTGGGGGAGAGAGCGGAGAGAGGAGAGAGGTGGGGGAGAGAGCGGAGAGAGGAGAGAGGTGGGGGAGAGAGCGGAGAGAGGAGAGAGGCGGGGGAGAGAGCGGAGAGAGGAGAGAGGTGGGGGAAGGGTCGAAAGTGACATGTGCACACACAAGCAGCAGCAGGCGGAGGCGGAGCCACTGAGTAGACCAGCAGAGCTCAGCCAAGCGGGCACACACACACAAACAGAGAAGTTGCTAAATCAACCCAAAGTCGCTATGGCAGCCTTATAAAGTAGCTACACTGTATGCTCTTTTACCAATAAAAGTTGCTGGAGGGCTCTGAAAACATGATAAATCTTGAAAACTTGATAAATCTAGCGACAAAGTCGCTAAATTGGCAAAACTGGTTTTAGGGCGGACTACACCAGAAACGGTGCATTGCTGCCCACTATTGGATGTGGGAAATAAAAAAGAGGGGCAATAAACTAAAACTTTAAATCCACTCAAACATCCGAAAACAAAATACAAAACAAAAACAAAAAACCCTCAGTCCTTCAAAATACACTCAGAGCCCTACTAAGTTCCAGTGACCTGAGAGGATGGAACTGCTGCTGCAGTCAATACACAATGCAGCTCCTCACCCATTAGGTCCTTCATTCACAAGAAGCGTTCAGCTGCAGATACGATGATATTGATCTTTCTTGAGTTCTTATCCACTCCTGCACTGTGGTTTCTCACCATAGCAATAATTTCCCCAAAATGTACTTTCTTCAAGACAAGAGTATCTGGGTCCTGCACCTTGCGAACGGCACCCACAGCACTGGACTGCGGTGTCTCCACGGCAACAGAACTACTAGAATATTCTTTAACTTTTCTAGTTGGCTCGGCATAGGAGACACGCTGAACAGCTCTTATGCTAGCTATCTCTGCATCTTTCACCCTTATAGGACATTCAGGGAACTCATGTGCATGCTTCCCACCACAATTGCAACATTCAATGTCATCATCTTCCGCAGCAAAATAATCACTCAAGTAACACTCTTTGCAAACACTTGACATATGCCCAAATGCATTGCAGTTGGAACACTGCAGTCAGCTGGGGACAAATGCCCTCACAGGGTAACTCATATATCCCATCTTGACACGTGTAGGGAGAGACTCTTCATCAAAAAACAGTAACACGTTCTCGCTATCTTCTTTCCATTGAACATACGCGTCAATCGTCAAGACTCAACTACTCCAGGAATTTTCATCTTCTCAACCCCAACTTCCACAGAGACTCCAGAAATCACGCCATTGATTGGTGCCCTGCTCCGAAAATCGAAGGCAGTCACCTCTTTCTCCTTGATTCTGGTGAGGTACAACGTGTGCTCCTTTTGTTCTGCCGATACACAAAAAAACAGATTCACCCTCACAGATTCCACAGTACCCAACACTTTCTTCACCATCTTGGCAACATCAAACTGATCTCCCAGGTACATCTTCTTATCCTCAAACCACACTCCTACTACTTTAACTGTGAAGTAGGCCTAGTTGCGCCATGAGCAGTATGCTTACTAGACCAAGATTTAACTGTGATTTTAGCTCCCTTTATCTGTCCTTTAGCTCCCGTAGTCTATCTAGTATTCTCATCACCTTCATTCTCACGCTCATCTTTGCTAGCGCCATCAGATTCAAACTCAGTATCTGCTTCCACCATTCTCCCTCGTGAGCATCGACTAACATGCTAGGTAGTGGCTATACTGTCTATCCCAGAGGAGGTGAAGCGAGAGGGTTTACTCCGTCCAAAATGTGTCCACGGAAATAAGGAATTTTTGTATGGAGGTCAATGAGAGAGTGTCAAATTTGGTTAACGAAAATTGTAATAGCTAATTTGCTACGTGAAGCTTATTTGATCTAATAGTTTTATAATGGTTAGGTTGGCACGAATGCGCTGATATAAGTGGATACGTGGCATTTCGGCAACTTTGAAAACTACTTTATATCGGAGTTGTGCATGTTGTTCACAGTGGTGTAAAGTACTTAAGTAAAAATACTTAAAATTACTACTTAAGTAGTTTTTTGCGGTATCTGTACATTACGTTACTATTTATATTTTGGACTACTTTTACTTTTACTTCACTACATTCCTAAAGAAAATAATGTACTTTTTACTCCATACATTTTCCCTGACACCCAAAAGTACTCGTTACATTTTGAATGCTTAGCAGGACAGGAAAATGGTCCAATTCACACACTTATCAAAAGAACATCCTGGTCATCCCTACTGCCTCTTATCTGGGGGACTTACTAAACACACATGCTTATTTTGTAAATTATGTCTGAGTGTTGGAGTGTGCCACTAGCTATCTGTAAATTAAAAAAACAAGAAAATGGTGCCATCTGGTTTGCTTAATATAAGGAATTAGAAATTATTTATACTTTTACTTTTGATACTTAAGTATATTTTAGCAATTACATTTACTTTTGGTACTTAAGTATATTTAAAACCAAATATTTTTAGACTTTTACTCAAGTTGTATTTTACTGGGTGACTTTCACTTGTACCCGAGTCATTTTCTATTAAGGTATCTTTACTTTTACTCAAGCATGAGAATTGGGTACTTTTTCCACCACTGGTTGTTCACTCGCGTATCTGCCATCTTGTTCGCTAAAATGGTCCAACCTGGTGTCTGGGAGAGGGGGAAGTAAAGTGGCATAAGGATTTTAAAGGTAGACTCAGCGATATAACATAGATACGGAAAGTAAACAGCATAGTGGGTCAATTTCCGCAACAATTAAGAGCGTTGAAACGTGAGGCTCAACTTCTCCGTTGTGAACAGTGTGAAGCGAACCCGTGCACATGCGCAGATAGTGGGTGACTGTTCTAGATCAAAGTCTTGCATCTTCGCTGTAGCACAGTATCTGCGGTGCTACTTGTGGTAACGTCATTTCGCTGAGTCTACCTTTAATGTATACAGTCTTGTCAGGCAGGGTTCAGGTGCTGATGGTGGTAGGTCCTGCCTCTCGCTAAATAGTAGAAAGCAAATTATTCAGTTGCGGTTCCTATCGGTCCTAGACTATGGCGTCATCATTTATATGAACACAGCTGCCACTTCATTAAAGCCGTTAGATGCAGTTTATCATAGCGCACTGCGCTTTATTACGGGAGACAATTTAGTACTCATCACTGCATTCTCTACCAGAAAGTTGGTTGGCCCTCTTTGATGTCATGTAGGTTGATACATTGCTATGTTTTCATTTAAAAAGCCCTTTTACAAAAAGTCCCACTGTACCTAACATCATTACTAAACTTTAGACATACCACACCCGGTGTCAGGGATGGCTAACTCTGGAAATTCCTTTTGTCTCTACTGAGTTAGGTAAATCAGCTTTTAGTTTTCTTGCACCTTATTTGTGGAGCAATCTTCAAAATGTTCTTAAATCTGATGTTCTGGTGCTTGTGGGGCAATTCAGAAAACTAATTGAGGACCTTATTACTGATGAATGTGTTTATTTTATGACCATGTCTTTCTTTCTGTTTGCATTTTGTATTTATATTTTGATTTGTGTATTTTCTGTAATTTATGTAATTCAGGGCTCATCTGTAAAAGACCTTGGTCGCAGTATGACTCCCGGATAAAATAACGGTAAAATATCCAGCCAGCGATATGTAGACTAACTTTAAACTGTAATAAACAGTATTAACATTTTACCAATGTGTGTGATCTTTTATATACCTATAAATGTGGAAGATGTCTAATAGTAGGAATATCATGTTTCAAAACGCTAACAACATAAACAAACAGCAAACATTTACAGTCTGAGTTTGGCACCAACATGAGGGGATAAGAATGGAGTGGATCCAAATTTCAGTGCGCATGTCACGTATTTAAAAGTAAACAATTATTTTCTAAATTAGTGAAATTATTATCATACTATCAATAGGTTGTTATTCCGACTATATGAATGCAGTGCGTTAGCACACTTCTCCCACTGGGTGGATTAAAGGGCTATGGAATTTATTGGGTCAGAAAAAACTCAACCAATATTTTAACTGTTCTGCTCACAAGGTGGCAGCCACTGAGTAGGTAGAAATACTGACAAGACCAAGACCATACTCTTATACATACTGTAGCCTAGTCTTCTTCAATTCTTATTTTAGCTGGTCGGGATGGACATTAAATGTAGCCAACTCATACAACCATTTTATTGTAGCCCTAAAGCGTTTAACTGAATAATGCAAATCACCATATAGGCCTATTGCAGTATATATATATATATATATATATATATATATATATATATATATATATATATATATATATATATATATATATATAGGCTACACATGTTTGTTTTTATTGGGGGAAATTCAACAACGCATCTATCTCCCTCCAAGCCTATCGTTCAGTTTGAGTCAGACGATACCAATTGACATAAACCCGCAAGATTACAGGTTGAGTACAGGACACATCAAAACATAGGACACCTGTTGTTAGGGGCAGGGGACCCAAACCTCTTCTTGACGAGACGCCTAGAACAACCAATCACAAGTTAGCCTACCTACTGTATCACGTGAGGAGAGGAGGAGGAAATTCGTGCCTGAGCTTGAGCTGAGCTGCGGCGGTCCCAAAATTCCAATTTCGGAGACTATAGTAGAGGGTCATTCACAGATGTTTAGGAAAGAAAGACATAACCTACAACTGGATACTGTCATCTACGATAACGGGGATTTTTGAAGGTGCAATGTTTCAGGACTGTACAGCAGGTGAGTGAGTTGCTGCATTTGATGAAAGACTGTTCTATGTGGCAGCTAGAATTTTTAGATTGAGTGAACCATTGCATCCATATAGGCACCTAGAGATGTGAAGAAGTTATTACTTCTATAGGGAGAAAACTATGTTATTTTGGTTAGATATTGTACAAAATACAAAGAACAAAACATAATAAAATGCGTGTAATCTCAGCAATGGAATAACTTTTGGCCAGTGCTGGAGAGTAGTGAACTACAGTTCAACTAGTAATTTAACTACATTTTGCAGTAGCTTTTTGGTAGTTTAACTAAATTCAAATCTTGGTAGTGTTTTCAGTAGTTAATTATTTGTTGTGCCATAATTTGTAACAGTGTATCTAACTATAAAATAAAAAAATATAAAACAAATAAAATAAAATAAACAGTGTAGCTAACTACTGGAACTACATAGTACTTTTTTTTGCAAAAAGAAGAGAAAATATGGGTTAAGTAGGCAATAATGTCCTTTCTTTTCGGCATAAGACCTGTCCAATTCTCACTTGAAACAACGTTGTTTGTGTTTAATAGGCCAACTTACACATGATCTGTTCTTGCAATTTGTAGTCTATGACATTTCAGATTTAGTTTGGATGTAGGCCTATGAACTACTTTTTCTAAGTAACTTTCGTTAAGTAAACTATATTTTTTCTTAAGGGCAGCTTTAGTGTAGCTTAACGTCTTCCAGTGTGAAGTAATTGGTAGCTTGGTCAACTATATTTTCAGAGTAGCTTCCACAACACTGCTTTTGGCTACAAGGTGCAGAAACTTCTGAACTTTTTAGCTGGTCAGATAATTTGGATGAAAAGATCCAGGGGTATGAGAAAGTGTGTTAAATGTTGTCCACTTATAACTATGAGAAAACGGTTTATAATACATACAAACTTGTTCATAATACTGCAATAACACATGCAAATTCAATACAATGCTCCCTTAACTATAATGTATCAATTTAATTAAGTATTATTCAATATTTAAGCCGTTATTTATTTAGAAACAAACTGTAAAATCCTAATGTTGTCATTTGCATATAACTTAGTTATATGATCATCTATATGATGTTTTTTTTTCTTGATAAATAACATCCTGATTTGGGATTTGTAAAGTCTAATAATAATGGTTCCCAATGTTTAGGCTAAACTAAATCAAAACTAAATCCAGGTCGGTTTAGGTTAATCCAGTAGCGTAAGCACCGGGGTCTTTCTATCCAACATGTGGTGGTCACAGTTGGATATGGAGATGACCAGTAAACGGTCCCTAATGGGATTCCTACTACAAGCTGTGCCCCCATACCTCCCGGTTAGTTTAGTCTTTAACTCCAGAGAGTGATTCAGTAATTTGCAGATTCTTTAGAAATGACTTATACTGTAGGCTAATCATGCACTACATGACTGAGGGATACTACAGATTCCCACGGGGGGCCAGTATAAAAAAATATGTATTCACTAACTGTAAGTCGCTCTGGATAAGAGCGTCTGCTAAATGACTAAAATGTAAATGTAAATGTAGTATAGTATAGTATTCTATACTATACTACACAATCGAGGGGGATACATGTCTGGTGGTTATGTGCATGTTTGTGTGTATGTTCTCTCTGGTCTCCTGTAAAATTAATGTTTGGCAAAGAAGAGTGTGAGGAGCCCCAATAAGCCACCACCACAATAGTGAGATGTGATGTTGAGATGGTGATAGGGAGTGCTGCTAGCTAGGTCTGCATTCATTTGTCTTCCCTTTTTTCTCCACCCAAATATAAGAGGGCCACTCTAGCACTCATTATGCCTCGGACCCCAGTCAGACTCAGTCAGACAGGGCCTCTGAAAGAGCCTGGTTGCCTTGTTACCGAGCACATTTACATTTACATTTTAGTCATTTAGCAGACGCTCTTATCCAGAGCGACTTACAGTTAGTGAGTGCATACATTTTTTCACACTGGCCCCCCGTGGGAATCGAACCCACAACCCTTGCGTTGCAAGCGCCATGCTCTACCAATTGAGCTAGAGGAGGCCACATTCAATCAAATTATACTGAATACAAAGATAAACTCATCATGCAACAATTTCAAAGATTTTGCTGAGGTACAGTTTATATAAGGAAATCAGTCAGTTGAAATAAATAAATTAGGACCTGATCTATGGATTTCACATGACTGCGAATATAGATAAGCATCTGTTGGTCACAGATACCTTCAAAAAAAAAAAGTAGGGGCATGGATCAGAAAACCAGTCAGTATCTGGTTGACCACCATTTGCCTCATGCAGCGTGACACATCTCCTTCGCATAGAGTTGATCAGGCTGTTGATTGTGGCCTGTGGAATGTTGTCATACTACTCTTCAATGGCTGTGCAAAGTTGCTGGATATTGGCGGAAACTGGAACACGCTGTGGTACACTTCGATCCAGAGCATCCCAAACATGCTCAGTGACATGTCTGGTGAGTATGCAGGCCATGGAAGAACTGGGACATGTTCCTTGCGACATGGGGCTGTGCATTATCATGCTGAAACATGAGGTGACGGTGGTGGATTAATGGCACGACAATGGGCCTCAGGATCTCGTCACGGTATCTCTGTGCTTTCAAATTGCCATCGATAAAATGCAATTGTGTTTGTTGTCCGTAGCTAATGGCTGCCCATACCATAACCCCACCACCACCATGGGGCACTCTGTTCCCAACGTTGACATCAGCAAACCGCTCGCCCACACAACGCCATACACGTACGTGGTCTGCGGTTGTGAAACTGGTTGGACGTACTGCGTTGGAGGCTGCTTATGGTAGAAAAATGAGCATACAATTATCTGGAAACAGCTTTGGTGTACATTCCTGCAGTCAGCATGACAATTGCACGCTCCCTCAAAACTTGAGACATCTGTGGCATTGTGTTGTGTGACAAAACTACACATTTTAGAGTGACCTTTTATTGTCCCCAGCCAAGGTGCACCTGTGTAATGATCATGCTATTTAATCAGCTTCTTGATATACCACACCTGTCAGGTGAATGGATTAGCTTGGCAAAGGAGAAATGCTCACTAACAGGGATGTAAACAAACACATTTTAGAGAAATAAGCTTTTTGTGCGTATGGAACATTTCTGGGATCTTTCATTTCAGCTCATGAAACATGGGACCAACACTTTACATGTTGCGTTTATATTTTTGTTCAGTGTAGATCCAGTCCTATTGCCCCTTTTTGTGTTACATCAGTGGACTTCAGTTTTACAAATGCAACATTGACAAATCTCTGAAAGGCATGTTCCTATTTCTTTTATAAGGTTTGGTTTATCTGTTTTGAGAGTCAAGTATTTTACTCAGACAGTGGCTGTTGATTAGTGGTTAGTTGTTAGAAAATTCATCACATGATGTTTAGCTGCAGTATGAAAGTCTATTCATGGTGCCTACACTCTTAGAAAAAAGGGTTCCAAAAGGGTTCTTCGGCTGTCCCCCATAGGAGAACCCTTTTTGGTTAAAGGTAAAACCCTTTTTGGTTCCAGGTAGAACCCTTTTGGGTTCCACATAGAACCCTCTGTGGAAAGGGTTCTACATGGAACCAAAAAGTGTTCTTTAATGTGTTCTCGTATGGGGACAGCTGAATAACATTTTTAGGTTCTAGATAGCACCTTTCATGAGGTTCATGATTCATAGTTATTTATGAATCATGAACCTTCTTCTTTCTAAACACATATCACTCTCTCTCTGCACAGGATCATCCATCCGTGCTCTGGAACAGTGTGGGATCTGAACAATACAGAGCAGAGAGCCAGGCAGGACTACAGGTACAAGGCCAGGGGGCTACCGGGGCTACCAGGCCTGGACAGGAGGGCATGCTGGCTGCGGTTGGGATGTTGAGGCAGAGCAGTGGTGGAGGCAGCAGTGGCAGTGGTAGTGGTGGTGGAGGTGGTACCAGCGGAGGGAACAAACGATTGCTGGGCATCTCACGCACCGCCAACTCCCACTTCTTCCCCTTGTCCGCTGGCACGGGCATGGGCACTAGTACGGGCACCACGGCGAGTACCGGATCAGGGATCTGGGGGACGGGGGGCAGAGGAGCCAAGAGCAGCTCCCTGAACTCCATCAGCTCTGGATTGGACAGTGTGGATGCTCCTGCCTCTGCCGGCACCACCGACCCAGACTACATCATGCAGCTGGTCAACGACGTGCGCAAGTTTGCCGACGTCCTACTTCACCTCAAGGAAGCTTTTCACTCCAAAGGTGAGTTCAGAGTTTGGAGTTTGGACTGGAGAAGCAGAAGGGTCATTGGGATGATAGTGAATGGTTACAATGCTTGCCTGGATGTGGATGTATCCCTTGGTGTATCGTGGGAAACGTAGTGTAATGGAACTCCATGTTTAGCTTAGATGTCAGTCAAAGGCAGTGTACACCATTTGCCCCAGTCCACCTGTTTCTGTTCTGTCCTGGCCTGTCCTTGGCTGTGCGGTCACTCACCCCTTTTATCTCTCTCACTCTCTCTCTCTTTCTCTCTCTCTCTCTCTCTCTCTCTCTCTCTCTCTGGAGGTTTGGTAACTTAAAGGCCACATTGTAGTCTTTCACCCATGTATTAGAGGTGAATGTTTGCAATGAACTTAACCCTTACCCTAATCTTAACCCTTATCCTAACTCTTATTCTAAACCTAACCGTAACCTTAGCAAGCAGTTGCTTATCAACAGATAGTTACTTGATATTATGACCATCTGTAGAGCATCTACAGATGGACTATCCGGACTATCCAAATAAAGTGTGACCAAAACTTTTAAAGCTGTTGCTTTTGTCACTCACTAACATGATTTAATGTGACATTTACATAGAAAAATGTGATCCATTTCCTTAGAAACACTGGTGTATGTGATAATAAAACATCTTAGATTTATTTTATATACAGTGCCCTCCGTAATTATTGGGATACTCCAAAAGTTTGGATTTGAGATCAAACAATGACTATGATGTTAAAGTGCAGACTGTCACCTTTAATTTGAGGGTGTTTTCATCCATATCGAGTGAACCGTTTAGAAAGTACAGCACCTATTGTACATCGTCCCCCCATTTTAGGGAGCAAGTTTGGGACAAATTCTCTTATGTGTATTAAGGTAGTAAAAAGTTAAGTATTTGGTCCTATATTTATACAGTGCCTTGCAAAAGTATTCATCCCCCTTAGCATTTTCCTATTTTGTTGCATTACAACCTGTAATTTAAATTTATTTTTATTTGGATTTCATGTAATGGACATACACAAAATAGTCCAAATTGGTGAAGTGAAATGAAAAAAAAACCCTTGTTTAAAAAAATTCAAAAAAATTAATAACGGAAAAGTGGTGCATGCATATGTATTAACCCCCTTTGCTATGAAGCGCCAAAATAAGATCTGGTGCAACCAATTACCTTCAGAAGTCACATAATTTGTTAAATAAAGTCCACCTGTGTGCAATCTAAGTGTCACATGATCTGTCACATGATCTCAGTATATATACACCTGTTCTGAAAGGCCCCAGAGTCTGCAACACCACTAAGCAAGGGGCACCACCAAGCAAGCGGCACCATGAAGACCAAGGAGCTCTCCAAACAGGTCAGGGACAAAGTTGTGGAGAAGTACAGATCAGGGTTGGGTTATAAAACAATATCCAAAACTTTGAACATCCCACAGAGCACCATTAAATCCATTATAAAAAAATTGAAAGAATATGGCACCACAACATACCTGCCAAGAGAAGGCCGCCCACCAAAACTCACGGCCCAGGCAAGGAGGGCATTAATCAGAGAAGCAACGAAGAGACCAAAGATAACCCTGAAGGAGCTGCAAAGCTCCACAGCGGAGATTGGAGTATCTGTCCATAGTACCACTTTAAGCCATACACTCCACAGAGCTGGGCTTTACGGAAGAGTGGCCAGAAAAAAGCCATTGCTTAAAGAAAAAAATAAGCAAACACGTTTGGTGTTCACCAAAAGTCATGTGGGAGACTCCCCAAACATATGGAAGAAGGTACTCTGGTCAGATGACCCTAAAATTGAGCTTTTTGGCCATCAAGGAAAACGCTATGTCTGGCGCAAACCCAACACCTCTCATCACCCCGAGAACACCATCCCCACAGTGAAGCATGGTGGTGGCAGCATCATGCTGTGGGAATGTTTTTCATCGGCAGGGACTGGGAAACTGGTCAGAATTGAAGGAATGATGGATGGCGCTAAATACAGGGAAATTCTTGAGGGAAACCTGTTTCAGTCTTCCAGAGATTTGAGACTGGGACGGAGGTTCACCTTCCAGCAAGTCAATGACCCTAAGTATACTGCTAAAGCAACACTCGAGTGGTTTAAGGGGAAACATTTCAATGTCTTGGAATGGCCTAGTCAAAGCCCAGACCTCAATCCAATTGAGAATCTGTGGTATGACTTCAAGTTTGCTGTACACCAGCGGAACCCATCCAACTTGATGGAGCTGGAGCAGTTTTGCCTTGAAGAATGGGCAAAAATCTCAGTGGCTAGATTTGCCAAGCTTATAGAGACACCCCAAGAGACTTGCAGCTGTAATTGCTGCAAAAGGTGGCTCTACAAAGTATTGACTTTGGGGGGGGGGTGAATAGTTATGCACGCTCAAGTTTAGTGTTTTTTTGTCATATTTCTTGTTTGTTTCACAATAAAAAATATTTTGCATCTTCAAAGTGGTAGGCATGTTGTGTAAATCAAATGATTCAAACCCCCAAAAAAATCAATTTTAATTCCAGGTTGTAAGGCAACAAAATAGGAAAAATGCCAAGGGGGGTGAATACTTTCGCAAGCCACTGTAGCACTTAATGACTGCATCAAGCTTTTGACTCTACACATTTGTTGGATGCATTTGCTCTTTGTTTTGGTTGTGTTTCAGATTATTTTGTGTCCGATAGAAATGAATGATAAATAATGCATTGTTTCATTTTTGAGTTATATTTTATTGTAAATAAGAATAGAATATGTTTCTAAACATTCCTACATTTATGTGGATGATACCATGATTACAGATGATCTTGAATGAATCGTGAATAATGATGAGTGAGAAAGTTACAGACGCACAAATATCATACCCCCAAGACATGCTAACCTCTCACAATAACAGGGGAGGTTAACATTTTCAACTCAAATCAAATTTTATTTGTCACATTAATTAATACAGCATTATCTGTAATCATGGTAGCATCCACATTCATGTAGAAGTGTTTGGAAATATATTATATTCTTATTTACAATAAAAGTGACTCCAAAATGGCACAACACATTATTTACCATTAATTTCTATTGGGCACAATATAATCTGAAACACAACCAAAAATAAAGAGCAAATGCACCCAACAAATTTGTAGAGTCACATGCTTGATGTAGTCATGGCATGCTGTGAATATGGGACCAAATACTTAACTTTTCACTACCTTAATACACATAAGTGATTTTGTCCCAGTACTTTTGCTCCCCTAAAATGTGGGGACTATGTACAGAAAGTGCTGTAATTTCTAAACGGTTCATTCGATATGGAAGAAAATACCCTCAGATTAAAGCTGACAGTCTGCACTTTAACCTCATAGACATTGTTTGATTTCTATACTTTTGAAGTATAGAGCCACAAGAAGAAAACATGCTTCACTGTCCCAATGATAACGGAGGGCACTGTATATCTTGTAATTCTAGATGTTGTTTGCATTGCTAAAATTGTTGAAGCTAGTAACATAGGCGAAAATATATATATATTATATATATATATATATATATATATATATATATATATATATATATATATATATATATATATATATATAGTATATTGCAAAAGGTAGTCATTCAAAACAGTCATCTGCAGAACCTCCCAGATGAGGAATTCCTTATGTGGTCGGCTCAGTGGGAGAGAGACAGAGAGATAGAGGGGATTATTTTAGCTTTTCAACTCCACATATTTTAGTAGGGGGAAGGTGGGGTAGGACAGACATGAAGGTGGTTGAGATCTGGAGCACTCTGGAATGAAGAAAAAACTGTTTCCCCACCGAGCCTGTCTTATATTTATCCTATATACTCTATACAGTCTTCCTTGTATGTCCTTTAAATACAATTACTTCCAGTTTAAATTAAAAACCTGAAGTATGTGATAATGAAAATTAGCATCAGGGTTTCAGAGGGCCCATTTTCACACAAGCTTCCATCCAGAGTGTAATATACTCCAGTAATTAATGGTCTTTCCTCCTCCTCAACCCATCAGTAATCTGAAGTGGTGCATTTCTAATCCATCGGGAAAACGCTTTTAAAATGGAAGAGTAAATGCAGATTAAAAAGGGGTTGATTGCTCTTGCCTGTGTGATTATTGCATTCCTGTGCTGCCGGTGCTGTTGGGTCGGGCCCTTGGCTTGGACCCAGGTTCGCTAATCCCTCTCCTGGGTAATGATTGTCTGAGAGGGGGGTTGGCTGGATGTGGTGGTACCCCTCTCCTCCCTCCCAGTAGAGCAGTGCCATGTCTTCCAGGCCTCTGAGGAATCTCACCCTTTGTCTGGAGAGGAGAGGGAGGTCAGGCAGGGTGCTTGACCTGGCTGGACCAGACAGGGTTTTGGAGAGTCAGGACTTGTGACTGGTGTTTTTCAGCTTGAGGGACTTCTGAGTGGGTCGGTCACCGGTTCACTGATCAAAGTAATAAATCAACATGGGGAAGAGGATACATTCTGCTCAGGGTTGTGCTGGTTCATTTAAGCCTAAGGCTACTACCAACATATTTCACAAACACTGATTACCACTGATTACCAGTTTTGACTTCACAAATTACCTATTGAAAATGTATTTTGGTTTTCATCATAGGTAAATCACTAATAACTTAATAATAATAAAACATCTAATCAATTGTGTTTGTCACATGCTTCGTAAACAACAGGTGTAGACTAACAGTGAAATGCTTACTTACCGGTCCTTCCCAACAATGCAGAGAGAAAGAAACAAGAAATAATAAAACAATAACAAAATTCTAACATGACGAATACATAGAAAAATTATAACACAAGGAATAAATACACAATGAATAATGAAAACTTGGCTATATATACAGGGTACCAGTACCAAGTCGATGTGCAGGGGTACAAGGTAATTGAGGTAGATAGTTAACAATTTAACTAACTATTTAGCAGTCTTATGGCATGGAGGTACAGTGCCTTGCAAAAGTATTCATCCCCCTTGGTGTTTTTCCTATTTTGTTGCATTACAACCTGTAATTTAAATGGCTTTTATTTGGATTTTATGTAATGGACATACACAAAATAGTCGAAATTGGTGAAGTGAAATGAAAAAAATTACTTGTTTCAAGAAATTCAAAAAAATTAATAACGGAAAAGTGGTGCATGCATATGTATTAACCCCCTTTGCTATGAAGCGACAAAATAAGATCTGGTGCAACCAATTACCTTCAGAAGTCACATAATTTGTTAAATAAAGTCCACCTGTGTGCAATCTAAGTGTCACATGATCTGTCACATGATCTCAGTATATATACACCTGTTCTGAAAGGCCCCAGAGTCTGCAACACCACTAAGCAAGGGGCACCACCAAGCAAGCGGCACCATGAAGACCAAGGAGCTCTCCAAACAGGTCAGGGACAAAGTTGTGGAGAAGTACAGATCAGGGTTGGGTTATAAAAAAATATCCAAAACTTTGAACATCCCACGGAGCACCATTAAATCCATTATTAAAAAATGGAAAGAATATGGCACCACAACAAACCTGCCAAGAGAGGGCCGCCCACCAAAACTCACGGACCAGACAAGGAGGGCATTAATCAGAGAGGCAACAAAGAGACCAAAGATAACCCTGAAGGAGCTGCAAAGCTCCACAGCGGAGATTGGAGTATCTGTCCATAGGACCACTTTAAGCCGTACACTCCACAGAGCTGGCTTTACGGAAGAGTGGGCAGAAAAAAGCCATTGCTTAAAGAAAAAAATGAGCAAACACGTTTTGTGTTCGCCAAAAGGCATGTGGGAGACTCCCCAAACATATGGAAGAAGGTACTCTGCAATTGAGCTTTTTGGCCATCAAGGAAAATGGTGGTGGCAGCATCATCCTGTGGGGATGTTTTTAATTGGCAGGGACTGGGAAACTGGTCAGAATTGAAGGAATGATGGATGGCGCTAAATACAGGGAAATTCTTGAGGGAAACCTGTTTCAGTCTTCCAGAGATTTGAGACTGGGACGGAGGTTCACCTTCCAGCAGGACAATGACCCTAAGCATACTGCTAAAGCAACACTCGAGTGGTTTAAGGGGAAACATTTCAATGTCTTGGAATAGCCTATTCAAAGCCCAGACCTCAATCCAATTGAGAATCTGTGGTATGATTTAAAGATTGCTGTACACCAGCGGAACCCATCCAACTTGATGGAGCTGGAGCAGTTTTGCCTTGAAGAATGTGCAAAAATCCCAGTGGCTAGATGTGCCAAGCTTATAGAGACATACCCCAAGAGACTTGCAGCTGTAATTTCTGCAAAAGGTGGCTCTACAAAGTATTGACTTTGGGGGGGGGGGGGGGGGGGGGGGTGAATAGTAATGCACGCTCAAGTTTAGTGTTTTATGGTCATATTTCTTGTTTTTTTCACAATAAAAAATATTTTGCATCTTCAAAGTGGTAGGCGTGTTGTGTAAATCAAAGGATTCAAACCCCCAAAAAACCTATTTTAAGGTTGTATGGCAACAAAATAGGAAAAATGCCAAGGGGGTGAATACATTCGCAAGCCACTGTAGAAGCTGTTCGGGGTCCTGTTGGTTCCATACTTGGTGCATCGGTACCGCTTGCCGTGCGGTAGCAGAGAGAACAGTCAATGACTTGGGTGGCTAGAGTCTTTGACAATTTTTAGGGCCTTCCTCTGACACCGCCTGGTATAATTAGGTGTCCTCTACAAATGGAACTTGTTTTGTCTGTCTGCGGTGAACTTCCTGTTAATGCCACTCATGCAAATTAGTCATAACAACAAATGCTCAGGCAGGCACTCAAGTATGTGACACGTTTGCATTGCTGTCATAGTACAAATTTGTTCATGCAGCTTGCGTCATAGATTTATTTAATCAAGTGTGTGAGTTCATGGAACCAGTTCAGATTGCCTGTCTGTGCTGCAAAGCCAAATCTAAAACCTACCTAGCACACCAGCTATTAGAAACGTTTAAGTCCTATATCTTCTATGCCTTTAAATATCTGTCAGTGAGTTAGCAAACCTTATTTACACTGCAGTGTTGAATTGAAACCACCTGAGGCAATGTTCATGACCTTGCTCTACTGCTAATTAACTACGTTGCTTGGTGCTTGAAGCCCAATATACACACCATTATGTAAATGTGGTTACTGAAACCATAACATGTGACTCTAATGAAGCATTCCAGTAACTGACCACAGTTAGGCTAAATACAGGAAAGGGCAGATTTGCGAAAGGAGAAAAAGTGCCCTGAAGGAAATTGAATACAGAGCAGTAGAGAGAGAAGGAAGGGCCTGAGACCCATGTTACCACAAACAAATATTAACTCTGAGTGAAGAGGATTGAGAAACTACAAGGAATGTATGACAGGAGAACAGGTGAAGTTATTTCTGCGAAGTGACGATGAGGATGCACTCCACAACATGCTAAATTAGGCAAATCGTTTGGTAAATGTTTTGTGTAGAATCTAAGGCTTTCAAATTATGTAAAAAATGTAATCGAGTTAATCACAGAATTTGTTGTGATTAATCGAATTTGCTAAAATGAAGCTGTAATTTAACATTTTTTTATACTAAAAACATTAAAAGAAAATTGACGTCTTGATTTTGTCCAAGTTAACGGTAAGCAAAATCTGGTAAATTGGTAAAGTACACTTTCTTTAACCTCAATGTCAACTTGTTTTGACATTGTATTGTTGTTTTTAGCTGTATAGATTATGTAATTTAGATGTTTCCAGTGTATTTTAAATGCTTTCAGACAATGCGATTAATTGGGATAAAAAATATATATTGTTCACAAAAATTACACAAATTTAACTCAATTTAACTGATGAAACTCTGACAGCCCTAATAAAATCATGTAATTGTTGAATTACAAAGTTATGTCTTAGGGTCCAAATCTAGCTCTTGTTCGCTTTGTGCAAAGTAGGCTATAAAGTCAGATCAGTCATTGTTTAATGGCACTTAAACATGTTAATGACTACATTCTCATCTTCACGCTCACAAACCAACACTTGAGTCACTCTACTCTCTACAAATAGAATTGAGGAAATGAACTTGCACGACATTGATCATATCAAAATGATTTGTGTTTCGGGTCACTGACCATCTTCAAAGTGTGATTGTTAGCGTTTGGGAGGGCAGGGTAGGGCTTTAGCAAAGTGTAATAACACACTGCTGTTGTGAATCACTGGCTTATGGTGTGATTGGAAGTGATTTAAATCCCCTATCAATTTATGACTGTATTGTCTATGCTGTTCTTCACAAAAGCTAGTGATTCTCATTACCCTAACCATTAATGGAGAGAGAGGGAATCCTCCTCTCCCTTTTTCCCTTTCCAGCTCCTTGCCACGCAAAGCATAGTAATGTAATGTTCAGGTCTGGACTCTTGGACCTTGACAACAGAGCTCTGTATTCACGGTCAGTGATGTGAGTCTGACACCCATTGTCTCAAGCAGTAGCTTCTCCAGACTAGCATACTTGTAGCTAACTGGCAGTTTTGGCTGGATATATACTTTCCCATGTAAGAATAGCAATGGCCCTGGGACCGATCCCTGGGGAACCCCACAGCCAGCTCCAGTAAGATTTTTTTAAATGCCGTTTTTACGTTTTTTTGGAAAATGTATGTCACCTTAAATGGTGATTATCAGTTGGTTGCAGTCATTTCTGATTTAGTTTGGATGGACTTGCGAAGGACATGTACTTCACTTTACAAATCTTTGTGAAAGCATTTTTCAGAGCTTTTTTTGCAGTTTGTTTTAACATGTTTTGGTTGTCCAGGCTTTGAGATGACTTTCATAATGATGTCTTAACAATGTGGAGTACTTTTTACATATCCTGAGAGGTCATGACCTTGTCCAATGGCCACTTGTGATGGACATGTCAGTAATCGGTTGGGATTACTTCTGTGGGGTTCGCCCTAGTCGGGGTCACAACTGCCGTTTGGTGCTCTGACCAGTCTTGGAGGTCAGTGAGTGCAATATATTGTGTAATCATTGGTAAGAATGGAGCTTTATTGCATGTTATCTTCATTAGGATATTTTGCATGGTTAAGGAGGATGTCTCTATGGTTAAAGATATAATCTCCCTGCTAGTGAGCATGATCAAGAAACAGCTATTTTGTTTATATATGTAAAATGATGCTGTGATTCCTATCAATTCAGGTGTTAGTCAAACTGTGTGATTCTACATTATGTTTATTCCTCAAACTTGATATCTGATCATTCTTCTTGTTCTTCATGTTAGTAATGGACTTACCTGTTTTTCCCAGTTAGATAGAGGCTCATGCCGTTCAAGGTATCTTTTGTGGATGCAGCCTGATATTTCTTGATCTTTTTAAAGACTGTTGTGTGTGTACTGTAATGTAATGCACTGTATTTGTGCTCTGATGGGCTGGACAGGACAGGTGTGTGCTGTTTATCTCGTTCTCTGCTGGCTCACTGAGGCAGAATGATGGTTGTTTTGTGTGTCAGCCATTTAAGAATGAAAAACAACACCAACAGAAAATGACTTGATCATGCTGAAGAGAACAGGGTGCTACGGGAAATGTATTCCCCCTTATGAAAAAGGTGCATTAGATGTGCCTTATCATGTATGAACATACAGTAAATCTGTTCTGTATGTTGATGAATATCCTCTGTCAGTTTGAGGTTAGCTTGTTCAGTATGTTTTGTAACTAATGTCACGTACATATGCCGTATCTTAATTTGAGTTAGTGTCACACAGCAGGAAAATAATTATGCAGCAACAGGAAATGTGAATGGTTATGTGGATTGTAAATAATGGGCATTTTTTGTAGGAGTTGATACATTTTTCATTAGGGCAAATCTGACATTATTAAGTGGAAATTGCAAACATTAGAAGCCTTTTTAAACCTTGTATACACTACAAGTTAGCATTTTCTGCTATGCAGGACAATTCCTGCAACAACAGGATGATCAAATTAAGATACGGCAGGGATCATTAACTAGATTCAGCCGCGGGCCGATTTCTTTCTTGAGCAGATGGTCGCGGGGCCGGAACATAATTACAAATAATTTGTAGACTGCAAATTGACCGCAAGAAGCCCAAACAGATATAATGTTTGACTAAAACATAATAATTTCTAACCTTGCTTAGATTTGTCTACAATCACGTCTCTCTGTTATGCGTAGGAATAATTGGGAACACATTTCTTAAATTAAAATCACTTGGAGCTGATTTCCTGGTGTTTTTACATCCAACAATGAAAATAATGTTTTTGCTCTGAAAACTTGGGGGGCCAAATTCGGCCCACGGGCCACCAGTTGGGGAACCCTGAGATATGGCATCTGTATAGATGTGCAGTGTTGAGGCTAACAGACCACTATGTCAGTGTGGAGGCTTGGTCCAAGACGTGACCCTCCTGGCTGTACTGTGGCAGTGTATGTGTATGTCTGTATGGGTAGGGCCAGGAGTTTTGTCTGACCACCGGGAGAAACTCCAGGCTCTATGTAAAGCCTCTCCTGTCAGTGGTGTGACCCAGGCCTTCAGCAACACTCTGAGAGAGCAGACAGGACAGTCTGTTAGTCTGGGGTTGGGCTGCTTTCAAATGCCCTGACCACGAGTGTCTGTTTTTCTGAGTTTAAACGCTGACCAACTGGCTCTTCAATCAGATACATGTAAGCTACAGGCAAGCTCTGGTTTGCACACAGTGGTAGTTGTGGTGGTGTCTTAGAATGTAAAGGGAATTTTAGTCTACCTGGTATTATCTTAAGATTCACTCACACTTAGATACAGGTAGGTCTTTTGATCAGAAAACATTCTTAATGCTCTTTTGAATGGCAATATTTTGTATACTGTATTTAGCATCTGCCTTATTATACTCTAACGTGCATGGTGTTTTGAGCAAAACACATGTACGTTTTATCTCTCTCTCTTCTCATGTGACATACAGTATCTTTCCTATCATTTATTTGATGTTCACTGTTCATACTCTAAGAATCATTTGTTCTTTTTTTCCCCCTTTCTTAGCTCCTGCCTCTCAGTCCAGCAGCTACCTTTCTTTCCCCCTCTCTCCCCAGTGAAAACTATTGGTGGAGATCCTGAGTGTATTTTTAACTGCTGTATCAATATTGACCTGTACCATGTTGGCCATTGCTATAGGCACAGCTAATCATTTTGATAGGGGTGGGAAAAAAGCTTCTCTGACTCTCCGCTGTAGGCTAGTTTTATCCCCCCTCCCATCCCCCTCTCTCTATCTCTCTCTCTCTCTCTCTCTCTGCATACCCTGCATTCCAGCAGAACAAATGCTCACTTGTTGCTTTAGTGCCTTAGATCAACAGTTGCTAAATGTGTGGACACTTGGTTAAAAAAAAGTATAAACTTAAAAAATGAAAATTGTGATTTTTTTTTGTGATATTCTTTGTGAAGTCATTTTGTGAAGTGTGTTCTTTGCCAAATGGTAGTGCTTTGAACCATTGATAACTATGAATGTTTTTTGGCCAATGATGGGGGCTGTTTTGATGAGATGATGGTGTTGGGTGGGGGGTCAATGGAGGGTGGTGATAACCTCTATAGGAGCCAATGGTGTCACTGGTGTCCACACGGCTGACTGTTGCTTTACTCCCCATTTAAAATGGTTGCTGTCATCACAAATTAATGGTGGATTTATAGATGAAAAGCTTATTTCCCTTGTCTAGTTTTTTGTTTTGAGATTTACAACATTCTGGAATAATATCTTGGACCTGTCTCTTTAAAACGTTGTGAATTATGAAAAACGTATGAAAATGTATGCACTCACTACTGTAAGTCGCTCTGGACAAGAGCGCCTGCTAAATGACAAAAATGTAAATGGAAAAATTTAAATTAGAACCAGACTTTTTCACACTATAGTTGCATTAGGCCTATGTGGTCCTGCTGGATGGTTGACTTGATTGGTCTGTACTTTAGTCAACCAAGCTCTTTCCATGAGTTTAATTTTCTTCTCATTAATTTTAAATCTCTCTCTGACCTCAAACTGAGAGGTTCCGGTCCAACAGTGAGCTTCCCAATTCAGACAACATAAAAGATAAAAGCACCAAATCAATTATTGCTCTTGTTTCGAGTGCTTTCAAGATTACTGTGAGGTTCTGCTGTTCCATTGAAGTTTAATTTGACCCTCATTTTCATTTGAGAGGAAAAGTAAATTAATCATTCTTACATTGGACAGGGAATGCCTTTGAGCAATGAGCACATAGGGGTTCTGAGAGTGTATGTATGTATGTGTGTGTGTGTGTGTGTGTTTTTGTGTTTAAGAGGAGACCCTCCACAGACACTCCACACACATTGTGGGGCACAGAGCAGACAGAGTCCATGAGGGATTAAAGACCTCCCCTACCCCAAGCTGCACCACAATATGCCGTAGAGATGGGGGTTCCGGTCCCTCTGATCAGCTAAATGTGATTTTCTGCCCCCCGTTGCAGAATGTTTTGAGGGGTAGCCGGTGTAAGGAGCAGTGGGGTTGAGAGGTAGAATGTGGTCATGTATTTGCTATACAAAGGCAGGGTGAAAAGCCCTTTGATTTTGATCCTGAGATGCAATGTAGTCTAGTATGTACATCCTCACTGGCTGAAGTGTCTATGTTTTATCTCAGGAATCCCAGAAATGCACTAAAACATATGATAAAAGATAAGAAGATAAGAAAAGATAAGATACAATTGTACTGTACTTTATAAGATCAAGCCCTGTTATAGCTTTACATACTTCACATATCTCAGCATATGATCACACCTTTTCATGGTCGCTTTCGCTATCACCAGTTATGTCACAATATCCACACTTTTAATTGATGGATTTAAAGCGTGTATCCCTCGTGACTTACTGGCCTATGTTTGCGCGTGTGTGTGTGTGTGTGTGTTTAACATTAGTTTGACATTTTCTCTGGACTTTGTCCACAACCACAACTGCAGTCAAACTTCTATTTCAACACTTTCTCCTTTTCTCGTCTCCCGTCTGTCTTACTCACCCCCTCATGTTTAGAACACATTAGTGTGTGTATGACTCATTTGTTACTAGATGACTTCACGACTTGTGCTACTGATAAGGGTGAGTTGTTCCTACACATGATTTTCTCACAGTGTGAATGGATGTCTAACAGGTAGCTGTTGAGAACATCTATCCAGGTGTTGCGTTACACATAGTAAGACTCTCTGTCTAATATGTCTGACGTTGTCTATGTGAGTAATTCATGGGAGCCTCCTTCACGATACCAAAGCTTTGTGGGAAAGTGGCTCTGTCGTGGGTCCTTTGAGAAAAGCCTAAATGCTTTTTAGTGATTTGTGGTCAAAATCACTCCTTGTGAAATACCAACCTAAAATTAGCCCCTGATGGTCTGTTCACTGGCGGTCGGTTACAGACTGTGTGAATGGCTGTAGCCAGTGAGGCACTGTTTGGAGAATTCCCTGTGGGTCTGAGCTCCACTGTAAAGCGTCTCCAGCTGATTCTTCATTTAAAAAGCTCATTTTATGACCGCTGAGAGCGTATCCGTATTTAAAGCCACTGTAAATTAACCTAGCCTAGTCCAGAATGGTTTGCCTTGACTTCATCAGTTCAGACACTCCCTTAGACAATCTATCTGCATGTACTACACAGACCAGAACATGAGAAAGCCAGTAAATTGTTTTTTTTGTGGTGATTTTACAGGCTTCTTTTGAAGCATAGCCTACTCTACACTCAACTAAATTGCTAATAAGCTGATTGAAAGGATTTCTTACATTAGCTTAATTGTTTTTTTTTTGTTCTGGTCTTGTATAAACCAGCAGGGCATTGACCTCATCACGTATAACGACCATACGAGAGGTGGTTCTGCAGATTAACTTCTCAGTAGGGGATTGAAGTGTGGGCCGAGGTGACATATGGCCGGAGTTTTTATCCCTCCACGGAGGGAAAACATGGATTGAAATATAGTAAACAAAGGGAGCGGAGGAGCATGGGTAAAATCTGCCTGTAGAAGAAGCAGCAGAAGGAGGCACCCTGTGCGGTGTGAGCGCGTGCAGGCTGCGGGTGGCCATCCTCTGGCTTCTCCGTGCTGGTTTGTAGACTTTAATGGCCTACCACACTCAGAGTGAAGATTTGTAGGATGTTTTGTTTCCAACGTGGAACCTAAGGGAGGTTTTGTGTCCCCCCTCCCTTCCTCTCTCCCTCTCTCGCTCTCTCTCTTTTCACCTCTCTCTCTATCTCCCTTCACCTCTCTCTCTCTCTCTCTCTCTCTCTCTCTCTTTCTCCCTTCACCTCACCTCACCTCTCCCTCTCTCTCTCTCTCTCTCTCTCTCTCTCTCTCTCTCTCTCTCTCTCTCTCTCTCTCTCTCTCTCTCTCTCTCTCTCTCTCTCACTTTCTCTACCCCTCCAACTCTCTCCCCCTCTCTGTCTCTGTTCCTCCCAGTGAGTAGATTTATGGTTATGGGCGCTGGTAAGGCCTGGGCGAATTTGTTCCAGGAAGGGGGTCCATCTGAGTAAGAGAAGGAGCCCCTTCACCACATGTGCAGATACATGCTGACTGGCTGGTGTATGTGGGCCCCATTAGGGCGGCATTTGTGAGACACCATATAGTGCACAACTTTTGACCAGATAGCAGTGAAGGTAGTGAATAGGGTAGTGAATAGGGTGCCATATTGGATGCAGCTGCAGTGCCTGTGAGACACAGTGTGGGAGGAATAAACACAATACAGGCTTATCTCTCTGTTTAGTCATGGAAGGAGTGATGTGCGAGAACTGGCTGTGAGTTGCTGCTGACATAACATTATACAGTACTAGACTGATCTGTCTGATCTTTCAACATATGTTTTCCCATGGGGTTTGTCATGAGGTAGTACAGTACTGTTCAGATCAAGTTTGTGAGGAAAGAGTTATATATATATATATATATATATATATATATATATATATATATATATATATATTATAGTTGTTGTTTTTTTGAAGTACACATTGATAAGCTATTGTCAGCCTTAATTGACAATTCAGTCAGAGAAATGCTGTCAATGCCGGAAGTTGAACCTTTGTGATTAGTTTGCTTGTTTGTTTGGTTGATCGTACTTGAGCCTCGACACGTGAGAACACTAGCAAGCTTTATTTACTCTGCCACCACAGTTGACCTCACACACCACGACAAACATGAGGTAATCTGGTAAACATACTTTTTTCTGTCCTAACAAAGGTGAGCCCTGTAGCCATGTCTCCTGTAGCCTTCAATAGAATGACCTGGGAGGCATCTGTTAGAGAGGAAGTAAGCGTTTGGAGAGGATAGCAGGATATCAACCTACCTGTCCAAACATTTACTAACCTGTTGACTTTTACCCATCACAGTACTACAGTTGAAGAGGGTGGGAATGGATCCAGATCATGCCTTTGAAATCAACACCTCAAAACAACCTTAAAGGGGCAATCTGCAGTTGCTACATCCAGTTTTAGACTTATAAATTAAGGACATATACACATTGATTCTTAAAGAATATAACTTATAAAAGTCTCATGAGCTTAGTTCAATTGTCGTACCCCATCAGAACCCAAAATATAAGCTTGTTTTACTCCAGTGTTTGTAAACAAAGTAAATGTAAACAAACACTATATAGCCACAAAACATGGTTAAAACTATGATTTTGATATCATGAATGGTCAGTCCTTGCATCCATCTATGAATTTGAGAGTGAATCATTTATCCAGCCCCATCCCTAAGCTTTTTACTGAAACAGGGGCAGGGAAAACACTTTGTTATTGTTGATTGCTGATTGCAGCATTAAATAAGTGTTGTATTTGCAACACAGTCCCTTATTTATCCTGCTTAACATATCATTAAGAATTCATTGAACATCATAGCTTTGTAGCTATTAGATATCGAAAAGGACAGTATAACATCTATTTATGTCATCATAAATGTAGTAACTGCAACCAAGGATGGCCAATTTGACTGTTAGATTACATTTAACAGACCCCCTCCCTTCAATCCACGTATGACCTCCTGCATGCCTCCCATCTTGGATTAAGGATTTGAAACCAAGATTGAAAATGTATCCATTGGATTAGATTAAGACACCCCTCGAATCTGCCACTCACAGAACAATGTTGGATTAAAGTTGTCTAGGACCAGCCAGAATTAATGTGACATCCTGCCCTATGTACCAACATGCATGGCAGGAGCTGGGAAGGGCTAATCTTTGCCTTAAAGCTAGAATCCTTAATTGGTGAAACTGCCACGTCCGTTTGGGATATTCCAATAATAAAGAAGTTACTGCAAACAACAAACACAGTTTTTCCCCTCTTACATCTTTGCACGCTCGATAGAACAGCAGAATATGGACTGAAACGTTTTTTACGACGCTGCCGGATGCTCCTCTCCTCTGCTTCGTCAACAAAACCAAAACTATAACAAAGGCGCTGGGGCGAACAGTGCTGCTGTTTCCCCAAATGCAGATTCGAGTAAGTGGAGTCTGCTAGCCAAACAGTGGCTAGCGGTTATATAATTGAGTGGTATGTTATTTGTCTGTTATTGTTACTGATGTTAGTATTTTACTGCATACAGTACATTGTGTGTCAGGATCCATCTGAACTTTGTGCTCAAGTCCCAATATGTTTGCCCCGATTAATTGGCCTTGTTTAGCGTCAATGGGCCTGAACCTTCAGGGCACGCTTGCATGAGAGATGACCCACGCTGTGCAGAACTCCTAACTGGTTATTGTCAGGCAGACCTGAAGACTGGAGAGACTGGTGAGAGAACTGGGAGCTGTCTTTACCCATCATACTCAATTATGCTAAACCACTCAGTGCTGCAGTAACGTGAAAGAAGGGGGAGCCTTGTTTGATGTTGACCTAAACAAAACGTGAACAGACTGAGCGTGAAGCGTGGCTGGGACGAACCGTGCAGCGTCGTACCAAGATCCCTCCCTCCCACTGGGGGTTCCAAATGAGGACTTGGTTTTTAGTAGAAAGGAGGGAGGAGGGGAGGGAAGGAAGGAGGAGGGAGGAGGGTAGGGAGGGGGTACACGAGAGGGGATAGAGCAAGGGAACCGCCAAAGCTTAGGGCCCAACTTTTAACAATAAACCCATCTCCCGTCTGAACCTCCTCTTCTGGAGGGGAACAATACCTTCCTGGAACAAATATCAAGTGTTCTCCCAGGAGCCATTGTTGTGACAGAATCTATTTAGCACAAGGAGCCCTAAATCTACATAATTCATAATGAATGGTGAATGGAGACTGGGTCTTGGGCCTCTTTGAATTTCGCAGGCGGCCTTTTGGCATGAAGATGTTCCTCTGGTCCTTCTAGTGAGGCTGACACATGTTATAATCAGCATCTTCCCTCCTCCACCCAGCCCAGAGAGAGAGACAAGCCCAAATAGAAAAGCCATGGACATGTTGATGCCATTGATCCTGTCTGCTCCAATCATTCACCCTACAATGACGATATTGAGTTGGACAACGGGTACTTTGAACTCGCAACGCAAACACCATTGTTTTTCCAAGAGGAATACCACTACAGATGCCTGGACGGGTGGTTGTGCTTTATCTCCGTAATCAAAGATTCCTTTGAAACAGTTAATTACATATCTGCGTAATAAGATTATTTTATTTGACAAATAATGTTGCTTTCATGTTTTGGAGGACAAGTGAATTTGTCCACAGGCCCTGCCCAAGTATGTGCACTAGTGAGATGTTTTGAGCAACATCGTTTTCAGGGCAGATCTCTAACTCTCTATGTCTGCATCCCAAAGGGCACCTTATTCCCTATATAGTGCACTACTTTTGGCCAAAGCCCTATGGGCCCTGGTCAAAAGTACTGCACTATGTAGGGAACGGGGTACCATTTGGGATGCAGATATAGAGAGTGAGAGATCTGCCCTGAAAACTATGTTGCTCAAAACATCTCACTTGTGTAGTCAACCTCCACATGAACTACAACAGCAACTCCTCGTCACTGTCAGTTATGAGAGCTAATCGTGTTTCAGAAGCTCAGGGAAAAAGTCAACCGTCCCATTCCAAGCCTTCCGTTCGAACGCCATTCATTCAGGATTAGGATGCTAGCGAAGCTAAACAAAGTGCTCTTGTCCTTGATGCTAGGTTAAAGTTTGCCTCCATTCTACCTACTGACAGGTGTGCTGAAGAGCCTGTTCAGTTCGGCCATTTTGAGGCCTGTAAATCCTCCAGCTCCCTGGGCCGATGGAGCTACCCAGGCCATGCTAAACAGGGCTGCAGCGCTGAGCAGGCCACTAGTCTCAGTCTCAGCTGTCTGGCTAATACCAGCGTATCTTGGCCGCCAGCGAGAGGTTGCACTGTGGGGGATTTTCAGTCTCTCTTAAATAAAGCATAGTTGGAATGCCAGGCTTCAGAGCGGCTCACAAATAGGAGTGGGGGGGGATCAGGAGAAAAAGGTTGCCTGTCTTCCCTCAGTGTGACGGACAGGCAGCTCAGTGCAGAAATGAAAAGGAGGAAAAGCTAATTCTTGACTCCACGCTAAGCAGCTCATTGATATGCAAAGGACCGGGGAGAGGGATAGAGGGATCTCCAAGGGTAAACATGGTTGTTGGCTGGAAGAAGGATATTTTGGGAATATTTTCATGAGAATTCATTCACTCTTGGACTTGGAGTAGCATTGTGTTTAAAAGGCCCACGATAGATGGCTTTAATCTGGAGCCAATATCTTTCACCCACAGGAGTTTTTATTTCAAAATGTGTTTTCTCTTATTATATCCCAACATTCTTAGGCGATAGCAAAGTAAACCAAGTCCTACCTTTATGTAATGAGTTTACGTAGGGAATTCAAATAACATTGAAGTAGTTAATTTGCCTGTTTCTTCATAAAGTTGAAAAGAACTGTTTATGTGAATGCAACATGATGTTAGCTTGACGTTAGCGTCACGTGGCTTGGTGTAAGATCATCATGTTGCTTTTACCTATCGAAATGTCCTGTCAGATCCGTGGACACTGAAGAGCTAAGGAAAGGGCTCAGAGCTCTAATGGACCTGGGCCAATGAGTTGTTTCAGAGAATCAACTGCCAGGCAGCTAGACAGCTTATTAGGTTGGCTAAACACACTTCACCATTCCATCATGTCATCTCACTCCAACCTGCCATGCAAAATATTCTCTGTCAACGATACAAAAAGGCACTGACCTCAAATTCCTAGCCTTCCTTAGTTTGAGTGAACTGACTTTTTCTGCATAGTGTTTTCTCATGCTAATGACTAATGTAATGGCTAACCTGTGTGACTGGGGCAGGGCCTGCAGAGTAGAGTGAGTGGTCGGGTGGGGAATATAAAGGAGCCCAGACCTAGACGGAAGGGAAGGTGCTGTGTGTGTGTATGGGGGAAGAGTTTCTCTTTTAAACGGTGCCTCTTTGTGTGCAGTCATGGGAAAGAGCGTTTCAAAGGTGAAGCAGCAGGGGAGGCACTGGCAGGACAGGGGAAAAAGAGGGGAAGTCTGGGAAGGCCAAGATTCTGTCCTTTAACAGTGCCGTGTAATCTGCTAATCCGGTGTGGAGTGGTGGAGTGGCCCATCCGCCGGTGGTCCGACTCTGGGGTGCAGGGGTGGACCGTGCTGACCGCGCCCACAGGAAGTGTAGGAGGGAGAGTGGAGGGTGGGAAAGGCCTCGCCTAATAGTTTCCCTTCAAATACTTGTTTATTTTTGTGACCAAATCTTTATTCACTTGGTAATTTTCTTGTTGGGAGGGAGGGGGGGTGGGGGTTTCTACAGGCACAATGCACAAATTCATATAATTTCATCGCTCGCATCCACCCGTGGGCTGCCACTCGAACAGAATAAACATTTTTACACAAATACAAAGCATTGATCACAATGATCATACCACAGAGCCAAAAAGTAATAATAAATGTAGTATGTAACAGGGAAAAAAAGAGAAGAAGTGAGCCTCCAACCCCAACCTCCCACCCCATTCCCCCAACACCACCCATCCAACATGTCTCCATCCAAACACCCACCTCCTGCCCCCCACCCGGAAACCTTGTTTTCCACACTTTTGTACACCACTTGCTTGTCAGTAGATGCAAAGGATTGTGTATTTCAATTCATGCACTTCAAAATGAATTTTGTAACTTTGTCCCAGAAGCATTTAACTGCACGGCATTCCCACGTCATATGAAGGAATGCGCCTACATGATTTAGGGGACACAGTGACCAGTCGAGAGTTGGGGCCAATTTCATCGTAAAACGTTTCTTTGGTGTTAAATGCAGTCTCTAAACCAACTTAAGTGTATAAGTTGATGGTTCGGATTACGGGATGCCAATGTCAAATTTTTCCATATTTTTTTCCAGTTCAAGGGTTGTTCAGATTCACTTAGATCTGTGGACCATACTTTTTGAATGGTTAGCTCAGAATATGAGCTTTCCAAAAGTTGTTTATATATTATAGGGAGAAGTCCTTTCAGGAGCCCAGATAATTTATTTATAAATACCATCATTGGATGGTTCGGTAGTTGGGTTTCTCAAGGGACTCCATAGGCCAGCGTAGTTGTAAATAAAGAAAACATGAGTTGCCTGGTAATGTGTATGTGTCTTTCAAGTCTTCGAATGTTCTCAAACCATTACTGTCCATGATATCGGCAAGTAACGGATTTCACATTTGGACCATTGGGGGTATGCAAAAGGCCACCCCCAAGATCACAAGGCATTATTGTAAAAATATTGGAGTATGGGCATGCATTTACATTTACATTTTTAGTCATTTAGCAGACGCTCTTATCCAGAGCGACTTACAGTTAGTGAGTGCATAATTTTTTTTTTCATACCATTTTTTTCATGCCATTTGATTCCCAGTTGCATAGTTTTTTTTAATTTTGCACCAAATAGAGATTGTGTGAGCAATAATAGGACCAAAGCGTAGTGTTTAAGGGATATATCAGTGAAGACCACCTCTTCCAGGGCAATAGGAGACACCATATACTCAGCCAGGGAGCGGAACAATCATTTCTAAACCAATTTAGAAAGGGACAAAATGCTAGTGCCTGGAAATAAAATTTCAAGTTTGGTACATTTGAGCGTTTAATTGAGCCTGCCTGGAGTGTCAGATGGGCAGATTTAGCCAATTTTTAGACAATTCCATTGGTTTGATTGCGCCAGGAAAGCTCATTTAAGTGCAGATAAAGTATTTGAAAGGAAACAAATACTAATTGAAACTAGGTGGGTCTGCCTTACACTACACTGGCCACTGTACTGGTCCACCTGCTGGGGTGACCCTTATAAAAAGCTTACAGTATGTGTTCAAAGTTAAGTGGGCCTGTTATTTTCTGCCCTTTAAAGTTTGGACACAATAGTTTATTTAGTTTATTAGGAGGAGCCTGCCTGTTAGTACCATTCACAGAGTTACTGCCGTGGAACGTTCTACACAGCGAGCCTTGGCTTTTAAATCATAATGAGTTTTAGCAGCTTTTGGCAATGTGGTCAGATACACTTCTGTGTAGGTCTAACATATAAAGTTAGCAGACATTTTATAATGTAAGTGTAAAATATGTTGTTGTTTTTTCTGTGAGAATCACTCGAAAGTATACGGATGACTCTATCTTGCAGGATGCAAAATGGAGACAGGCTGATAATTCATGCATTGATCAGTCCTCTTTAAAGTCCTCTAAAGTTCTCTAAAGTCCTACTGCCAGTAGACTATAACTGATTACGGGAATGCACTTCTTTCTTTGACAACCCTCCTACCTAAGCCCTCATACCAAAGCCCTCCTACCAAAGCCCTCCTACCAAAGCCCTCCTACCAAAGCCCTAGCTGGTTATTTGAGTGGGAAGTCACAATAATGTCCAGCTGTAGGTTGACTCAATGGGACACGTTGAGGTTGGTCGTCTGATTGACGTTAGTCATGGCCCAACCCAGCACCATATTTAGCCTAGCCAGTGTTAGCTAGCCCAAAGCTATGTTAGCCTATGAGCTCCTTGTGTTTAATCGGTCCCCTTCTGAACACAGTTGTGACATGTTTAGTGATTTCACACTTGCTTTTTATCGCTAAGCCCCCTCTGTCTTCTCAAATGTTTTGAAGCATAAATAATACATAGCTCCCATGATTTTCAATGCATGACTGAACATATCTAGGGTCACAGGAAAATGTAGTCATAACAGATGGATCCGACCATTAGAGGCCATTGAAAGTTATATGTTACAAGAGAGGATCATGACATGATGACATCCGTGCTAAGGATCATAGAAATCAGGGGGGGTTTTGTTGCTGAAAATATATCCTTCTGTCACGCCATGGATTTTTTTTTTTCGAAAGCATTAAGGCATCATATTTTTTTCCAGAAACAAATGCCATTGGATAAGAGAGTGTGACATTTTAACATATAAAAGTATATATTTTTCATTATTTCAAAAGACAAGGGTGTCCCTGGTCTATGTGAAGTTACTATTTCAGCTGCATCACCATTATATTGAGGAATCTGTTATATGGAGCCTAGTGCATGGTTGATCCATACATAGGATCACTCAGGCCTTTTGAGCGACATGACCTCTGTTGATGAAAGAAAGGCCTATTTGAATGCCTAACTCATTAGATAGCTGCCCATAGAGTCGGAGGGGCTTTGAATGTTTTCGTATTGAGGTGTCATCTCGATGGTGAATGATCCAACAATGTTTTTATTATGGATCCCCCCCTCACCCCTTGCGCTCGCCCCACTTCCTAACAAGAGACACAGCCAGGCTGGAATGCAGTGGTTTCCATGACGCTAATGAAGTAAAAATGTGGCGATGTGGTTCTGGCAAGCCCTCTCCTCTCGCTCCCTTGGCCTCTTCATTGGAATGGGAGACTGATCCCTATAGCTTCTATTCCCAACAGAGCGTTCCCGGGAATGTCTCGCTCTGTTCTCCCATAACCTGGCTAAGCTTGGATGTGGGTTTAAAGGGGCATGTTTGGGACAAAACCCAGGGGAGGGTACCACCACCGACCAAACAACCTCGCTTCCTCCCACCCTCCCTCCTTACCCCACCACCCCTCCTCCTCCTGTGAAAAGTGAAAATCCTGGCATTGTGATTTATTGTTCCATAAATGCTTCATGTGGCAGGCAGGCCCTCAAGGAGACAGGCCCCACTGTTTGCAAATGGCCTCTGAGACAAAAGGAAAGCTTTTCCCACTCAAACAGACTATTCTCAGCAAACTGATGGTTTTCCCACATTGTCCAAAAAACTCTCCTTTCCTGGCAGCTAGCATACTATTAATTTGTATTTCTTTTTACCAAATCTCATAATTGTTTTGCTCTAAAACTTTTGCACAGTAAGTGAAACAAAGCAGCTCTTCCAGTTCCCAGTACTCTGAGTGAGGATTGTATTCATGGTGAAACTGTCCCTCTCATCCATTGTGAAGTAAGTCTCCCCGGCCTGTGGCTGCAACAGACAGGGGTCTATACCCCCTATACTGGGGAGAAGTGTGGATAGCTGGAGGTCCCTGCCGGTGCTGGAGGTCCCTGGTGGGAACAGGGCTCTGTCCCATTGTGCTCCTCTCTAACAGGGAGGCACAGGGTTAAACCACCAGCCTCTGTACATTATCCTGTGTCCTGCTGGGCCAGTGGACTAAACGTAATGTCCTTCTAATTAGCTCCATATAGGATGGCCTGGACGTAAAGGCCAATCAACAGCCATTATGAGGCTCCCGCCATCCTGCACCTGCAGAAGGAAGAGCCTCTGTCTCATGGGGCATTCAGGCTTTTTAATCTGCACCACCTCCAGACCCTGGGATTGAGGATTCTGTTACTCTGTGTCTATGTGTATGGGCCATAATGTACTGTATGTGTGGACAGACGGTTCAGGCCATTGTGTGGGCATTGTCATTCAAAGTGTATTGTCTTTAAATAGGGGTCTAATCTAACCTCTAGCCAATTAAGAACTGGACGTTTGGGGCGGCTGGCAACCCTGACCCACCCAATGATGTATATAAACCCTGTATTGCTGATGCTATTTATTGGCAAATGAGAGGCTTTGAGGCCACTGGTAAGCCATATTGGCGCTTCCCCAGAAGAAGCAGTCCTCCAAAGGAATGTTTCAAGGACAAAGTTACATGTATTTAAGTATTTTGTTGTTGTAGTGGGGACAGAAACATTTCAAAAAATTATACTTTAAGGAAAATGTTTTTATTGTATTTATTTTTTATTTGTATGTTTAGCTCATATAATATAATTTAAAAGTATGCATTAAGGTGTCTGTAATAGAATAAACATGTCAAAAATAAATGTAGACATTATTATGATTATTATGCATTTATACAGCTTCCAAAATATGTTTTACAATGGTGGGTCAGTCAGTCATGAAATGTGTGAGGACCCACTCACACACTAGGTTGGGAAAGACATTGGGTCTGTGAAGCAAATGTCCTTCATGGCAAAATAAAAAAAGATGAGGAAGAGACACAGACAGAAAGAGAGAGAGAGAGAGAGAGCGAGAGAGAGAGCGGGAGACAAAAAAGTGATAGAGTGGGAGAGAGAGAGAGAGAGAGAGAGTGAGAGAGAGAGTGCCTGTGGTGAGCAGCTGCACTGTGCTGAATGCGCTCCTTCAAGGGGAACACCCCAACAGAGTAGGAAGTTGGGATTTTATGAATCACTCAGCGACATTCTTTTTGCATTACATTCTTGTTTCATTATGACCTTGTCCGAACATTCACACATCAAACCGAATGGTCTTTATTAAGGCTGCACACACAGAACAACATAGGCAGGGATAAATTAGACCTGTTTAGGAAGTACCCCCACCTTACCACCCCCTCCCCACGCCCTAATGCAGTTACAGCCTGCTGGATAATGGGGCTCAGTGTGGTGCATTATGGGGGCCAGGCCAGAGGCACACTGCGAGGCTCTTCCTCACAGGGAGCCAGGCAGGAGCCAGGCTGAAATATGGCAAGAGCTGGGCAGAAACATGACAGGAGCCAGGCTGAAACATGGCAGAAGCCAAGCTGAAACCAGGCTGAAACGTGGCAGGAGAAAGGCTGAAAAATGGCAGGATCCAGGCTGAAACATGGCAGAAGCCAGGCTGAAACCAGGCTGAAACATGGCAGGAGCCAGGCTGAAACATGGCAGGAGCCAGGCTGAAGCATGGCAGGAGCCAGGCTGAAACATGACAGAAGCTGTGCTGAAACATGGCAGGAGCCAGGCTGAAACATGGCAGGGCTGAAACATTGCAGGAGCCAGGCTGAAACATGGCAGGAGCCAGGCTGAAACATGGCAGAAGCAAGGTTTTAACCAGGCTGAAACATGGCAGAAGCCAGGCTGAAACCAGGCTGAAACATGGCAGGAGCCAGGCTGAAACATGGCAGGAGCCAGGCTGAAACATGGCAGAAGCCATGCTGAAACATGGCAGGAGCCAGGCTGAAACATGGCAGGGCTGAAACATTGCAGGAGCCAGGCTGAAACATGGCAGGAGCCAGGCTGAAACATGGCAGAAGCCAGGCTGAAACCAGGCTGAAACATGGCAGGAGCCAGGCTGAAACATGGCAGAAGCCAGGCTGAAACAAAAGGAAGAGAAAGCACCAGGTTCTCCAGACACAGGAAGTAGCTGTAGTTTGACATCTAAAGAAGATGGATGGAGGTGGTTGCCATGAAACTGGGTATGGTTACCATGGAGCTGGGTAAGACTCCAGACATCCTGTAGAGAGACTGTTGGCAGAGCAGAGAGGCTGCTGGGAGTTTTACAGTATACAATCAATTGGTGTTGTAGAATCGCTGTTACTGTTTATCCAATGAAGGGTTCTGTTCTCTCTCGTGTTCGGTCTGATGTTTATTGACATCATCCTATAAAGTACATTGATCTAGGGTTGGTTCACTTGTTGTGACCTGTTGTTTTGACTTGAGGATGCGGTCACTTGTTGGTCTAGTGGATGTTGTTGACTTGTGACTGGTAGTTCTTATAAAATCGTCACTTCATGTTGTTAGATGTAGCTAGTGGTTGTTACAGTAACTTGTTCCCTGTGGTTCTATTATGAAGCAGTCACTTGTTTGGTCTGGTGCTTGTCGACATTTACTGTTGGTCCATATGAAGCAGTCCGACAGTCACCTACTGGTCAGCTGGCTGTATTTCCTGGTTGGAGGACAGCTGGCATTGTCATGGCGATGGCAGCCACATCCACCCAGAAACATTAGTTCCACCGCCGGCCCTTTTTGTCCCGCTCCAAAAAAGAGGGGGAATGAATAAAATAAAAAAGGGGAGACGGCTAAAGTCTCCCTGATCCCCTTTTCCATATGCAGGGTAATCCAGGGGCGACAGTCAGCACAAATGTGGCTTTGACAGGCCTGCGAGTGTGTGTGTGTGTGTGTGTTGACTCTGACCCTCTCTGTGGCCCTCAGTTTCACTGGGCTCTGGGAAAACCAGTCATCAGTGGGTACTACTAGGCTGTGTCAGAACGGTGTCACTACCATACTCACTCCCCTGCGTTGGTGGATAAAAGGTTCAAGGGAGTCGTAAAAGCATCTGGACACTGTTAGATGACTCATTTCTGTCCTCCCATTCAGCTGCTTTCTGATGAGCTCACCCTCTAACTATGTGGTGTATACATTATCAAGCTGGTTGAATACTAAAGTGCTCTTGACCTTAACATCTATAGAGCCAGGCAGCACTGTAATTACTAAAGCATTAGTAATGGTCTGTTTTATTATGGATGTGTACACACTACAGATAAATACTACACTAATTACAGAAAGACCACTACAGGTCTTGTTTAGTTATGCATTAGTTATCAGGTAGTCACATTTACCGTCATACCTGAGTTTGCTAAGGCCTCTAAAATCACAAAGGGTTCTCTTTCTTCTTGTATTAGATCCACACATGTCTGACTAATGTAAATAAACACCTAGGTGGAATTACTTGACTGGTGTCTCCTCTTTATATTGAAATATATAACTTACAAATCCTTATCATGCATTATAAACACTTACTGTACACTGAGTGTACAAAACATTAAGAACACCTGCTTTTTCCTTAACCTAGACATAGGTTAATCTAGGTGAAAGCTATGATCACTTATTGATGTCACCTGTTAAATCCACTTCAATCAGTGTATTTTTAAGCCTTGAGACAATTGAGACATGGATTGTGTATGTGTGCCATTCAGAGGGTGAATGGGCAAGACAAAATATTTAAGTGCCTTTGAACGGGGTATGGTAGTAGGTGCCAGGCACACCAGTTTGTGTCAAAAACTGCAACGCTGCTGGGTTTTTCATGCTCAACAGTTTCCCGTGTGTATCAAGAATGGTCCACCACCCAAAGGGTATCCAGCCAACTTGACACAACTGTGGGAACCTTTGGAGTCAACATGGGTCAGCATCCCTGTGGAACGCTTTCAACACCTTGTAGAGTCCATGCCCCGATGAATTGAGTCTGTTCTGAGTGTGACTCAGTCTATATAAACAAACATATTTACACGTTAGAGATGGTTCTCTAACAGTTGTGTCTTTGTGTCTTTTCTTTCCAGATAAAATGTGCCTTATACAGTATATGAATATGAACAAACACCGTAGCCATTGTGTTACTGAGATGGGTCTCTAACAGTCTTGTCTTTGTGTCTGTTTGTCCTCCAGAGCACCAGGACTGTCTTCACCAGGTGGTCCATGAGCGTCTGGGGGAGCTGCTGCGTGTGTTGAAGGCAGTCATCAGCAAACACCAGACCCTCAACTCTGTGGACATCCTCAGTGCTGCAGGCACCGTCATCGCACAGGTCAAAGGTGAGCAGCACTCCCTAGAGCATAGAGACACAGCTCAAACACACCCTAACTCCCTATCTCCCTCCCTTACACAGCTCAAACACACCCTGACTCCCTATCTCCCTCCCTTACACAGCTCAAACACACCCTAACTCCCTATCTCCCTCCCTTACACAGCTCAAACACACCCTAACTCCCTATCTCCCTCCCTTACACAGCTCAAACACACCCTAACTCCCTATCTCCCTCCCTTACACAGCTCAAACACACCCTAACTCCCTATCTCCCTCCCTTACACAGCTCAAACACACCCTAACTCTCTATCTCCCTCCCGTACAGAGCTCAAACACACCCTAACTCCCTATCTCCCTCCCTTTCACAGCTCAAACACACCCTAACTCCCTATCTCCCTCCCCTACACAGCTCAAACACACCCTGACTCCCTATCTCCCTCCCTTACACAGCTCAAACACACCCTAACTCCCTATCTCCCTCCCTTACACAGCTCAAACACACCCTGCCTCCTTGTCTTCCTGCCTCCATGTCTTCCTGCCTCCCTGTCTTCCTGCCTCCCCGTCTTCCTGCCTCCCTGTCTTCCTGCCTCCTTGTCTTCCTGCCTCCTTGTCTTCCTGCCTCCCTGTCTTCCTGCCTCCCTGTCTTCCTGCCATCCCTGTCTTCCTGCCTCCTTGTCTTCCTGCCTCCCTGTCTCCCTGCCTCCCTGCCTCCCTGTCTTCCTGCCTCCCTGTCTTCCTGTCTCCCTGCCTCCCTGCCTCCCTGTCTTCCTGCCTCCCTGTCTTCCTGCCTCCCTGCCTCCCTGTCTTCCTGCCTCCTTGTCTTCCTGCCTCCCTGTCTTCCTGCCTCCCTGTCTTCCTGCCTCCTTGTCTTCCTGCCTCCCTGTCTTCCTGCTTCCCGTCTTCCTGCCTCCTTGTCTTCCTGCCTCCCTGTCTTCATGCCTCCCTGTCTCCCTGTCTCCCTGTCTCCCGCCCTAATGGCTCACACTCCTTGCCTCCCTACCTCCCCCAGGTCTCATTTGGCTGGATTAGGTCTGGAAGAAGGTTTGTGCTTAAAGCATTACAGGGCCAGCATGTTTGTCTGTTTAGCAAAACTAGAAGGTGTATTTGCAGCAGGCTTTTGAGGATTAATTCATTTTAAATATCAGAACTTCGCTCAAATAACACACACAGCATGCATTCAAACCCCTGACTTAAAAATACAGACCATATATTATTTGAATGTTTAAATCTGAATTCCTATTGAGTCCAGTGGTAGGAGGGAGAGGAGTGTGTTTGACTCAAAAGAGTGAAGTCTTTGTGCTTTGTGTTGCTGTCCTGAGGGAACAGGGCTCAGGAATCCCATTTATCTCCTCTCCTCGAGATTATGATCAGCCATGGAGGGCAATTCTTCACTTGGCCCGCGCACAAGAATCTCAGAGTAGAGTATACCTCGGCTCAATTGGAATTGCATAGCGGCCTGGCCCTGGTTTGGCTGCATACCATTGGCAATGCTCTATGTTAACGAAGTACGGTGACACATTGACCTGGAACAAAGGCTGGGGAGGTGTTTGTGTGTGCGTGTGTGTGTCGTGGTGTTGTAAATACCTCTCCTTCCTTCCACTCTAAATGCATTCTACCAAATGACTAAAAAGTGATTGAACCAAAGTCGATTCCAAGTCTTGGTTTACAGTCGTGGTCAAAAGTTTTGAGAAGTATTGGTCTTCACATAGTTTGCTGCTTCAGTGTTTTTAGATATTTTAGTCAGATGTTACTATGGTATACTGAAGTATAATTACAAGCATTCCATAAGTGTCAAAGGCTTTTATTGACAATTACATTAAGTTTATGCAAAGAGTCAATACTTATTTTTCAAGACCCTGGCAATCCGCCCTGGCATGCTGTGAATTAACTTCTGGGCCACATCCTGACTGATGGCAACCCATTCTTGCATAATCAATGCTTGGAGTTTGTCAGAATTTGTGGGTTTTTGTTTGTCCATCCGCCTCTTGAGGATTGACCACAAGTTCTCAATGGGATTAAGGTCTGGGGAGTTTCCTGGCCATGGACCCAAAATGTCGATGTTTTGTTCCCCAAGCCACATAGTTATCACTTTTGCCTTATGGCAAGGTGCTCCATTATGCTGGAAAAGGCATTGTTCGTCACCAAACTGTTCTTGGATAGTTGGGAGAAGTTGCTGTCAGAGGATGTGTTGGTACCATTCTTTATTCATGGCTGTGTTCTTAGGCAAAATTGTGAGTGAGCCCACTCCCTTGGCTGAGAAGCAACCCCACACATGAATGGTCTCAGGTTGCTTTACTGTTGGCATGACACAGGACTGATGGTAGCGCTCACCTTGTCTTCTCCGGACAAGCTTTTTTCCGGATGCCCCAAACAATCGGAAAGGGGATTCATCAGAGAAAATGACTTTACCCCAGTCCTCAGCAGTCCAATCCCTGTACCTTTTGCAGAATATCAGTCTGTCCCTGATGTTTTTCCTGGAGAGAAGTGGCTTCCTCGCTGCCCTTCTTGAGACCAGGCCATCCTCCAAAAGTCTTCGCCTCACTGTGCGTGCAAATGCACTCACACCTGCCTGCTGCCATTCCTGAGCAAGCTCTGCACTGGTGGTGCCCCGATCCCGCAGCTGAATCAACTTTAGGAGACGGTCCTGGCGCTTGCTGGACTTTCTTGGGAGCCTTCTTCACAACAATTGAACCTCTCTCCTTGAAGTTCTTCATGATCCAATAAATGGTTGATTTAGGTGCAATATTACTAGCAGCAATATCCTTGCCTGTGAAGCCCTTTTTGTGCAAAGCAATGATGACGGAACGTGTTTCCTTGCAGGTAACCATGGTTAACAAAGGAAGAACAATGATTTCAAGCACCACCCTCCTTTTAAAGCTTCCAGTCTGTTATTCTAACTCAATCAGCATGACAGAGTGATCTCCAGCCTTGTCCTCGTCAACACTCTCACCTGTGTTAACGAGAGAATCACTGACATGATGTCAGCTGGTCCTTTTGTGGCAGGGCTGAAATGCAGTGGAAATGTTTTTTGGGGGATTTCGTTCATTTTCATGGCAAAGAGGGACTTTGCAATTAATTGCAATTGATCTGATCACACTTCATAACATTCTGGAGTATATGCAAATTGCCATCATAAAAACTGAGGCAGCAGACTTTGTGAAAATTAATATTTGTGTCATTCTCAAAACTTTTGACCATGACTGTACACTACGGTATGCAGCCTGGGTGCATTTCAAGCAGAACTGAAGGAAGCTATTGTATGGCGGCTTGGACAGAGACAGAGTGAGCGTTAGCGCTGGATGCAGTAGATCTGCATGCTCTACTGTGACAGTTGAAAAGACTTCACATAGAGCCTCCTGTGGCTAGCTAGCCAATAGTCATGTGATGTTGCTAATGACTAATCTGGTTTCAAGGCTGTGGGGCTTTCTCTTGTGAACAGTTTAATATTAACAGTGCTTTGTGTATATAGGAACAGAACAGCAGTATCACTGCTGAATCAATAAAATGCTTAAGGTATAAGCTCCAGGACACTCCCATTAAACTAGCATGTTGTTCTTTCATTCTTAATTCCATACCTCACCATGATAACCTTTCTCACCACTAGAGGGCCAGAATATGTGTCCTCTGTAGTAGACCCTCACACAATAACACTCAACAGGCTATACACACATACTCATTGGCATCCTTCATTCTTTGCCAACATTAGTCACTTCACACGCACGCACGCACACACACCTGGCCTGGTCCCCATGTAACGTGAGACTGAAGTAATCATTTCAGGTAGGAGAGATTAAAATAAGAGAAAGTGGAATATCCAGGCGTGCGGCTAGGCTGTGGCCCTGTGCCTAGGGTGGAGATAACTGGGGTCTGTGTCTCTCTCTGTGTGTGTGTGTGTGTGTGTGTGTGTGTGTGTGTGTGCATGTGTGTGTGCGTGTGTGTGTGCGTGTTTGTGTGTCTGTCTCTGCCCGCCATACTGGCTCAGTGGATCAGGAACCGTCCCCAGTCGCTCATGCCTGGCCTAATTCATGCTCTCCTAGTGGGGCTATGACTTTCACAGCACTGGTCTCTGTCCAGGGAGAGGAGACACACACCAGGAGGAAAGAGAGAGGAAGAGACAAGGGTTAGGGAGTTGGCCCTAACCCTATCCATCCATCTATCTATCTATCTATCTATCTATCTATCTATCTATCTATCTATCTATCTATCTATCTATCTATCTATCTATCTATCTATCTATCTGTCTATCTGTCTGTCTGTCTGTCTGTCTGTCTGTCTGTCTGTCTGTCTGTCTGTCTGTCTGTCTGTCTGTCTGTCTGTCTGTCTGTCTGTCTGTCGCAAGATATCCTACACATAGTCTTACGAGTTCAGCAAAGGTGTTTATACAATGAGCAAATTAAAATACTTTTTCTGTAGGTGGTGTATCACCCAATTAGCTAAACCAAGGTATCTGAGAAGGACACCAAAATGACATGTGATGAACACCATGACTTGACACCGGTCATTTCCTGAATGAAGAGATGTGGTTGTTTCCCCTCCCTACATTGGTACAGTGTAGGGTTGCAAAGTTCCAGTAACTTTCCCAAAATGTCCAGGTTTTCCGGAAGTCCCGGTTGGAGGTTCCCAGAATCAAGAGGGAACAAGCAGGAAATCCGGAATCCTCCAACCAGGATTTCTGGAAAACTGGGTCATTTTGGGATGTTGCTGGAATTTGTAAACCATAGTCCAGTCACATTATGTATGTGGGTCATTGAGGCATTCACATTACCATGATGGCCCCTATGGCCTGATGGCCCCCAATGACCTGCTTCCTATGTCCTGGCTAAGTCATGTATGTTTGCTCCCATTAATATCTGTTTTGTCAGCAAGCTTCCCCCTGCACTGGGCTGAGAGGTGGAATTGATTAGTGTTCGTTCAGGAGTAATGTGCTTTCCCAGTGAAAACAATGCAGTTTTTGCCTGATGATGTAACATCCACGTTTGGACTGTGGTTGGCCGGAGCGAGCGCTGGCATTGTGTTCTAGTGAGCTTCAGGATGTCCTGTGTTGCGGAGAGGGGAGGAGGGGGTAGGAGAGGACGTAAAGGCCAGAGAGACGCAGCGATAGCGTCCTAGGCGGATCTAGCTAGCTGCGTTCACAGACAGACGATCCTGGGAGTCAAACTACCAGGAACCACTAACTCTACCGTCCCGTCTGAAAGGGTCCTACCTCTCATAGGAGCTTCTGGAACTTATGGAATTGGCTTGAATTCCGTACTGGAGACATTTTGCCTCAATTCCCTGGAAAGAGAAGCTTTTTGGGTGACTCAAAGGGAGATAAAGGAGGAGATTTGTGCAGCCATTTCCCCTGTGTCAGTTGGAGAAAGCTTTAGCGCATTAAACGGGCTGTAGATCAGCTTGACCACTAGAGGCAGGTCCCCCTTTGGAACCACTGAACCACGAAGTACCTACTGAGTAAGGAGTGGTTCTACAGTCAAGGAGTGGTTGTACCATACAGTCAGGAAGACCAACATAGAAGAGAGAAGAGAGAGAAGTCCTTGAGAGCAGATTGGGTAGAAAGAGTTTGTGGCTGGGACAGTGGTGGTGCTATAACAACCACCCGACTGCGGACCACATCATACACACAGACTGAATGCTAAAAAGTGTTCAGCCACTGAAGGGTAAGTGTTGGCTGGCGTGTGTGTGTGTGTGTGTTTTACTGTAGAGTTCCTCTTGTTGTATAGAGACAGGAAGCCTGCACTGTAAGAGCATAGAGAGCTGCTGGTCTCTCTCTCTCTCTCTCTGAGTCTCCTAGTTCCTTTGTCGCTTGCTTACCTATTTCCTGTATGACGAAGAGGATTCTAGAATGGGAAACCGTTTGTGGTTCTTGTGCTGCTAAGTGTTGTTTGAACTGTTTTGGAACTAAGTCTCCATGGGGCTCAACTAACTAGAAAACATTCAACCTGGGCTACTAATCGTTTAATTAGAGCATTCTAATATATCTAATGTAAAAGAAGACAACTCAAAGAACTTTCTGGTAAGAAGAAGAAAAAGTGCTTTGTAGAAGGAGCTTTCTACAAGCCTCTTTCCTTGAACCATTCTCTTGATCTCCTGCTCCCCTCCTGATCTCTAGACATCTCTATTGTTAGGCGGAGAGAACATCGACACTAGGGGAATGGCCGCAGGGAATGGCGTCACTGGTGTTGCGTCCCAAATGGAACCCTATTCCCCGATAGTGCACTACTTTTTACCAGGGTCCACAGGGATCTACCATAGCGCTGTGGTCCAAAGTAGTGCAATATATAGGGAATAGAGTGCAGTTTCAGATGCAGCTTGAGCTGTTGGTGCTGCCTGTTGAGCTTCTATCCTGGTTTATTTTCTCTCCTCCTCCCGAGTGGGACAGGAAGTTTATTGTGGAGACTGATTATAGACCTATTTACATTGGTGTTTTTCCCTTCTCTTTTTCAGTCATCACTTTGTTTAGACTTAAGGCAGGAAACTGTGTGCCTTTCCAGATTACAATTCAATCAGTACTGTTTCAGTCAAAACTCTGCTTTTTATGTAAAATCTCTGCTGTTTCAGTCAAATCTCTACTGTTTCAATCATTTCTCGACAGTTTCAGTCAAATCTCAAATCTCTACTGTTTCAGTCAAATCTCAGTTGTTTCAGTCAAATCTCTACTGTTTCAGTCACATCTCTACTGTTTTAGTCAAACCTCTACTGTTTCAGTTAAATCTCTACTGTTTCAGTTAAATCTCTACGGTTTCAGTTAAATCTCTACTGTTTCAGTCAAATCTCTACTGTTTCAGTCAAATCTCTACTGTTTCAGTCAAATCTCTACTGTTTCGGTTAAATCTCTACGTTTCAGTTAAATCTCAACTGTTTCAGTCAAATCTCTGCTGTTTCAGTCAAATCTCTACTGTTTCAGTCACATCTCTGCTATTTCAGTCAAATCTCTGCTGTTTCAGTCAAATATCTACTGTTTCAGTCACATCTCTGCTGTTTCAGTCAAATCTCTACTGTTTCAGTCAAATCTCTGCTGTTTCAGTCAAATCTCTAATGTTTCAGTCACATCTCTGCTGTTTCAGTCAAATCTCTGCTGTTTCAGTCAAATCTCTGCTGTTTCAGTCAAATCTCTGCTGTTTCAGTCAAATCTCTACTGTTTCAGTCACATCTCTGCTATTTCAGTCAAATCTCTGCTGTTTCAGTCAAATCTCTACTGTTTCAGTCAAATCTCTGCTGTTTCAGTCAAATCTCTGCTGTTTCAGCCAAATCTCTGCTGTTTCAGTCAAATCTCTGCTGTTTCAGCCAAATCTCTGCTGTTTCAGCCAAATCTCTGCTGTTTCAGCCAAATCTCTGCTTTTTCAGTCAAATCTCTGCTGTTTCAGTCACATCTCTGCTGTTTCAGTCAAATCTCTACTGTAGTCAAATCTCTGCTGTCTCTCAACCTGTATAGCAACATATTCTGATAATGATTAGTCTCATGTTCATGTAGGTTATATGTTTTGACATTACAGTGCATCATGTCTTCAGTTCTGAATAGGTGTAGGTTGTCCCAGTTATTTGGTTTCACAGTTTAGCCTAACTTGCTTCATCTGTTTTGACAGGTGTTAACTTCAAGGAGGTAAACGAGGAGAACAAGCAGAAGCTTTTCGGAGAGATATACACTTCTATCGACACATTGGCGTTCACCTTTGGCAATGTGTAAGTACAGCGT